>NW_004524583.1:29864615-29909425 GCF_000260255.1 Octodon degus
GACGCCTTCCTTGGCCTGCAGGACAGGAATTACATGTTCCAGTATGATTCTGCTTATGCAAATACAATGCATGGTCATTGCTGAGAACAGGACGCTTGGCACTATTCGCCACCCTCCACAAGTAAGATCTTGCTAACGTCATGTGGGGCAATGCCGGTGCTGAACATGCTGTGGAATCCAGTGGTGTCTCGAGAAAGCCTGGACTCCATTGAAGGCTAAAGTCCTCGGTCACCTCTGTCCCTTCTGCTGAGATTCCCATGTGGGTGATGGGCTTGGCCACAAGGAACATGACGACTCCCTCAGCAACATCGACAAAGCTTGGTGTTCTACCAGCTGCTTACCTAGGCCCACCCCTCTGCCACAAACATCTGTGACATCCTTAGCACCGTAGAGGGACACAGAACCACAGTCCATGACTTCCCTACCACTCAGAGGACCATGAGTAGGCTTTCTAGGACACTGTGGCTCAGTGGCCACAAGACTGACCAGAACACCATGCTTACATCTACTGGCACTGCCGACACTGTGGTCAAGGCCACTCCTGGTGGAGTGGGACATCCAGTGGCCTGGCTTTCTGTCTGCCTGCCTCCAGTGTGGCAATTTGACATCTGTCCTTGCATCTGTGACAAGCTGCCAAATAGGATGCCATCGAGAAGGAGTAAAGGAGCCACTGAAGGGCCCTCTCACAGGGATCTGGGCTCCACTGACCCACAATGACCACATGACAGGTTTAATTCTTATTGGTCCATTGGTTTGTGGCCTTCCTCTCCTGCAGCAGGCGAGCCCCATGAGCACAGGGACTGTGTCTCTGAGGCCTCATAACACCCCTCCCACTGGGAGCAGCACCTGGCTTGATCATACTTCCTTCATAAGAATGTATTCCGTTCTGAATCCTGGGAAGATTAGTGGGAGCATCTCAGAATAGCTCTGGTAATGGCTCTTACTGTTAGTAATGTTGCCCTTTGGTGGCACATTTGCTTGTATTTTTTGGAGCATCTTTCTAGGTTCAGTCATTCTACTGTGGACTATAGTTCCAGCACATACGATATAAATTCACAGCAGCTTTTACAAAGAGGAAATGGTAGGGTTTGAAGAGCCTATAAAGTCTGCCTGTGCCTTGACAGGCTGAGGAAATATGAAGGGATTTTAATGCCAAAGATCAGAGTCACAATTGCTTTTATCTTCTTTCCACCCAAGAAATTACTTTTCATTTCGAGAACATGCCCAGGTAACTTCTATCAGTAAACAAATGGAATTTGAAAGTGAATGAATTAACATAACCATATTTGCTTAGCACAAGCCAATAAAAGTAGCTCCCTTTGTTCTGTACTGTTTTACTTAAGTGAAGGACAGTACCATGAGGGAAGGGGTAGCTTTCTGGGATCCCTGGCACTTGAAAACGACTCCAAAGGTTACAGCTCAGGCATGCGGGGTTAGTCTGTCATGGGGGAGGCAGTTCACATCCGAGAGGGTGAAGGAAAGTGGGACAGAGGGGTAGAAAGGAGAGCAAGGAGGGAGAAAGAGCGTCGCCTCCTGTATGCCGGGATAGGGCCAGCCCCTGCAGCCTTCGTTCCAGTTTCACGGGCCACCGCTGTCCCACCCCAGCTTGGGTCCTGTTACGACATGCTGCCTTTGCATGGAGAGGTTGTTTAACTTCCTCAAGGCTCTGCTTCCTTATTGTCAAATGCAGCCTCGAACCCCGTTTAACCTGATGGCCAAGTGCACAGGCACGAACGCTGGACTCCTGGCTTGTAGCCCACCTCTGTACACACCCGCTTTCTGATCTGGGCTGAGCTGCTTAGCCATTCTTTGCCTCAGTTCCTCGCTTGTGAAATGGGGAAGTGACGGTCCAATCTTCAAATGATCATGAGCATAAAGCCTGAACAGTGCCTGGCACACGGTCAGCATTCGTGAGTGTAGCTGACATCATCTTCCTCTCAGGGAGTTACAGGGCTTTCAATGGAAGTAACAGAAAATAGAACCAGAAGTATTTTGAATGAAGGGTTTCCAGATTTTTGTGACCGCATATTCCTGCTGCACAAAGTATGTTTGGAGTCTACTCTGTACGACATGCACTTATTTTTATAAGTATGTCCTTGAATTGTTGTGCTAATATTTTGTAAACCAAGAAATCATCAATGAGGGGCTGGAGAGATGGCTCAGAGGATAAGCGCTTCCCTGGCAAGTGCAAGGGCTTGAGTTCAATCCCCAGTTCTGAAAGAAAGAAAGAAAGAAAGAAAGAAAAAGAAAAGAAATCATCAATGAGGTTCAACTAAAATCAAAGACAGCTTTATTTGAGTGCAGAAAAAGAATTACAGGGCTGGAGATACAGCTCAGCAGCACAGCACCCGCTTGGCAAGCATAAGGTCCTGAGTTCGATTCCCAATGTCAGAGAGAGAGAGAAAGAGGTGGAGATTGCTGGCTGTCTCACCCACCTCAGCGGTTAGAGACTGATGCAAGTCAGAGTGGTCACACGTCTTCTAAGCTCCCTGGAAGGTGCATCTCAAGACGTAAAGCCTCTCGCTCCCGTATGCATCCAACCTTGCTCCGTGCTGTTGGATGTCAGAGACCCGGCCCCGCTGGTGGAGTTTGTTCACAGCACCACGTGCATGTGGCAGCCTGGCTCCTGCGAGGAAATCTCCATGGCTCAAGAAAGTGTTTCTGTTGTTTTGAAAGAAAATTTTTCTGAAGCCAGTTTGGCTTTTATTTTACCAATTTATAGACATAACAATTTTTTAAAACCAGAAGTATATAGAAGAAGATACAAAAGTAATTACAAATAGAAATTCCAGTGCCTTCCTGCTGCAGCCAGATAGATCAGCGAATTGTCTTGTGCACGTTCCATTTCGGAGGTTATGGCTGGTCTTGTGGTTCTCAGCCAGTTGTCTTTATTGCCACAAGGGACATTTGTACCAGCTGGAGACCTCTGAGGCCATCACACAGGGTGGGGGACGCCTCCATGTGTAAAGTGTCGAGGGCAGGGATGCTGCCATGAGCTGCGACACACAAAACAGCCCTGTGTGACAAGTTATCCAGCCCCAGATGTTGAGGCTCCCGGTGGCAAGGTGGACAGATCCTGACTAAATGGTAAGGAAAAGAAAGGTGGAGGGTCTCACACGAGGAGGAGCCCTGGGATGAGCCCTGGGCCAGTGCAGAGGCTCTCTGAGCAGCATTTTCTTTCTTCTCTACCATTTCATGAGCTGGCCTGACCTTTGGCCTGTCCTTTTGTTCAGTGGTTTCGACATCACACTTGCCTGCTCAGGACTCCCCCAGAGGCACAGGGGGACACCTCCGCCTTCATTGGCTTGGTGGGGGCAAGGTGACACTCCTGAGCCACCCCGCTGGTCCCTCCTCTCCCCTCACCATGCAACCAGGTCCCCAGGGTCTCCTCCTGGCAGGACCTATGCTGGGGAAGTGAACACGATCAGGGAAGAAGACAGGGAGAGAGTGGGCTCTCACCCCCCATGGGCCAGTCTCTGAGCCTTCCTTGCCTGGGAGTGATAGTGTTCACTCCGGGAACAGAACATGTACTGAGAGGCGGCCGTGCTCCGCTCTGAGGCCAGACTGCCAGGGTGCAAATTCCAGCTCTGCTACTGAGCAGCAGGCGGCTTTGAGCACATTATGTTGTCTGTAGCTCTGTTCTGTCCTGCACCAAATGGGGATAATATTGGACCCTACTTCTGGGTTTATATAAAGGTTAAAAGTCAACGTGTGGCTAGTTATCTGGCTGCCCTTGGCTGGCAGGCAAGTCCTCAGGCAACAACCCCTGAGGGAGGGTGAGGGGTGCAGGGTGTGTCCCGGACTCCAGATTCCCGGTATAGACAGAGGACCAGCAATGAGGTCAGGACCGGAGGAGGCAGGGCTCCCGAAGCCGAGTGTGTGGCTCCTGCTGTGACACCATGTGGCCCTGAGCAAGAGTCTTGTCCAGAGTCTGTCCTTTCCCTGACCCTCACTGCCAGCACACCTGCCAGAGCGTTGTCAGTACTGGGACAAGTCAGAGACACAAGAAAGGGACTCATCTGGGAGGTGCGGGGAGTCAGAAATCAGAGGTTCGGCATGGTGCCTGCGCTGAGCCTGCCGCTGCAGACTCTGTTCAGCCCAGGTTTAGGGACCACAATATTGTGGCCACACAGTGATTTCAGGGACACCAGCTCATGGGAGACAAGCGACCCAAGGGCTGCAAGCGCACCTTGCAGTGGCAAAAGAAAAAGACAACGGCAAACCCCACATTGTACCGCATAATATCTGTTCTCTAACCATCAAAAAATTCTGCCTGGAGGACGATGATGAAAGCTGTGTCTTTACTCATTGGGAAATAGCTGGAAAATGTGAGTGAAGGAGGAAGAAGAGGCGATTGGCCTTGACAGCAGGATGCCATTGGCCTCGTGAATAAAGCAGGAGCTGCCGCTGCTCTTGGGTGGCGGGGCTGAGCACGGAGCAGGGAGAAGAGCTCAGGGCCCTCTGAGCACTAGGTGCAGGTACAGGGCTGGGGATCAGGGAGTGGGGACAGGGGCCTTCAAGGAGCTCCGAGCCTCTTGGAAGGAGGAAAATGAACAGGCAACTTCTGAGCCACCCGGTCATTTACTCCTCGATTGCAAATATTCTGGGGAGCAGGGAAAAGTGGAGGAACAGTTAGAATAGGCGAAGGAAGACAGAACCAAAGTCTAGGAGAGGAGGACAAGTGGGAAAGGAAGAACACTGCGTCTGAGGAGAACCATAATCCACGAGTTGCACACCCCGTTCCAGTTCCTAAGGTGAGATCACCTCAGCCCCTCAGAGCTCCCGAACTTGGAAGCGTCACAAACCCTAAAACTGAGAGATGTCACACAGCTGTAAGGCCACAGTGAACACGGAACAAAAGCCTGGAGCTAAAGTCTTGAGTATTTAGTGAAGGCAGGTGGAAGGGACGGGCTTAAGAGGGGCTAAGAAAAGCGGGCTGACTGGAGGAGAATGAAGGGTCCAAGAAAATGGTCAGAGGATGCTGCACTTTGTAACATAATGTAGTGGAAAGAAACTTGCATGCGAATCTCAACATCTTGATTTACAGTTGTGGACCTTCAGAGTCTACAAACTTACATTTCACCACTCATCAAGTGAAGGCTGTGATCCGTCCTTCCAGAGTAACTGTGATGAGTAAGCTGCTGTATGTTTGCCGGCCTGGCAAAGTGATTAGTAGGTCGTAGGCACTCAACGCATACAGACTCCTCTTCCCTTTCCAATCTTTAACACAAACTACTGCCCCGAGTTTGGCTGCTGTGGAGTCATGTTCCCCTACGACTGGACAAGGTCATTACTTGACTCAGAGTTGGCTCATGTCTCCTGCTCTAAAAGGAAGATGACTCAAAAGAGGCAAAATATCAAAAATGAGATTTTAACGAAGCAATCACACTGTACTCTGTGTATTCATTTGCCAGCTCCCCGGGAATGAAAGCTTTGTGCTGCCTCGCCAATCTCAGCTCCCTGTGCAGGGAGAGCTGAGCCTCCGTGGGCATGTTCCAAAAATAAATGACAGAGACTAGAGAGGAAAGATAGGGAGACAGTCGAAGATATCAAAGTTATTTCTCACAGGGAGCAACCAAGAAATTCAGGCATGAAAACAAACAAAAAATTAAGGAAGAGAGTAAGCTAAAAATCCAAAGAAGAGAAGGAAAGACCAGCAAGTATCCTTAGGGGAGAAAAGAGAGTTATGTTTACCAACAATAAAAGGGAAAGTAAGAGTAGAGAGAAAATAGTAAGAGTGGTGAGAGAGACAGAGAGATGCAAAGAGAGGGAGGGAAGGATGGAGGGAGTAAAGGAGAGAGGGAGGGAGGGAGGGAAGCAGAGAGGGAGGGACGGAAGCAGAGAGGGAAGGAGAGAAGGAGAAAGGGAAGGAGGGAAGGAGAGAAGCAGGGAGGGAAGCAGAGAGGGAGGAGGAGAGAGACAGAGACAGAGAGATAGACAGACAAAGACAGAGACAGGGGGAGAGAGAGAGAGAGAGAGAGAGAGAGAGAGAGAGAGACAGACAGACAGACAGACAGACAGACAGACAGACAGACAGAGACACAGAGAGACACAGAGAGACAGAGAGAGATTCATTTGGAAAAGCCAGCTCACATAGCTGTACATTATGCCATAGGCCAGGAGTGTTAAAAAGGGTATTATCAGTGTAGCAGAAGATGACAGAAAAAGCAGAGCCATGGGTCCTGCAGGCAGCTCTTCAGCCCCAAAGGGGGATGTAGGACCTTGTGGGCATGCAAGGAAGCCAGGCATGAGAAGACACTCAATGCTGAGAGTCGTGGGGAGCGTGAGACTCGGCCCAGGCTCAGTTCCATCCCAGAAGTCAGTAAGAACTTGTTACCGTGGACTAGCTGTTCTAGTCTGAGGCCTCTGGTGGGCTGCAAAGGACTAGAATACATTGTCCTTAAGCTGAAGGAAGCAAAGATGAAATCTCAAAATAGGTGGATGTGTGGTTTCCAAATGTTGGTTCTTAGAGCTCTCTCAATGTCTTTTAAAAAAATGCAGTCTGAATCAGTATATAAAATTCAAATATAGGGAGTTGGTTGAAGTAAAGATGATCTGGGTGACGGACGTGGAAAGGCTAATAACTCCTACATTCAGACTTCCTGTTCTCCTTTGGGATGGGACATACTCTGGGGTACCATGTTGAACCCTAATGTGAAAACTGCCTCTCTAGGCCGTTTAGGGTTGCATCTGCTGACTGACTGTATTATTCACTAACTCACATAAAAGCAAGCAGTGAGCCCCAGAGTCCAGCAAGCAGAGATTGTCCAGGAGAGCACAGGCCCAGGCCATCCTCATTTCCTTTTTCTTATGCTACTGATGGACTCCAGTAGCAGAGTTCATTTAGTTCTCAACAATATTTTTGACACCACCTCTCCTGATTGCTAGGTTAAGGCCCGAGTACAGACTGTTAACTTATCACGGCCCTGATCCAACACGGCTGAATCCCCAAAACAACAGCTCATCTCCCCAAGGACCACTTCCTCCTCCTCCCCACCCCACCCCTGGATACAACTTCCTGTACCTTTCCCTCCCACACAAGGGAGCCTCCAATCAGCTCCTTATACGTCACTGAACCTGCCCCTGAAACCCCGCCCCCAGCAGAAATTCATAAATTCTCAGCTTCCCTGTCTCAGGTCAGAGGTTTTCCCCATCTCCCTGCCCCCAATCCTCTCCATGTCTTCAGAGTTAATAAAGGTTTCCCTGCCCCCTGTATTTCTGCTTCTCTGCCATGCTACCTCTGCAGCCAATAAAACCTGACAATTACAAGCTTAGAAAGAGTCTATAATGATAGTCATAGGTGGGTGCAAAACTATTAGGACCATCATTACTCTGCTTACTGGATTCGGTGAGCCCATCCCTTACTTTTCCACTGTAAATTTGTACTTTAGCTGTGTGTCTCAGTACTTTTTCCTAAAGAATACAGGATGCGATCTGTGTTGACCCACTTGGTCTGATAAAGGACAAGGTGTGTGCATGTATGCAAAAGTGGCAAAATGGAGGACATAGAGTGTGCCTAAGGAGAGTCACATGGAGAGAAAACACTCTCTCAGGCTTTCACAGAGAGCACATTGGCCAAGCAATGGCCGTGACTCATGCACATGGCTGACACTGACAAAGGTTTTACAATCTGAGGTACAGGATCTCAGGATAAATCCTGAGGGCATTTCACTCACCTCAGACCCAAAAGCTACAACTCTTGTTGCACAGGTCCTGCTTTACCTTGGTCTTAACCAGCCAGTAGAAAAGTATGAAGACGAAATATAGGAAATAAAGCCATGCTGTTATGTTGCTCTGTGGGGCACTCAGGTCAATAATTTCTGACATTGCCAGTTAAACAGAAGACCCAATGCTATTATGGGCTACTGGACTCTTTTAGAATATTTTGCTGAGTTTACACACCTATAATATTCAATAACCGAACTTAGAAAAAATAGAGTATACAGATGAATGTCCATTTTGTATCTGTGTATTCAAAGTGGTTAGGATAGGTATATAGTTACATTCTCTTAATGAATAGAATGATTTGTTCTAATAGTGTTTGTAAATAGGATCTCAAGTCCGCATCTTGTACAGCAATTAACCACTAAGAAGAATATATGCAGTGTATTATTTGTTGAAACTGTACTTCCGATTTGATTTGAAACTGTTTCATTGCTATCAGTTTATCAATAAAATTTTGAAAAAAAAGTGGCAAAATGGAATTTTTACCCACCTTTTGCCATGTAACTTTGTTTTGTAAATGTGTACCCAAGCATCACAGAGGGTCCACTAGACCCATGCCACTCCAGGATTTGTTTTTAAAAAATTTCTTTTAAATTTTTCTGGTATAAGTAGCCCAATTCAGTACAATGACATATGAAAAACTAGATTTGAAAGTTATGGGAGAAGTCAAAATGAATCATCAGATTTCTCACGCATAGATGATGAAGGTGATCCATTATGGTAAAATACATACTTCCATAACAGAAGAGTGGTGTAGAAGGATGGATGGATGGATGATGATGATGATGATGATGATGATGATGATGGTGATGGTGATGATGATGATGACTTTGACATTAGCTGTGGGAGCCAAATTCCTGTGACAGTGAAGCAAAAATCAACTGATACAGACCCAGGGAATGTAAACCCTCTTGCTTCAGATATAGAAGAAAACAGCAATATGAGAAGGCATTTGATTAATCAAAATGTTGTAAAATGGCCACACAACCGAATGGAATGATCTAATGCTAGAACTAATCCAAAAATATAGTGAAGGTCTCAGCAGGGGTGAGAGGTGTTGCACAGAATGCCAGCACTGCCATTTAATGTTGGCAAGTGTAACTGATGAAATGCTGTAAGATACCAGGGAATACACAAAGGCTGAAATGCAAGTCAAACACTCTGTATGCACCAAGAGCAATATTTTAAGAATTTATTATGACATCTCACTAGCTGAAGGTATTCATAGGTCTGCTGTACTTAGCAGGGTTTTCTCATAGTGATTGTAAGAATGTAAAAGACTTATTGAAACACACTGGCATAAAAATAAGTATAAAAATTTATGCCCTTGTAGATGCAAAACTTACTATGCTTTCAAATTAAGAACATTTATTCTGGAACTCAGCTATCAGGTCCTTATTCTTATAGTAATAAACTAAATGATATTGTGAACAGACTAATCAGAATATGACATTTAACAATGGTTTACCTCTTTTTAATTGATTTTACATTAACTAACAGAGCACAAGTTGACCAGTACAGGAACTGAACACAGGAACAAAGCAGAAGTTCCAAATGAAATACTGTAATTTCAAAACAGAGAATTGTACAGTAGAATTGTATAGTATATAGAATTGTACAGATTTGAGACATATATAACATTGATCTTGTATATATGGCAAAGAAAAACAAACTAGTACTCATACTGCTGGAGACAAAACTGCACCATGATGGAAATATTTTTTTCCATAATTTTACTGAGAAACAAATAGCAATGAGACAGTTTCAAACCAAACTGGCAGGACAGTTTCAGTAAATAATACCTTGCATACATTCTTCCTAGTGGTTAATTGCTGTACAAGATGCGGACATGATATCCTATTTGCAAACACTATTAGAACAAATCCCTCTGTTCAGTAAGAGAATGTAACTATATATCTATCCTAACCACTTTAAATACACAGATACAAAATGGACATTCAGCTGTATCCCCTTTTTTTGTTACATGATGGAAATACTGATAGGGAAACTATCTCAGGAAAGGCTGAGATAGAAACTTTCTTTTTTTTTTTTTTTTTTTTAAATGAATTTTATTTATTTATTTATTTATTTATTTTTATTTATTTATTTGTGTGTGTGTGTGTGTGTGGCCAGCTCAGCCCACCAGGGGGCAGGCTGGCTGGCATGTGGTGCTGGGGGATTGAACCGCGGTCCCTGTTTGCTTTGCCAAGCTTGTTCTAAGTAGGCGCTTCAGACCACCGAGCCATCTCTCCAGCCCTGAGATAGAAACTTTCTATGATAAAAACAAAGGTTGAGTAGATGCTGTTGATGAGTTATGCAGCAACTGTGATGTCACTCAGAACACAAAACACTGGCCCATGGTTGGGCTTTATTCCTAAATACATGTGGCATAAATAGTATGATGGTTTACAAAGAAAAGAACAAGCTCAAAATATTATTGAAAAAAATTCTTAGAGGATTGGAATTGGAGCTCATAAGACCTTTTATAGCAGAGGAAAAACAAAATGTTTCTGCCCAGGGAGCGATGCAAAAAACTGTGGAGCACACTGGTGAGCTGACAGGTGAACAAGCAGGTGCAGCATCACAAAAACCTACTGTGACTACAGAAAAATGAAGACATGTCAACTGTGCCCTATAAAAAAGGACAAGAAAACAAAACATGAACTATCAGTGTAAGGGATACTGCATATGGAACACGCAGTTGTCATGTATGAAGACTGCCTTGGGTGTGATAGTTGAAGCAAACATTACTTCGGTGGTGGATTTTTGTTTATGTGTACACTGTAGTTCACATCAGTCTTTATTTTTGATGGTATCTTTTAGGTCTTTTTTAAGCAAGTAAACAGTTGATGTGAAAATGTTGATACCTATTCTAAGCCCTCATCAGGTAGCTTATATTTTATTTTTATTGCTTTTTATTCCCCTGCTATATGTGCATGTTGTACAATATAGTAGGAAGCTTCTGACAAAGTGAAAAGAGGAGAGAGGAGACAAACCTGCCACACAGGGGCCGGGAGATAGCTGAGCAGCATACGCCTGGAAAGTGCAAGGTCCAGAGTTTGATCCCAAGTACCAAAAAGAAGAGCCACACAGGAAAGGAAAGCTAAGCACATGTGCATCCAGTACAAGTGAGATGTGGACACGGAGCAGGCAGCTGTCGCGCCTGGAGTCTGTCTTGGGTGGCAATTGAAGCACGGCTTATTTTTGTGGTAGAGTTCCATTGATATTTTTGTTGTAGTTCATATAGGAATTTATTTGTGATGTTATCTTTTAGTTTTTATAACCAAGTACAGAGCTGATGCAAAAATGTTGATTTTATTTTAAACATACAATACCTATTACCAATTTAAGACTTTATTTTATTGATATTTTATGTTCTTGTTAACCACATACTGTACAATGTAATAAGAACCTCCTGACAAAACAGCAAGATAGGGGCCGGAGAGCTAGCTCACCGCATAAGCATCTGCCTGGCAAGCACAAGGTCCTCAGTTCAATCCCCAGTACCAAGAAATAATAAAAATAAGATAAAAATTTAAAATAGCCATAAAAAACCCAGCAATAACACTGAGATCTCAAGTACATCCTACTAAAGGGCCAGAAAAACAACACACGTGCGGTCAGCATGAGTAATACACATACACAGAACCTGCTGCTACTGTCATGTGCAGACTGCTTTAGGCGTTGGAATGGAAGTAAAGACTTTTTGTGAAGTGCTATTGATATTTTCATTGTAGTTCATATATGAACTTCTTTTTTCTTTTTTTGTTTGTTTGGTTTTTGGTAGAACTGGGGATTGAACTCAGGCCCTTGCGCTTGCCAGGGAAACACTTATTCCACTGAGCCATCTCCCTGGCCCCTATTTGTATTTTTTTTCTTAGACTTAGTACACCAAAAAGTAACCAATGTTGAACATTTTGATGCTTTTTATAAACACTCAATAAATACTAAAATTAAGTATTTAATTGTTGTGATTTTTTTTTCCTGTTAGGTACTGATTGTAATAAATAAAATGGTAAAATTTAAAATACTAAAACTCATAATGTTAAAATTCATAATTCTCAATAGAAATATTCTAAAAGATAAATGTACATCTGACAGACCCATATTTGTGTGCCTGCATGACAAAATCTCATGTTGTAAGAGCTAAAGGTTGTTAGCTATAGGATTAATAAGATGCTTTGGAGAATTCCTCCTGGGCTGCCAAAGGGCTCTTTCATAATCAACTCCTTTTTGGCATTTTAATCAGATCGCTAATAATATTCACTTTCCACTAGGTATTTAATACATTTGTGGCACTGTGATAAACACTCATATTCAATCCCATAAAGTAAGTATTTTTATCACTACTTCATAAATAAGAAAACTGAGGTCCAAGACAAACAATTGTTCTGCATTACATGACTAAGCAGATGATCTAGAATTTAAACCTAGGTCACATGAAATACAAAAGAGCTCATTAGTGTTGTTATATTTTGTGTTTGTGATACTCATAACAGGAAGTTATCAGAGACAGCTAATGTGTCAGACAAAATTATAACGCAAAAGATAGGCAGTCCAGAATAACAAGCCAAACTTAAAACAATGAATTTAAATGAAATGAACAACTAAAGTTCAGAAAATGAAACAACAAAGGAAAAAAGAAATTATGGAGATAGGAAAGAAACAGTTTCACAGTAACACATGTAGGAAAGTTTTATTGGGAGCCGAGAATATAGTTCAGTCTGCCTAACAAATGTGAGGACCTGAGTTCAATTCCCAGTACAAGAAGAAGAAGGAGAAGGAAAAGGAGGTGGGGGAGGAGGAGAAGGAGGAGGAGGCGGAGGCGAAGGCAGAGGCAAAGAAGGAGGAGGAATAGGAGGAGGAGGAAGAGGAGGAGGAGGAAGAGGAGGTGAAGGAGAAAGAGAAGGAGAAGAAGGAAGAGGAAGAAGAGGAGGAGGAAAGAAGGAAGGAAGGAAGGAAGGAAGGAAGGAAGGAAGGAAGGAAGGAAAGAAGGAAGGAAGGAAGGTCTTACCACTTTCAGTTACACAGTATAATGAATAATGAAATATGGCTGCCAAAAATATTAACATGAATTTGAACTATGTTAATAGACTAAGTCCAAAACAGGAAAACTCAAGCCCACTGGCCCCTCCTTAATAAGATCCTCTCTGTAGCTTCTGGCTAGGGGTCACATTTTAAGAAAGACAGTAGTAAAGAAAGCCTAAGTCAAAATGGAGAAAGTGTAGGGAAGAGCTGGGAGTTGGTAGCCGGAAGGGAAGAGAGTGGCCCCAGCAAGGTTACTTCAAGGGGCCCAAGGGCCATTTCTCCAGCCACTGTTGGCAGCTAGGACGCGTTCAGCTCCCGCAGACAGATCCAGCCTACAGGGGCATGCTGGCTTGTGAGTCTTCAGCATTTGTGACCAGCAGGGACTCCGGGACCTCACTACGAAATGGAACTCCCAACACTCATCTTTCAAACTGATTTTCAGATAGTTTCAGCTAAAGATGGAAAGAAAAACTGGTTCCAAGATTAATATGAAAATTTTAAAAACTTGGCTTTTTCAAAGCAAACACGCAAATTAAAAGAAAAAATAACCAATTATCATACAAATAATCTTCATTACCAGTGATCAAACAAGGAGAGAAATACAATTTGTTAGAAATGTTGAAAAGGTTGAAGAACAACTTCCTACCACTGAGGAAATAAGTATGTAAACTGGAATTTAAAACAAAGAAAGAAGAAAAGAAAAGAAAGAGAAAGAGGGCAAAAAGAAAATCTGGACTAGCATTCTGAGCTGTTGTTCTTTTGGATAATAAATGGCAGTAAGACAATGTTTATCATGTTCTGAAGGAATGCTTAAGACTTCAGAGTTCTATCTAGACAACTGTTTAGTACAAAGGTGCTAGCTAAGTTGTAAGTCTGCAAAAAATTCAGAAAATATACTACAGTCCCTTCTTTTAAAAATTGCTTGTTTTAATCCCTGGTACTGCCAAAAAAAAAAAAAAAAGTAAATAAATAAAAAGTCATTTGTTGCTGAAGTTAAAATGAAGGCAACACAAAGATGAATTGAAATAAGGTTTGAAAGAGGTGAAAAACCATGAGAAAAAACATCAGGAATTACCACTGAGTCAGTCCCGTGAGACACATTCTGTGAAGCAAAATGTAAGTGTTAAACACCTGAAGGTAAACTTAATAGGATCGTGATTGGGTGGTGTTAGGGAGGACTCAGGAGCAAGTCATACATAAGTACTCGGATGTCAAAACATCTTGTCTAAAACTGGAACAGTTGTTTAGAAACGCTCTCTGGAGAGAGAAACTGAAAATATAAACAAGGACCAAAATGTGTAACAGATATTCTGAAGTTGGAAGAAAATGTTCAAATGGGAAACGGAACAAGGGAGAGGTGGGAGAAAAAGAAGGTAGGGAAAAGAAAAAGTGAGAAAAGAAGATAAACTGTAAGCAAAGCTCTATAAATGAGAGGAAGAGGGGTTGAAGGGAGGGGAAGGGGCCAGGGGAAGGGAGAGTCCGGCTACATTGCACACAATTACAGATTCCCTATGTGCATGTGATCATTATGTATATCTAAATTGCACCAATAAATTTAACACAAAATATCATCACCTCTGGGCTGAACTTGCGCTGTCCGCAGGTTCAGGCTCCCTCCTGTGGCTGTCCCTTCCCTGCCCCTCTCACCTTGTCAGCCGCTGCTGGCTTTCCTCCCTCTGTGGCTCCATCTTCACCCCCTTAGATCTCTTATAAGCATGACACGATCTGCGGGGCTTCAGTGCAACCGCAGCGGCACAGGGCCCGTTTCTTCACAGGGTGATATTGCCAGGTCCAAGAACTACAACCTGGGTATCCTTGAAGGCTCGTTTTGACCTACCACGAGAAGCTCAAAACCTCAAACTGAATGATAGAAGGACACCAGGGAACCAATTAAGAAGGAACTTTGAATGGATTGGTTTACTATTTTAAAATCATCTGTTAACCTTTAAAGGATGAATGAAATGATAGTAACCAAATTTCAACCACGGTTACTTTTGGGTTCCTACAATTTAGGTGGATGACTTTATCTCTGTACTTTGGATTACTTCTTTTTTAAAAAAATGTATTTAGTACATGGTCTACAGGGTCTCACTACACAGATCGGACTCATAGTGATCCTCCTGTTTTCAGCCTCCCAGGCTCTGGGATTACAGGAGACGTGTTCGCCACCACGCTCAGTCTCAATCTCAGGGTCAGCATGTCCAGGGGTGGGGCCAGCACAGCACGTAGGAATCGAACCCCCATCCAAACCCTAGTCCCTACGTCTGCCTAAGCAGGCACTTTAACATGCTGAGCTATCTGGCTGGCCCTCGGGACACTTCTTAAACTTATATAAGTACTAGTCTAATAAAAATGACCTTAAAATTTTTGTTTAAATATTTTGTTTCTGCAACTTCTTTATTTTCCCTTCCATGTCAAGAACTAGTGTGACATTAGATGCTTCCAAATTTCACATTCACTCATTCATTAATTTATTGGGAATCTACTATGCTCTGGGTCATAGGAGAGGTATAAGGATAGAAGAAATGTCATTTTTGTCTTTTGGAAAATGATAATTTAGTACACAACACTAAAATTACAACTCTAGCGTGCTCCAATAACTAGGACTCCCAAGTTTTTTGACGGCAAGGTAGTGGCTCAGTTTTCTGCGCACCTTCCTTAAGCGTCCACCTCTGAGTGGGCCATAGCCCAAGTGGTGGCTATGCCACACGATTTCCTCCGGAGAGCTTTTCACTAGCTGACTCTTGGGGTTCTCAGGCCCGTAAGCCAAGGTCCCCCAAACACTGCAGGCAGACTACCAACTGGGACCCTCTTCTCCCTCCACCTCCACCTCGCTGGTTCTTCTCCCCCGTGTGGGAGCTGATCTAAGAAGTCAGAAAAGACGGCTTCCGGTTGTAGATCAAGCACAACACAGGTGACAGGCTGGGCAGCAGCCTGAAGCTCGGCCGGCACCTCCAGGCACCAGGAAGGAAGTGGCTAAGGCGCGAGGTTCTGCACTGTTCCACCTAGGACGGCTCTCTTCCAGCCTGATCTCCCGACTCCCTGGCTTCCCCCGCTCACGGGGACGCGGCGTCCTCTCTTCCGACTGCAGTACCGAGAGACTGCAGGGATTGCTTGTTTTAAAGGAGATTGTTGGAAATGTCTTTGCATTTCTCTTTTCTATTTCTAGGCCTGTCACTGTCTTGCTGAGTCACATTTGGCAAGCTCAGAATCTTCCCCCTATTGTGCTGCATGGATAATACGGCTTGTGAAAAGCTCTGAGACATGTTTTTGGAAAGAGGTATATACATGTGAACATAAGAACATTGCCTCCCAGGAGGCTTTATCTGTCCATAGCTCAATTAAAACCTACTTTATTGCAATAACAATAGTTTGGTCTTATTTGTTCCTCGCTATCATGAAAGCGCCTAGAAAACAGACTCTTTGCTTACAAGATTTCTAGCCCCGAATGATTTGTTCTAATGGTGTTTGCAAATAGGATCTCAAATCCGCATCTTGTACAGCAATTAACCACTAAGAAGAACATATGCAGTGTGTTATTTGTTGAATCTGTACTTCCGATTTGATTTGAAACTGTCTCATTGCTATCTGTTTATCAATAAAATTTTGAAAAAAAAAAAAAAAAAGATTTCTAGTCCCAACTCTTGGCAGGACGCAGTGTGATGAAATCAGGTGCTCTCTACCTGGCCCCTGAACCCATCTAGAACTTTGCACAGAGTGGGAAACTGCTGAGTGATGTCATGGAGTTTCCCTGGGGCGGCCGGGCTTCTTTTGAAATGCAAGTATATAGTTCTCATAGGATTCTCAAAGAGCCACAAAATGGTTAGAAGCCCAGAGGAAGCCCTGAAGATGGACTTATTGAACGTGCAGTGAAAGGGCTGGTGCTCTTCCCTGCTGAATCCGACTACCGATTCTGGTCTCTTCTTCAGAGATGTCAGTGTCCTGGAGAAACCTACACACAGTACCTGGAGGCCACTTTTCACAATATCTGCACTTTGACATTGTACTAAATTCAAAGGGTGAGAAGAAAAGGAAGAGCTGTACACTCTAATCACCTTGCTGATTTTGACTTAATATTATGCTCTGGCCCTAGCCAAATAGCAATATGCCTATGTTATTGACTTTAATTTAATAATAAACTATCATAAAATCCTCAATATGAAAGAATCCTCAATATGGAATCTTGCAAAGAGAAAATACTGAATAAATATTTGATAGTGCCAGGAAGGAAGCAAGATAAACTAAAAATAAGAGCTTATGAAGATATTCCCATAAAAAGCTTTACTGGAACTTAATTTTGTCAAATATTTTAATAATATATTTGAATTTGGGTCATAAATTGATAATCTTGTGATTTTTTTAAAAAATCAAATGTATTGAAGAAAGCTTCTAAAAGCATATTAATTTTTCTAATGTTGTGCTGCTTTCTTTTTTTTTTTTTTTTTTTGCGGAACCAGGGATTGAACTCACACCCTTGAGCTTGCCAGGGAAGCGCTTATTCCACTGAGCCATCTCCCCGGCTCCTGCTTTCTTTTTTTGATTGCTTGATTTTGTTGGTTTTTAAAAAGTCTCCCTCTTTCCAATCGATCAAAGTATCCCTGAGGGTGGTTTTTAATATTATGGTGGTGTTTGTTTTGTTTTATCTTTCTAATTTCCATCATGCTGTATGGAGCATAGGGATTTACTCTGGTGTTTCAAAAGTATTTTTACCGATAGAGGTGAATGAGAAGTATCTAGTTAAGAATAAGTTATTAGAGACATCATTAACATGTGATGGTGCCCTTTCTCAGAGATTTATCCAATTTCTGTTGCAGGGTATGTGGCGATTCATATCAAGTCTCAACTTAGAATCTAGATGTATATATAATATATAGCAGGTTTACCAGACTCACTTTCTGGTTTGGAACAAGAGGAAGTCCCTCAACTGAACTGTAGAAATTGAAGTCCTGGGTTGGGGTGGAGCTCAGTGGGAAAGCGCGCAGTAGGCTGTTTGTCTTCATTATCATATATGAAATAACAATTTCTATATTTGTTTATTTTATGAAATTTTAAACTAATAACTACAAGACTGGTGAGATGGCTCAGTGGTCTAAAACACCTACTTAGAACAAGCTTAGCAAAGCACAGGGACCGCGGTTCAATCCCCCAGCACCACATTCCAGTCAGCCCCGCCCCCTGGTGGGCTGAGCTGGCCACACACACACACACACACACACACACAAATAATAAAAATAAATAAAAAAATTTTTAAAAACTAATAACTACAAATAAAACAGATACAAAAACACATGAGACAAATTTATGAGATAGAGCTGAATGAATTATTGTATGGCTAATATTCTTACAGTAAAGGATTTAGCCATCCACCCCAACATCCCTTCTATGTGTTCCCTCCCTGCGTCAGTCCCTCTCTCCTTCCTCACCCTCCATCCTGAGTTTCCATGGAGTGGTGCTAAAATTGTGGATTTTGGATCAAAAGTTCATCATCATCATCATTGTCATCATCATCTGGAATCTTGATAGAAGGCAACGTTTTGGTCGCCATCACAGACCAACTCAGTTAGGAACTCTTGGAGTAAAGTATGCAGGTGATTCTTGTGTATATTTAAAGAATCATTTTTATAGAACCATTTCCTTGTGTCACTTTGTTGTTTTATCACCAAAGTATTTGCCACTAAATATTGTACTTCGTTCTTATCAATTTTTAAAAAATTTTTGCTTGGGGAGCAAAGTTAGAACCTTGCACTTGCCAGGCAGATGCTTAAGCCACTGAGCTATACCCTCAGTGCAATTTTAAAAAACTTGACATGTCTTTAGGTCTCAAAGTTGCAGAATCTTCCCACTGCAGTGTCCCCAGTGTTGAGGTTCCAGAAGTGAACCACCAGACCAAGCTAACGGAGTCTTCTGTCCTATTTTCTGCAAATTTGCACCTGGTTCCAGATTTAATTGAAGACCAATTCGATCTCCTTTAGATTGCATTCTGTTCTCTAATTAGGAGACATGTAATTTCCATTTGTTGCTCTTTTTAGAAAAGTCAAAGTCATTCATAATGCCTAGATTCATTAATCTGTTTGGGGTTGCAAGTCTAACCCTGACATTTCTTTTTCAATTATTAGCTGAAATACTTTCATCAGGAACTGTTTTTAAGGGCTGGGGAGATGGCTCAGTAGAATAAGCGCTTCCCTGGCAAGCAGAAGAGCCTGAGTTCAATCCCCAGTTCTAGGAAAAAAAAAAAAAAAAAGAACTGTTTTTAGGGGCTGGGGAGATAGCTCAGTAGAATAAGCACTTGCCTGGCAAATGCAAGGGCCTGAGTTCAATTCCCAGCTCTGCAAAAAAAAAGAACTGTTTTTGCTACCCACTAATCCAGTCACATAAGTTGTATAGAGAAGGCCATTAAATGCCTAGTTTTTTCCTTTCCTTTTTTCTTTTTCTTTTTTTTTTTTAATGTATTTGCTTGTTATAGTGTCTCACTATGCAGCTGGGACTCATAGCGATCCTCCTGTTTGTGGCCTCCCCAGTTCTGGGATTACAGGTGTGCACCACCATGCTGGGACTCTGGCCAGTTCGGCCCACCCTAGGGATGGGACTGGCATGGCATGTGCTCCCACGGCTCGAACTGCGGTCCCTGCACTTGCCTAAGCTTGCCTAAGCAGGCACTTAAATCCACTGAGCTATCTCGCCAGCCTCCTTACCCTTTCTGAAAGTCAGTTTTACAGATAACCAATCAATTCTTCATTATCTGTAAAAGGTGGCCAATTATTTTTAGTATTATTATTGTCTCATGGATTACATTTATTTGATAGAGTTTCAATCGACACCCCTGATTGAAGTTCAAACTTCCCATCTTGGGCTACGTGGAGCCAACTCAAGTAGGCTCCTGTGGAGAGTGATGTCCTGTGGAGAGTGATGGAGCAGAAGAGACTTCCTTTGGAGGGGGGTCACTTAAGCTCACGTAAACCATAAAAAAACTCAGTCCTTCACCCCTCCCAGTAGCTAACCATAAACGCACTTAGAGAAAACCAGGGTCACAAAATAGGAACAAATAGTGACAGCAACTTGGGGAACAGGTGGACACTAAGCCCTACTGCCCCACGACAGGCGACGGCCACAGTGTCTGGGAAATGTAAGCCTTCTGTCATTTGCATGGCATTCCTGTAAAATTCTTGAAAAATGAGGTAATGAGGTAATGTGGTTACTATGGAAACATGAAAAGTACGTAACCAGGAGGTAAAGTCCAGAGAGGGCCGACAATTTGGGAGTCCTGACCCAAAATCAGGATGTCAGTGCTGAGCCAACAAGAAGAAGCTGTTCGGGTCCTCTAACCCCGCCCTCTGTCACAGGTGCTTTCCTCTGCTGCCACGAGAGGACCGCCTAGAAGGCTGACGCGCTACAGGCTCATTTTGTTCATTTCCTACTCCGACTTCTTCAGGAAGACCTGTCTTCTTCTTCTTCTTTTTTTTAATGTATATTAAAGAGATTGAAAAAAACAATAAAAATGCAGCAGAATTTCAAAACAAGGTGGTTATTAACAGTGGTTAGTATATCGCATATTGTTATCTTCAAGGCAGTTGCACAGGTTCCCGGGTACAGGGATACAAAATGGATCGAACAATAGGAGCACTTAGAAGACCTGTCTTCCGGCCGGTGAGATAGCTCAGCAGAATAAGCACCTGCTTAGATAAGCACAGAGACTAGAGTTTGAACCCTGATACCACATGCTGCGCAGGCCCTGGCCTTGCCTCCGGGGGTGGGGGGTGGAACTTGGTCACTGAGTCCCAGCATGGTGGCATATGCGTGTAATCCCAGCTCTGGGGAGGCTAAAAGCAGGAGGATCACTACGAGTCCGAGCTGCATAGTGAGACCCTGTGCCAAATATATTGTGGTGTCAGGGATCAAAGCCCAGTTCCTGCACTTGCCTAAGCAGTCACTTAGTCCACTGAGCTGTCTCATGGGCCCAAAGACCAGTCTTATTTGAGAGTAAGATACATATCAAGACCGCAGTCTAAGGTCTACAGAGGCCACTGTGGCTGGGTAGGTGTTGTTTTAGGTCTTTTCAAAGGACAAAAGTAAACGACTGCAGTTATCTGAAGCTTAAGCAGAGGAGCGGAAGGTGCTCTGCGGGGTGACTTCAAACCTAGCAGGTTGGTGCTAGCGGCCGGCAGGAGCCTGTTACTCACCTTCCCATAGGGCTGGTTAAATGTTCCCAGCATGTGGCAGCTGCTCCTCCCAGAGTGAATGATTACAGAGAACATGGATGAAGCCACAGTGCTTGTGTGGTGTCTTCGAAGCCACACTGTCAATCCTATGGGTCTTCCTGCTTACAGAGTGAGGGGGAGGAGGGGAGATTATCTTAAGGAAAGGGACATCGGATCATTTAAGAAGTTGGTTGGTACTAAGAGAAAGTATTGGGGCCAGGGAGACAGCTTGGTGGTCTAAGTGCCTGCCTGGAAGTCCAAGGACCTGGGTTCCATCCTGGGTACCACTTGCCATCTGGCCAAGTGCTGCACCAGCTCCAGAACAGGAGTGGTGGTGCATGCCTGTAACCCCAGCTCTGGGGAGGCTGAGACAGGAGGATCACTACGAGTCTGAACTGCGTAGCGAAACCCTGTACCAGCGAGAGAGAGATAGAGATTAAAAATAATAAAAAAATAAAAGAAAGTATTTCATAAATTTATACTGACATTTCTGGTTCATATGCAAGACTTGGGTCTTTCTCAACTTATTCTACATTGTATCTGAGTTTCTGTCTTTTACACTGATAATTGCTGTTACCCACATATTTTCATGTTTGTTTCATGTCTTTGGGAAAACAAACGCCAAAATGTGATTAAACAGGCAAGAGATCTGGGGAGTGGGACACCTGGGAAGGATAAAGGAGGGAACAAAAGTAGCAGGGATTGTTAGGACGAAAAGGACAAGAAGCAGGGAAATGGGCTGGGCGGGCGCAGGCTTATTTTAGAACATATCCGAAGGGGGCCAGTCTGGTGGTAGAGACCAGAGCAGTGAAGGTCTTTATAGGGTCCTGAGCATTGCAAAGGCGTGCCGTGGAGGGGGAGAACCACAACGGGACTTTTGAGTGGCAGGGTTCAGCACAAGGAGCTGCGGCTGTCGGCCAGAACCGGGCTTGAGGACGTTCAGGAGGCTGCGCGCTGCTTGTCCGGAGCAGAGCTGCGCAGAGACCGGGAGCCACAGGGTGTGGCTGTGCCTACGACCTTATGGGCCCGCGACGGTGCAAACGCAGCAGATGGCAAAGCCTAGCGGCGGAGGGAGTTACAGCGGTCTCTGCTTGGCCCGGGAAGGCGATGGCAGGATTCCTCCAGGGATACAATGCAAATCTGTGGAAGAAACCACCCACGAAGGAGCACCGGTAGGAAGAGCCTCGGACCGCATGTCAGCTCTTTGGCCAGGCAAAGCAGCACGCACCCCTTGAGCGAATATTTACAATTGCCGAAGTCCAGTGACCCTCAGGAAACAGCACCAAGAACCCTGCCACGCTCATTTAGTGGCGGGGTGCTGTGCTGGGGGCGTGGCCTCAGCGCTACCCTAGTCTAGGTGGGGGCTGGGTCCCCGAGACAGAGGCTGGAACTGCCAGCCGTTTGTACACCCAGAAGCAGGACTGCTGGGCAGTCCGTTGTCTTGGATATGCTACACCTTTAGCCCACACTGCACACAACAGGCTCAGGATGGCCAAGCTACCAAGACCAGCGCGATCACCGAAAGAGTTAAGATGGTTTTGCGCATGTTGTCCCCACAGCCCCCTTCTATACTTACCCTGTCAGACTAATGTAACTGCACAGTGTATTCTTTCCCTTTCTTCTCCTTTAAGATGTCCATATTTTTACAAATCCTTCTGTCAGATTAAAATTAAACACATCTTCTCTCTGTACTATCTCCTTTGCTTTACTGTAATCAGTCAAAATTCAATCTGATTTCAGCACAACCTTCATATTTGAAAGAGGTGATGGCACTTCTAGGTGGGGATTTTCAGAGCTGGTTGGGTCTAGGGTGTGTAACACTGGGATTGAGGGCATGTGGTACTAAATTAGTCCACTGATTGGAATTAGCATAGTTCTGGACAGTGTACAGCGCACACAAGCTTGGCCATCTGTATGGGTAAAAGGGTAAGGCAGGCTGGTTGCTCTCTGCTTGCTGCCTTTTGCCACCATGAGCTCCTTCTCCTCTGTGATGTCTAGCTGCCGTGTCACCTGCCGGGGAGCCAGCTGACTGCAGACTGAAACCTCTCTTCACCATGCGCTGAATCAGCCTTTCCTTCCTTCAACTTTTGGATTTGGGGCACTTCGTCCCAGCAATGAGGGAAGTAACTAAGACATTTGAAAACACAGTCTAGAAAGTCATACTGCTCTAAGTAAACTGTAACTCAGAAACTCGGCCTCACTCATGACCCTGAAGCCCCATTGAGATGGTCCAGGGTTGATCTGACAAATCAGTGGGTGAACATGCACCCAGCACCCCATCCTGGGGTAACTCACACCCCAGGGCCCAAGCAGGGTTGCAAACTCATTGTGGATATTTTAGATAAAATAGAGGCCTTGGAGGATTCTGTGCTTTGGAGCCAGCTCCTCTCAAGACACATAGACATCAGGAGAACACATAGACATCAGACCAGGGGCAGAGTGTGGCTCAGCCCTTCTGGTGTGAGAGATACTTCCGTAGAGACCTTGAGCATTAATCTCTACATAACTCAGGATTCTGGGGAAATTTTCAGCTTCTCACACATAATTTAAATAACAATAAGTGAAGATTCATAAAGAAGCTGGTGCAGCAAAGTAATTATTCCAGAAGCTTTAGTCTGGGATCCTTGTCTTCCCTCCCCCTCCCTGTTCATGGCCCCAGAGTTTTCACAATACCAAGTGGCTCTGTCAATCCGTTAAGTACACACAGGCAACCCTAGGCAAACTCACATTCCGAGAAAAAATGTTATTTGTTTCCTAAAGTGAGGGCTATCTGTGAGAAAGTGCCACTGGACTTTTTGATAATCTACCCTTGGGTAAACACATGAAAAAATTACCCGGGATTTCTGCAGCTTCCTATAGAAGAACCTCAAGTACTCTCGTCTCTCACATCCTTGGTCTCTACCAAGGATGAAGATGAATGATGTTGGCCCTGCAGGTGCTAGTGATCTGGTACTGTGAGCTCACCACGTTGCCATGGAGACTATGGGGCCAGCAAGGCAACTCTTCCCTGGCATGGACAACCATTCCTCTTTGCAGTGAAACCCATGTTAACCACCACCATGCCCTCTCCTAGTCTAAATGCTCTCTTGCCTTCTAGGTTTAAAAAAGGTATAAAAGCAAATGGGCTTCTGGTGGTGGCCTCTGAGGGCTCTCTATTCTTTCCACGAGCTGAACACCTCCCACCTGCCAAGAAAAAAAATGGTGTTAAAATAAAATCAGACTTGTAAAACAGAACATGGGGTGATTATTTTAATTACGAGAAGATTTTTCATTTTCCAAGAGGAGCATTTGGCAATAGATTCCTTTAAATAACTGATTCCCTTGGTATGTTTAAAAGGAGCTCTGACTGACAACAGCCTGACACACTTGGAGCCATTTGGAAACACATCCCATCCATGTCACTTGGTGGCCTTGTTGGACGTGGTCAGTACTGATACACATCCTATCCATGTCACTTGGTGGCCTTGTTGGAAGTGGTCAGTACTGACCCAAGTGAAGCAAGGTTTCCTAAAAATAGCATTCTGGACTCAAAATGCAGAGAAATCATCTTGGAATATCCACAACCTAACTCACCCGTTAGGACACCAGGCCCTGTCCTTATCCTCTTCTCTTCAACCAATACTTAATTAGATTTGGCCTGTAAGCCCTGGTGACCATTAGTGGTCTGGATTCAAGTACCAGCTATGCCAGGTATTCGCTCTGTAGTCTTGGAGAAGTTACTTAAACTCCTTCAGCCTGTTTTCTCATCTGGAAAATGGATTAACCTAAGCTTTAGGTGGGTGGTGGTATCTTAACTGTGGTGATACACGTACTGTTCAGCCAGCCTGCCGTCCAGTGCTGCTAATAACTGTTAGATGATTATAGCCGTGTCTCGTTGACCCAGGAAATAGGAGAACAGATGTCCTGCTCTATTCCAGCTCCGTGAGCCATGAACCAGGAGAGGCTCGATAGGCAGCTTTTCCTGATATCTCATTAGCGTGGGGAACAGTTCTATATTTGTTACACTATATTCCAAACTGCTGCTTTCAGCTGAAGCCTCTTTAGGTTTCAAATGATCAGTTTTCAACAATGTGCCCAGTACACCAATTTCTGCAGGACATGAAGAGCAATTAATTTTTCCAGGTGACTTGATAGAGGTATTTGTTATTTAAAATCAGGAAATCTTCAAGTTATACATCAAGGCTTTTCTATGATTAGAACAATTAGAAACTAATTTTTAAATGACTTTTAAACGTATTTTGGTTAACCTGTGGTGACAGTCCTCAAAGTGTGGCCCCTGGGTCAGC
Organism: Octodon degus; assembly: GCF_000260255.1. Taxonomy (NCBI): domain Eukaryota; kingdom Metazoa; phylum Chordata; class Mammalia; order Rodentia; family Octodontidae; genus Octodon; species Octodon degus. The sequence goes on from NW_004524583.1 coordinate 29,889,850, forward strand.
AGCATGGATCTCCACAGGGAACTTGTTAGAAGTGCTGGTTCTCTGGCCCCATCCTGGACTTATCGCAGCCTGTAGTCTGGCCTTGAAGGCGATACTGACCCATGGCACGGACAGCATACAGATCTGCATGCAGACCTACGTCTCCTGCAGACCACTCCCTTCCCTCCCGGGAGACATCACAAATGAAGCCAAGCATCTCCCCTGTGGAGTCTGGATGAGACCTCAGAATGGTTTTCAGCTCTGCCCGGAGTCAATGCAAACCACAGTTGACATGGCTGGTCGGGGTATAGTGCCCTGAGGTCTCAATTAAGTCTTTATTCATTACTTGAATTTACCCTGAAACAAATTGTGGCCTTACCTAAAGAGAGTGGGCCTTCAGAACAAGGGAATAAGTTGTGTTTCTGGCCTCTCATTACCAGAGATCATCTCTGGTACATGCATGCCCAGTAGTATAGCACATGGAGTTACCTGCACGTACAACCCAGGCACAATGGCTACAAAGCTGGTTTTGCCAGTGAGCTCAACCTTAATGTAATTGTCCAGCCATATTAAATGCCCAAGTACACACAAATATCCACCTACTTACCTACATCTACTTGTCATCCTAATATGTTAATTTTATAAAAAGCAAATTTGGGCCAGGGAGATAGCTCAGTGGCATAAGCTCCCTCCTGGCAAGCGCAAGGCTCTGAGTTCGATCCCCAGTACCAAAAAATAAAAAATTTTAAAAAGCTACATTCCTCCAGAAAATGTTTATACTATGACTTGATTAGCTTCACCACTTCTGGGCTGTTTTTCTTTCCAAAAACAGCATACTTTTGAAAAAAGATTTTGAGATGGCTTTTCAATAGGATAACTATGCAACAAGCCAATTAAAGAACAAAATGGAAGATCCAAAGTTTATAGAATTGCACAGATTTACTTAAACCTGGAATCTAGGAGGATGTGGTTATTATGGTTAACCATTCTTCTTAGCTCTGACTTACAGAGAAATATGGTTGGTTTAATATTTCTAATTATCTGGGAAGGAGAAAATATTCCCACTCTTTCAGATGAAACTCTTTGCCAAGATTTATATTGTTAGTTGTACATGTACTACTATATTTGATTTATTTCCCTGTTATTCAGTCAGTCTTCTGATTTTTTCCCTATTACTTCTTTTTACATAAAACATTAGTCATTGATATGTAATGTAGATTATCTACAGAGTACAAGATCAACCCGTATCTGGACTTGTCCTGTTTTACTATTGTCCAGGTGTTGTTTTGGTTTATTATTCAAGATGCAAAATGTTCAGAAGTTTCTTTTTTTAAAATGGAACTTTGTCTTTGGCCATGTTGCCTAATACATTAAAATTAATTTGCTACAAATCTTCTTGGAATTAGCTTACTTCCTTAATAGCATTTCTGACTGATGGCTGTTGCCATTAGTAACAACAATCAACAGCTTAGGCGTTTAAACACTCAAAGCAGTTCAATAAAATTTTATTTAGTAATCTATTACATGTTATAAACGTTGTGGGTTGAGCTTCATGGTGTACAGGGAGTTCTCAGCTGGGAGGAAGATTTGAGCTAAGCCAGGATGGGACCATGACTCAATCCAGGCTCAGGTCTGAACCAGCAAGGCAGGAGCACGAATGAGCTACAGAGAGCAGGGCAGTGAGCTCTCCCAGAGCACACGCAGCCGCACTCCTGATGCAGAGAGAGAAAGGCACACGGTGCAGCACTAACAGAGCTGCTTCAGGGCTCAGGTCTGACCCAGGATCAAGGGGAGCTGCGTAGATCGCTGGAGGCGCTTTTAAGAGGGAGGCACAGTCCAGAGCAAGAGCGCAGCAGAAACTAAGGGAATTTTGCTGTGGCTGAGCTTCAGCTTATGTGGGACTCAGGAACAGAGGCCAGCTGTTTAAAGGGAGGGAGGGCAGTTAGAGTGAGAGATGTGTGTGCTGCTGCCCAAAGATGAATTTCATCTTTATGCAAACTAGATGTTGAACATCGAGCTACAAATGAGTTTCACGAACACTTAGATGCCCCTCCAGCATCCAGGGCTGCTTTCCTCCTCCTTCCTTGGTCCAGGCAGTCAAGTGCCCGGCCATGTGCCCAGCCCGGGCGAGGGGTCATGAAAGGGCTGAGCCAGTCACAATAGTCCCTGTTCCCTGATTTCTTAGTGTCTCTTGCAGCAGTTATTACCAAGTGACCCAGTGAGCAGCAGGGAAGTTTGCTGGAGGTGCTTTTGGGAAAGCTTTTGTTTTTCTGTTAGAAGAAGCAGAACAGGCAGAGCCCTTCACCCTTTTTTCCTTACTTGCCTGCAAATTTGCAGCCAGTGGAAAAGGCCAAATGAACCATAGAGATAGAAGCTCTGGCCTCATCGAGCTACTGAACCAACGGCAGAACCACATGTATCCAGATTGTGCGGTGTAAGAATTAGCACCTCTTTTGTTTAAGCTATTGATAGACACCCCGTTACTCATAATGGAAAGTATTCCTAATACTCCCACTCATACCAAAGTGGAAATCCTAACCACTGTCATACCATATTCAGGGGCTGGAGCAGACTGTATATGTGGCAGAAGATGCAACAGATATGACATAGCCTAAGTTTACAGGAAAGGAGACGTAGGACACCATCTGATCAGATCCCATCTGAGACATTTGTTTCCAGTTCTGAACGTGTTTCAAGGTGGACATTACCTAAGAGTAGCCTAGGATAGTTAAGGCATTGGAAAGCTGTTGCTGAGGAATGCTGGCCACAGGAATGCGGGCGTGTGGGAAGCAGTGGGTGAAGCAGTCCAAGTACAGGGCCCTTCCCACACCAACTGGACTGCACTTCAGTGGACGCTAGATCGAGTACCAGCTGATGGCAGCTTGTGCTCTTGCACTGATTAGCTATACGATTTCATTTTTGTGGCAATGGGGATTGAGCCCAAGGCCTTCACACCAAGTTACATCCCCACAGCCCTTTCCTCTTTAAAACATTTTTGAGACAGGGCCTTCTAAACTCACTACATTGCCCAGGGTAAGCTCACACTTTCAACTAACTCCTTGGGAGGCTGAGACAGGAAAAAGGCAACTATGGGCATGTACCACCACTCAACATAAGTGACCTCAACCAAGCCATTAACGCTCGCATCAGTTCTCAAGATGTTTATTATTTTAGTTTCCAACACCTAAGCCAGATGTGGAGGGGTGCACCTGGGGTCCCAGCTAAGTGGGAGGCTGAGGCAGGAGAATCACTTGAGTCCACAAGTCTGAGACAAGCTTGGGGAACACAGAAAGATCTTATCGCAAAGCAAAGAAAATGAAACAAAAACAGAACAAAGCAAAAGCCACTGAGAAAATGACATTATGGTGTAATTAAGCAAGAGGACATCATGAAGGGAAATGGGAAGCTGAGAGTCGATAAGTTAGGGTTCAGGGAGAATTTTGGATTATGTGCTAGAAAGAGAGGGGATATTGGAAGGAAGGAACAAATGACAAAAGATTGCCATTTATTGAATGGTAATAACTCAATTTCCTGTAGCAAACTGAATATTTTAACGTGATTTAGGAAATATAATATGTGGAATAGTTTAGCCCTTATTTTTTTAATTGTTCATTCAAACAGAACTAAGGCTATTTTAAAGAACTTTTGTACAATGTACAGTACAGATCATATCTAAACTGAGAAATGAATGAAAAGTTAAAGAGCACAGGGACTGGTACGAGAATCACTTGGCATTTGATCCCATGTACAATTTGTTTAGCAATACTGACAACAGAAGAGGTGCTCTTTTTTTTTTTTTTTCCTGTGAAATTTAGATTCTGCTTTTGGAAAGAAATCTACCAAGAGTTCTTTGGAGTAAACCAAGGTATTTGTGTTTCTAGAATGAAGAATGCCCACTTTGAAGACCCAACGCTTCTCCCAAGTTGGCCTCCCTCTGACGCCAAACTTCTCTCTCAACTTTGTCCAAACAGATGCTGACCCTGGCCCAGTCTTCTCAAGGCTTCCTGAATGTATGCTGCACCTCTACTGCCCCAGCCAACGGCGCCTGCCGAGCAGGGACTCAAAGACCTCTAGCCAGCACCAGATGTTTCTTACATATGCTGTGTCACCAGCTTGTGCCACTGTTTCAGTCTATTAAACTAAGTGGCTGCACACCTAGGAGCACTGCTTCAGGGTGAGGCTACTGAACTAGAAACAGTCCCTTTCCTTGTCTCCCAAGAGGAAGCAGGAACCCGCCACCGTTCCTGGATGATCCTTGCAGTCCATTCCAAGACTATGCCTTCTCTTGACCTGGAGTGCTTTGGAATTTCCCCTTTTACCCTAAGTTCCGAGTACAACTACTTCTTAGCATACGGAAGAGCTATATCTCAAAGACCTTATTTCTGACATTCATTTATTTCAGGCTTCAGCTCCGCATCGCCATTCACTGGCGTGCCAGGTGTTGCTAGATAAATAGATGTTTGCATTGTGAGCAACTGCAGATTATTAGACAGCGGGTGCTCGCTCCTTTTTGTTTAAATTATCTTCCTACGGTTATTCTTGGCATCACTGATGTGAGGCTTTGGGGAGAAATACTGAAAGGTTATGAATAATACTGTGTAGCATGCTGGCTTCTCTTCTAGGTTATGGGCTTCTTAGTGGAAGAAAGTATACTAACTCCTTCCGTAGTCTCAGAGTTACACACTGATCCTGGACCTTACATGCTCTATGAATGTTGGGTGAATACATTTTTATGTTTGATGAAAAAGCTCCATGGAGGATTAAGGATTGCCACATATTCCTTACTACACAGCAAAGTGAAGTAACTGCTTGATCAAGGGACTACGGCAGAAATGTCCTGCCACTTGCTGGACCCGGGCCTTAAGAGACTGGCAGCTTCCACTTCCTGTCACTCAGAACACTTTCCCTGGAAGCCCTGCCTTGCAAGTCCCACAACACTGAGGCTCTTGTAGAAGCAGAGCCAGGCAACAGTCCCAGGAGAGTTCAGCCTTCCATCTATACTCACCCAGGTAGGTGCCCATATGTGGGTGAAGCCTCCAATCTGCCAGCAAGGTACTCGTGAAAGAGAAGAATTGCTGGGGTCATGCCGGAATTCTCTGACCCTCTCCAAATGACAGGGTATAGTACAATGGGAGTTGCTTCAAATCTTTAAGTCATACATTCATCTGTGTACAACAGTAAACAACTAGAACACAAGTGGGGGTGTCCAAAGTACTACATGGCACCCAGAGGGCTTACACGCTTACAGCTCCTGCTCACCCACTTGGGCAAACTGGGCATCAGGTATGGTGGGTAGACCGAAGCATGCTCCCAGCAGCAAAGATCAGAGGACCAGACCAAAGGCAGGGCACAGAGATTTCAAGAACTTCAGATTAATGGAAGCCACCAAATATAACATTTCTAGTAGAATGAGATTTAATAGAAATAGATATCAGACCTCCAGACTATTATATGTGATGGCAGATTGGGAACCACCAGATTAAATGAACACAAAAGCAGGAAGCAGATGCATTTTATTTCCCACTCTGCTGGTAGATCCAAAGAAATATGGTTGCAAAAATAAATAAATAAATAAATATAGTTATGATGGAGACAAACGTAAACAGACTAGGAAAAAGGCTAGGAAAACTTAATTATTCTGTGTGTATTTGGAATTTCTGACTCAAGGTCCTGTAAAATATGCTATTAGAATTTAAAATTTTTCTAAAAACAGCTGAAAGGATCAAATCAAGAATAAAATAACAAAAAGAATAAAATAACAACAAGATAATGGTCTAATAAAAAAGCCTGGAGAAGGATATGAAGACACTTGGATATCAGTCCCAGTACCTGGCAACTGAATTGACCCATTCTCCACTGTTTTCTTGTGCAATGATTCCTCCCTGCTTCCTTTAGGAATTTATGTGGGTTGAATTGTAGAGGAGGTACAACACGGTTCAGGAGGAAAGAAAAGTAATATGTAATTACCAAAGAGTATCAACTCTCGAGAATTTTGGAATAGCAAATCTTCCTTTACAGATACCTAACCTCATTTTTAAAAATGAAAATAAGCAATGGTTATGTTTATATAAAAACATGCGGTTAGATAAGAAAAGGTAAATAAACGAACCAGCAAGTCATAAACAGCAAAACCTTGCCCACAATTTCAGCATCTAATTGCTTCTTAGCTTTTTGGCAAAGATCGGAGAAGACTTCAACCCCTGGTCTGATTTGGCTGCTTTGGAGGCACGATGTGATCCTGGCATGATACATGGGTCATTAGAGGAGCTTCAGGTACGCTGGTGGCCAAGCAGCACCTTGGGTTGTCGGGGGTACAAAGGAGCCCCAGGGAGTAGCACCCGAGAGTCAGCGGTCGCAATGGCACTGGCTGAGGGCGGCTCTCCAGGACCATCAGAATGGACTTCACATCTGGTGACTAGCTGCTGTCACCCAGCAAGCACATGCTCAAAAGAGGAGGACATTTCTTTGGCCTAATTCACCCAGAATTTCTTCAGCTGTGCTCTGCAACTCAGTCAGAGGTCTACTGAGGTGCAGGTCTGAGGCCCACCCCAGATCAGTAGAATCACAATCTCAGCACTGGGGGCTCTGGAACCCCCATGTTTAACAGGCACCCGGTGACCTCATGCATCTCTCATGGCTTAAGAACTGCTATAGACCCTCGTACAGTTTATCTCTAAGATTGTCCCCCACCCTCAACTCCTACTCTGCTCCTCCCTTCAGAAACACTTCTCCCCATCCTCATCCTTCATCCTATGGGGCAAGATCCCCTGGCTTCTTGGGGCTGTCCTCAACTTCCTGATCTCTTTCCGTAAACTCTAATTATGCTACTTAATCCTGTCTTATCCTATTTTGTAATCTCTTTCATGGATGTTGTAAATCCCCCTTAATGGCTTGACTCCATTAATTCCTGCCCAGGGCAGAAAACCCACTTTAAACAATTTCTCTTTCTCATAAGACCTGTCCCTGAAAAAAAAAAAAAAAAAAGACCTGTCTCCTGGTCATCTTTTGTTCTCAAGAAAATGCTTTTACTTCTTATCTTCCAAGAAAGAAAAGAGGTCCTAGAGCTCTGTAAGAATGGAAAAGACCTTCCAGAAAGGACCCCAAAATCCTCACACATAGCACAGCTCCACCACTGCACTGGGCTTCATCAGTTGGACATCAAGAAGCACAAAATTTATTCCACCACTATTGATAGTTTTGGTATTTTCCTATTTTATCTCCCCTCAACTCGATGAGTTTACACTCAAGACAGTGTTTCATTCTGTTTTCCCCAACTGTATGATAAACATAAGGGCTGAAAACAAGTCCTAGGCTTCTTAAGTAACTCCTCCACACTCTTCCTCATAAGACCTGTCTCCTGGTCATCTTTCTCAGGGTTGCTTTCCCTCTTCCTTAGGAACTGCCACTCCCATGGTCTTGTCACACCCTCCACAGCATCATAGGTGACAAACCCTGGACTCTTGGTCACAGCTACCTGGTAGAGATGGGCACGTGATTTAAAGCTGGGTAGATCAGGACTTCTTTCCCGGACACTTTGGAAATCTAGGAGATATTTAAGCTTGGAATGAATCCAGCAGGTATTTTCCCTGTGGGGACCAGAAAGTGGAGGAAACTGTTCCGCCAAAAGGGTTAGGGAGGGGCATGCCCGGTAGCTCAGTTGTTCAAAGCGCAGCTTGGGCGAATGCAGTCAAATGCAGGGGACCACAGTTCAGTTCCCAGGTCTACGAGGGACGGAGATGGGGAGAGAGAGAGAGAGAGAGGCAGACAGGCAACGGGTGATTCAGAGTGTTTGGAAGTCACTTTACTTCTACCCTTGGGTATCTTTTAGAACTCAGAATAAAGTAATAAATTTTATTTCTGAGAACCAAGTCCCTGTTTTGTGTTAAGCTAGATTTGGAGGACCCTGAGAAGCCTGGACAGACAAAGAGGCAAAGGAAGTGGAGGTTGTAGGTGGTTTCTGGGTAGCCAATCCACAAGGTCTAGTAAAATATGTATTAACTCATGAAATCTTAAAAGTGTGATTTAAAAGTTATTATTATTATTATTTCTACTTTAAAGTTAAAATAAACACCCACCACTCTGAGGTTGAGGCAGGAGGATGCAAGTTCAAGCTCAGCCTGAGCAACTTAGTAACTTAAGTTAGTAAGTCTTTGTCTCAAAATACAAAATAAAGAAAGGATGTAGCTCAGTGCGAAGGCTCTTGGTTCACTCTGTAGTAACTCCCGACCCCACCCACCCACACGGGTAAGGAATCCAGACCGCCTAAAGCCACTGTGCTACTAAGCCGAGTGGTGGAGGTGGACCCAGGGCCAGGGCCAGCCGGCCCACTATGCCGAGTGCATGCTCACCAGAGTTGTGGAGGGCCCTGTGGTGTTTCATCCTCGCTTCCCGGCTATTAGGCCAAACGAGGGGGCAGCGGGGCAGCGAACGATGCAGATCCCAGCTACTTGGTGGGGGCCGTGACTTGTACTGCCCTCTAGAGGAAGAATGGGACAAGTAGAGCGGAAGTGCCCGCCGGCCCGGGGACCTAGCACCCTCCAAGAGGGTGGCTGCGTGTGGCAGTCCTGAGAGGTCCTCTGCCCACAAGAGCAGCTGGGCTGGGCTGACCAGTGGCAGCGATAGGGATGCCCTCTCCCATGACGGCCACATGAGAGAGGGACAGAAGTGGCCCGCGGGACCGCTCAGAGGCCTTTGTCCCTCCCCTTCCTACCAGCAAGAGTTCTATTTCCTGGATATTGCCAACGGGTTATGACAAGACAGGTGAGCGGATGGTAGGGATCATAGGACAAGGTGAAGGGCGTGGGACAGGAGAGGCTCGGGAGCTCGGCACAAAAATCCCTTCCTCGGATTCTTGTCCAGGAGTAAACAGGTCCCTGAGGAAGGTAACTCATCAGCATGCGAACTTCCGCCTGGAGGCATGAGGTCTGAGTCTTCTCTCTTTCTCTCTCTTTTTAATGTATTTGGTGAGCTCAGATTCGTAGTGATCCTCCTGTTTTCAGCCTCCCCAGTGCTGGGATTACATGCACGCGCCACCACGCAGCCCCAGTGACTGGCTCAGCGCCCGCCCGGGGACCAGGCCGGCGGGGCACGTGGTGCTGGGGCTCGAACCGCGCTCCCTGCGCTTGCCTAAGCAGGCGCTTAATCTGTTGCACTATGTCACGGGGCCAGTCTTCTCTTTTAGAAAAAAACAAAAACAAACAACATAATTACTTACTGGAAGTTATTCAGCTAGTTAAAAACAGAGCCTGAGTTTGGTACGGAACTCAAGGCTGCCTTAGGTCTTGAGATTTTTCTGTGCTGCGCTAGGAGACTGAGTGTGCGCACGTGTGTGCATGTATGTGTGTTAGCGACAGAATAAATAAGATTGGATGCCATGGAGCTGGAGATGTTGCGAGGCGGCGGAGCGTGCACTTAGTATGCAAAGGCCTGGGGCTTAGTCCTCAGTACCAGCCCCGGAAAAGTCCTCATACCTCAATGGATGTGCTCATCACTAGCCTCCAAATGAAAACAAGCAAAGTTAAAAGAAAAAAGTTAAGCCTCCCATTCGCTTTGTTCAGGATGAATGCTGAGCTGTTGCAGTTTGTTTCCCTTAAAAAAAAAAAAAAAAAAAAAAGGTGATGGCGGCCTTGGCTTCCCAGTGCTGCTCCTCAGAACGCCGCAGCAGAGCCCTACATGCCGTCCCTGTCTGTGCTCTGAACACACACAGTCTGGCTTCTTCTGCGCGATCTCTCCCCACTCCCCTCGGAAGCCACAGGCAGCTGCAGTCCCAGCAGCCCCAGCAGCTCCTGGGTACCTGTGAATGTCACCAACTCTGACTGGCAAAGGAACAGGCCAGATGGGCTCGGGAGGCCTCAGCCCACCGCTTCCAAGTCATGAGCAAGCCTCTTTTCATTTCTAAGCATTTAAAAAAGACAAGGGAGCAGGGAGAAGTCTCCGTTTTTTACACCCTCCTCTGACATCTTCTCTACCAAGAAATCTGATGGAAGGAACAAAGGTATGAAGGTGGGATGCAAAGGAATTTCCAGTCTCAAAGGGAATATATTTAAGACAAATGAAATGTTATTGGAGAAGTGAATAAAAGTTTTTGAAATGGTTCCAAGATTTCTTTGTCACTGGAATAGAATGTGCTAATGCCTGCCTGGCAAAAGGTGGGAGGATTGGTAGGTAGGCCAGAACGTTCTGGGATCAGGCGAAGCCAAGGGATTTTCCCCACTTCACTTGATTTCTTTTGCTATTAGGCTTCACTCGTTCATTCTACAAGAATTTCTTTGGTGCCTACCTTGTGTCAGGAACTGTTCTAGACTGTAGAAACTTAAGACTGAGCAAGACATGAATCCCGACTGAGGCACACCTGGGTACGTTTTGTACATTGGTTTCCTGTCAGTGCTTTAACAAGTTACCGCAAATGTATGGGATTTTTCTTTTTCTTTTTCTTTTTTTGTTTTGTTTGTTGTTCTGAGACAGGGTCTGGCTTTGCAGTTCACTGGCTGGCCTTAAGCTCACTTTGTAGCCCAGGCTGGTCTTGCACTTACAATGATCTTCCTGCCTCAGCCTCCAGAGTGCTGGGATCACAGATGTGCACCAACACATCAGCTTTAAACAATACAAACTTATTAGCTTTCATTTCTGGAGGTCAGATGTCTGAATGGATATCATTTGGCTACAATAAAGATAGCGGTGCGGTGGCAATCCTTCTGAAGCCTGTGGGGCAGATGACTTTCCTCCTGCCTTTCCAGCTCTTGGAAGCTGCCCACATTGTCTGAGTCAGGGTTTCTCTCTCTGAGATCAAAGCCAGCTGTGAGCACCCTCAGCTTTTTCTCTGCCTCTGTCTTTATGGTCACACCTCCTTTTCTAGTCCAGCCTACCTCCCTTCCTTGTGATGACTCAGGGCTCACTCCAGAATAACCCTCTCAGCCCAAGACCCTTAACAGCACCCTCAAAGTCCCCTTTGCCATGGAAGGCAGCACATTCACAGGTTCTGAAGATTAGGGTGTGCACATCATGGGAGAGGAGTTGTTCCATTTATCATACCTTGCTAGCCCTTGTATTTTTTTTTTTTTTTTTTTTAGGTCTTTAGCACGGGGTCTATAGGGGTCTCACTACACAGATTGGACTTGTAGTGATCCTCTTGTTTTCAGCCTTTCAAGCACTGGGATTACAGGCACGCACTGCCATGCCCAGTTTCAATCACCATCTCAGCGTGCCCCGGGGGCAGGGCTGGCACTGCACACTGGGGATCAAACCCCTGGTCCCTGTGTCAGCCTAAGCAGGCACTTTAATCTGCTGAGCTATCTGGCCAGCTCTTAGCCTTTTTATTTAATGGTTATAACAGAAAAGCTGGGCACAGTGCTGTAAATTTGTAGTTCTGGCTACTTGGGAACCAAGGCAGAAGGGTTTCTAGGGCCTGGAAGTGTAAGTCCAGCCAGCAACACAGGGATGTCCCATCTAAAATGAAAGGCCAAAAAATCAACAAAGCACACACAAAAAAACCCCAGAACTATTTGCTCCTTTAACAAACATGTAGTGCTCATGATAGGCCAGACATTGTTCTAATTCTAGGTGATGAGAATATGATAGCAGATGAAGCGGAAACACAGTTCCTGTGACAGGGGCCTTACGCTGTAGGTGGGAAACAGACAATAGATCAACAAACAACCAGTAGGTCACAGTGTGATAAGACTGTAGTGAAAAATAAAGCTGAGCGGGAGCTGAGGATGAGATTGAGGCAATAAGTGATGAAAAGATCAAGGTCCAATTAGAGGGCTGGTGAGATGGCTCAGTGGTCTAAAGCACCTACTTAGAACAAGCTTAGCAAAGCACAGGGACCGCGGTTCAATCCCCCAGCACCACATGCCAGCCAGCCCTGCCCCCTGGTGGGCTGAGCTGCACACACACACACACACACACACACACACACAAATAAATTTTAAGAAAAAAAAAAAAGGTCCAATTAGAAGAAGGGAAGCTGGTCTTGGTAACTAAAAAAGAGGGAATTTGATACGAGGGACCTCATACACAGGTGATGGAAGAGCTAACAAATAAACTCAAACAGTGAGACAAACCGGAGTTTTGTTTCTGTGTGTGTGTGTGTGTGTGTGTGTGTGTATGTGCATGCATGCGAGGACTCAAGACAGCCTAAGCACAGGCTAAGTAACTGCTGTAACACCTATCTACACATCAGCCCAACTCTCAGACTCTTAACAGGAAGCTACCACCTCCCTCCCAATGAAGATGTTAGAAGAGTGTGAAAATGGTTCTCACCCAGTGGAACCTTAGGCTATGCGGGAGGTACACTGGCTCCTAAGATACCGCCTGCCCAGGCAGAAAAGAAGACTTCAGCTCATCCCCCGCCTTTGTCCACATCCAGATCATTGATCATGCCTCCCCCAAGGCTGAACCCAGCTGCTAGGCCCTGACCAGGAAACCTAAGAAACATGGTCCATGTGGGTCGGACTCCCTGCAGGACACGGCAGAGAGAGAGCGTGCACCTGAGGGCAAGCAGGCCAAAGAGCACCATGTTCCCTGAGTGCTGACTGTCTCTGAAGGACCTGGAAAATGAGCCATGGAGGTGCTGTAGGAAAGAACTTCCCAGGCAGCAGGTCAGCAAACGCAAGGCCCGGAAGCCGGAAGGGAGGCTGGAGAGCCCCTGGGGTACAAGGGAACAGCAGGGATGCCACTGCAGCTGGGTGGGCTGAAGGAGGGAGGAAGGGAGGGAGCAGGGACAGCCCTGGGCACTGGGGACACAATACAGTTGGCCAGCTGCGTTTGCAGGCGGACCCCCAACCTATGGACTAAAAGTACATTTTACAAATTGTGCCTGTATTAAAAATTGTGCCTTGTATGTTGTTGCCTAAACAATACTGTTTACATATCATTTATATTGTGTTAAATATTACCAGTAGCATAAAGATGATTTAAAATATACTAGAGGTTATATGCAAATAAAACACCATTTTATTTATTTATTTTTTATTTTTGGTGGAACCCGTGATTGAATTCAGGCCCTTGCGCTTGCCAGGGAAGCGCTTATTCCACTGAGCCATCTCCCTGACCCCCTATTTTTTAATGTATTTGGTTGTTACAGGGTCTCACTGCAGCTCTGACTCATGGTGATCCTCCTGTTCTCAGCCTTCCCAGCACTGGGATTACAAGCATGCGCCACCATGCCTGGTCTACGTGGCCAGCTCAGCACGCCCTGGGGCGGGGCTGGTGTCGAAGCTCCTTGTGCTGGGCATTGAATGCAGTCCCTGGGCTTGCCTAAGCTTGCCTAAGCAGGTACTTTAGTCTCCTGAGCTATCTTGCTGGCCCCCACACCACTACTTTATATAAGGGACTTAGGTATTGAAATGAAGGAGTTATGGTGGTGGGGTGGGTGGATCTTGGGGCCAATTTTCCTTGGAAATCAAGGAATAACTACAATATGCAGTTCTCTAGGCCTGAATATAAACTTGGACCATTTCTTCAAGACATAAACAGCACTAGAAGGTCCTGAGCAATAAAGTGGCACATTCCGACTCTCTTACGGTGCACACTCTGGGTCTTAGTGTAGAACAAATTATCAGGGCAGCGGGTAGGAGTAAGGAGATCCGGCAGGGGAACCTGCAGGGAGACCATTGTGACTACCAGGAAAGAAGTGGCTTGAGTCAGAGAGGTGTCCTGTCACGCTGGGAGGCGGAGGCAGGAGGTCCACAAGCTTGAGTCCAGAACAGGGAGAGCCTATCTCAAAACAGAAAAAGGGCAAGAGATACAGCTGAGAGAGAGAGAGAGACAGACAGACAGACAGACAGACAGACAGACAGACCCAGAGAATGCAGTGAGTAGAAAGTGACTGGATTCTGTCCCGATTTTGAAGGAAGGGGCAACACAAGTTGCTGATGGAGAGCAGTTAGCACGACTCTGAGGCTTGCTGGTCAGGTTCTTGTTGCTGCTTTTGTTTGTTTTTGTACCCGGGATTGAACTCAGAACCTTGCGCTTACCAGCAGGTGCTTATACTGCTGAGCTATCTCCCAGGCCCACATTCTTGTAGCTGAGACAAAACCTGACATCCAGAATTTAAAGATGGAAGGGTTTATTTGGGCGCTAAGTCTTCTGGCCCGGAGGCAGAACTGCATGGCCTGAAGGCACCGCGGAGGAGAAGCTGTCTGCACAGTGGCATGGCATGTAGGAGGAGGCAGAGAGAGAAGAGGGCCAGAGAGAAGGCCAGCCCGTCCACGTGCATCCACACCCCCAACGGGCTGCCTGCCTCCCCAGATCAAAGCCCACTTCCTAAAAACAAGTCAGCGGCAGGCCCTGTGGTTCCATAAGCCCTCCCTCTAAGTGAGTGAGCCTAGGATATGGAGACAAAACCTTAACACTGCCCTTAACTTAGCTGAGATGGGGAGACCTGCAGGAGGAAACTGGTGGGGAGGACACCTTGAACCCCAGAGCGTCCTGGAGCTCATCAGGTTTAGATGGGTGACATTTGAGATTCCTATTGCATAACCAAGTAGTGATGCTGAGGAGGAGATGAATATACAGTCAGGAGTTCAGGAAGGCGACTCGAGTAGAGGTCTAAATTTGGGACTAGTCAGGGTATGCACGGTGCAGTGGGTGATCGACTGTGTCAACTTGAGAAGTTTAGAAGCTTAACTAAACTGGCTCAGCCATCCACACCTTAGGGTGTAGCTTAAAGGATATAAAAGGGAAACAAGGAAGGACGGAGGGGTCCACTCTGGAGAGGCGCTCCAGTCTTTGCCTTTAGCGTGGGTGTTGTCTCCTGGCTTCCAGCAGACCCTTGGCTTCTGCCTCGGATCCTTCAGCCTTCCAGCATCGGCTCCTTGGCCTTCTGTCCCAGACCCATCGGCCTCCTGGTACAGACTTGCATGGAATGAGGCAGTGAGCTCCAGACCTTGGACTGAATCCTCCAGCCTCCAGTGTGCAGACGCCTTCTGCACGCTTCCTCATCTGACTCTGGCTGACTGTGGAAGGTCAGTCTTGGAGTTTCTTATACACTTGTACATCTTGTGTTATATCTGTTTCTCTAGTAAAACTCTGACTGATACAGATGGCATTTAGTGTTGTCAGATTGCTGAGATCACCACTGAGAGGAGACCACAAAGATGTCCAGGGATTGAGTCTTGGAAATGTCAGTGTTCAGAAATTCAAGAGTAAAAAGGCCAGAAAGGTGTGAGAAGTCTCCATCCAGAGGTCGGGACAGTGATTTCAGGATGAACCTACTCAGCACTGCCCCTGCTGCCTATGGGTCCAGCCAGGTGAGGATGGCATTGGAGCACTGGGTTCATCCTATTAGTGACAAGGCTGTCATTGATGCTTCAGAGAAGCCCTGTTTCCATGGAGTAGTGAGGTGAAAGTTGCTCAGAATGGATGCAGGAGAACAGAAGAAGATGCACTGAGGACAAGTGTGGAAAAGCCTTCTGAAGACTGCTGTGAAGTGCAGCACAAGCAGCAGATGTAAAATCTAGGAAGTGTTTCACCTTGACTCTGGCAGATATTGCAGCATGCCTGTAAACTTCTGAACTAATTCAGCAGAGAGGGAAAATGTGCTGATTGATGCAGGACAGAATGGAGAGCTGCTGAATCCATGTCTCTAAGCTAGAAGAGATAGGACTGATACACAGAGCAAGAGGTTAGTCTTAACTAAGAGTACCCAGAATTCATCGTACGTGACAGAAGTGGGGTGTGTGCAGAGGTGTAGGTTGGCAGACAGTGTTGATTAGGGTGTGTAGGTTGAGTTTTCCTCTGATTGCGTCTATTTTGCCAGTGAAAGAAGCAAGACCATGATAAGGTTGGATGGAGGAGGAGATGTGAATTGACCTTTTATTTAATTTTTATTTTTATTTTATTTATTTATTTTTTTTTTGTGGAACCGGGGGTTGAACTCAGATCCTTGTGCTTGCCAGGCAAGCACTTATTCTACTGAGCCATGTCCCCGGCCCCTTATTTTTATTTTTTAAATGTGTTTAGTACAGGAACTACAGGGTCTCATTACACAGATCAGACTTATAGTGATTCTCCCGTTTTCAGCCTCCCGAGCACTGGGATTACAGGTGCGCACCACCACGCTCAGTCCCAATCGTCCTCTCAATTTGTGCGGGGGGAGGGGTGCAGCGCTGCATACTGGGGATTGAACTCCAGCCACTGCCCTCTACCTAAGCAGGTGCTTTAGTCCACTGAGCTATCCGGCCAGCCCTGACCCTTTGAAGAACAGGAGAGTGAAAAGAGAAGTGTAATAGGTAACCTGCAATTTCATGACCTGGGATATTTAAATTTGTAAGGAACACTTTTACGCAGATGGGAGACTAGGTAAGGAATCTCTTGTTCTTGTGTAGTTATACCATCTAGGGCTAAGACAATAAAATTGTAACATTTAAACAACATTGGCTATTCCTTAATGTTGGGTAATGCTAAGGGCACTTTGGACCTCTCAAGGGTTCAGAGTATCAGCTGGCAGTCCAGAAGTAATAATAGGAAGCTCTGAGCTGAAGGACGATAGGTGGGATAAATCAGACTTCGACTGTAAAGCACGCAAATATAAATCATTTATAACATTAAAAAATCTACAAAATCTCCTCGCTTGGAAAGCTTTTATGTCAAATTCAACGTTTGATGTATGAGGGTGTTTTGTTGAGAAGAGAACAACCAGTGCGAGGCAAACTGCGCTGTAGTAAACGGAAGAAAATAGGGAGGGAGTAGACACCTTTATCAGCACAAAAAGTTACAGAACCTCCCTCTGGATGTGCGAGTCTGGGGGAGGGGTTGAGCAGCCAAGAAGAGGAGCCAAGAGAGGAGGAGGAAGGAGGCGCTCTAATCTGTGTGTGGCCAACTACTTTCTCTTGCTGTCTTCTGCTGTACTTGCTTCTACCCTGGACCCCAGGGAAGGCATGGTGGGGCTGATTGACCCGGACAAGCCGCAGTTAGAAAACTCAGCTTTGGCGGATCTCACGTTTGGTCGCCTTTGGAACCACCCAGGGAAGTCCTGCCCTCAGTGAAGGCTACACAAGTAGCCCAAGACCTGGAGAGAGCAATTTTATACCCCTCGGATAATTGCTACCATTCTATGACTGAAGATTAGGGAGCTTGTCTTTGTAATTTGCTGCTATTGGATTCCAAAATCTAACAGTCATCTTGTGGGGCTTCTAGAAAGCACTGAAGAAAGTTAATAGAGCTGGCCAGCACTTGGGCTAATTGTTTCAATGGCTATCTGGAAGCCATACAGCAGGGGGCCTTGAAATTGTCCTGGTGGTGGATTCAGATTGGTAGCTACCCTTTCAGGGCAAAACCATAACAGCTGATTTGTAACAGGAAGCTACAGTCAGAAGCACTGATCCTTAAAACTGGTTCATATGTAATATTCCACTTGTTCCTTTGTAGATACGTGCTATTAAACATTCCACCCTATAAACCCAATGCCACTCCTCCCTCCCTCCCTCCCTCCCTCCCTCCCCTTCCTTATCACCATTATCATGGTGGAGGTGTTGTATGTGTTGTTTGGATCGTTGGTTTGGATCATTAGCATATTTATTAAATAACAAGGCATCTGTTTTGAGTTAGCGTAACAACAGACCATGAGCAATGGATTCCTCTTGAAACTACTGTACCACAGTTAATACTTTTGTTGTTTTTGTAGTTGAGACAAGACAAACTTTAAAATTCTCAACAAGTTAAAAAAAAGTCAGCACATAGATAAACAACGAAAAACGACCTACTATAAAACAAAACACTCATTTGGTTTTTGTTTGATATAATCTGTTATTTGCTGGAAATTTTTATAGGTCTGAGAGTTATAAATCTTGAAAGCTTTAGTAGCTTAGCATGTGGGCCACCTCCTAGTTTTACAGATGAAGAAACAGATACAAGACTTCTCAAGAAAACACAACTATTAGTGGCGCAGAACTCAGATTCTATAGTTTCCTGACTTTACTGGTTTTTATTCTCATACACTTAAATGTGTAATATAAAAACCTTCATTGCCTAAGCTTCAGGCTTGCAAACAGCTATTACGAGTCTGAACTGCTTACACTTCTTTTTTCCTCATTTATTTATTTGGTGCTGGGTCTTGCTACATAGCTCAGACTCGTAGTGATCCTCCTGTCTCAGCCTCCCCAGAGCTGGGATTATGGGCGTGTGCCATCACACCCCATTTCGGTGCTGGTCAGGTACAGCCTGGGTTCTGGCTGCAGTACCCGGGATCGAACCTTGTGCTTGCTCACCAGGTGCTTAGACTGCCCAGCTATCTCCCTAGCCCGAGCTACTATTCAGGTGCTTAGATTTTAAATTTCTATTTCTATGGAATTGAGTTCAATTGTAGCTTTCCCCTATTGATGTATAGGGATGAATGTGTAGTTTATATTGAGATATAATTCAAATTCCGTGGGCTGTATTTTGACACATGCCTTTTGAAATCTAAAGTTTAAGCTCAGCTTCTATGAAGAGGACCCATTTTACTTGGGCCATAGATATATGCCGTCTCAGGAAAGTCTTTACAACATAAACAATGCGAAGAGAGGATTTCATCTTCAACCTTAATAACTGCAATAGATATAAAGGCGTCTCAAGACGTTTAAATTTTTTTTCAAATGCTTTCTTTTCTGCTGCCCTCCCCTGAGGTGGACAGGGTTTTAATGAGACAAACATGGAGAAAGCAGGGATTCTAACCGCTGAAAAGAAAGAGAAAGTGGGAGTATATATAAGAAGATAGTGAAGAGTCAAAAATCTGACCGCGGGGCAGAGACGTCCACACTAAGCCTAGATCCTGGGCAGGGTGGGACTAAGGGCGGCGCGCAGGACTTGAGACCTGAGTCCCGGCAGCTCAGCGCCGTGTGCCAAGCTGGGGCAGGCGCCCAGAGCCCGCGACCAAGCAGCGCGCTGCAGGAGCCCCGGCGGGAGCGGCGCGTGTGCGGGAGCCGCAGGGAGGAAGGGGGCGGTGCGGTTCGCTGTGTGGAGCTGGGAATGAACTGGCAGATGAACTGAGTGTGTGGTGCAAATTTGGAAGCATAGCGACGTGCTGGCTTCCGCGGCCCCAGAACGTCTTTAAAAATTAGCCTCATTTGTCAAATGCGGCCGGATACTATCACGAACCCTCTCGAATAGGTTTTAAAAAATCCTCCTTCCGCTCGCTCACAGCCCTCGCCTTCCCCGCCGCCAGGGTGTCGGGCAGGAGAGGGGGGCAGGTGAAAGCTGCACCCACATTTGCAGCCTCGGTTCTCCGCGGGGGCCGGCAATCCAGGGCTTTGCCGTCGTCATGGCAACCAGGAGTTCCAATGCTCCCCCGCCCTCCTCCCGCTGCTTCCTCTGCTCCCAGCCAGCGGGCCAAGCGATCGCTGGTCTCGCGAGATTTGCGCGCAGCCCTGAGCAGCCCCGCGGTGATCTCACCCGAGACTCGGCGGGGAGGGAGTGAGGGAGGGAGCGGGGGAGGGCGGGGACGGCATGGGGCGGAGGGGCGGGAGGTGGGAGGCGGGGACGGGCGCAGCGGGGCGAGCGCAGCGCCGCCGCGGCCGGCAACTTTGTGAGCGAGTTCAGTGCGCGCGTGAGCGAGTGAGCGGAAAGTCCGCGCGCCGGGCCGGGAGGAGGGTCCCGGGAGGGCCAGGCGGGCCGCGGC
>NW_004524583.1:29909599-29950169 GCF_000260255.1 Octodon degus
GGCTCTTTCTCTGGGGAGCGTGCGAGTGGGCTGAGCTGCGCTGCGCCCCGGGGGCGGCGCGAGCTGGGGCCCGGGCGCCCACACGGTAGTTGATGCCCGGGGACCGCGCGCCTCCGCCCCCGACTCGGCCGAGCGGAGCCCCCGCCGGCGGCTCGCAGCCCGCATTCCGGGGCCCCCTTGCAGCCGGGCTCTGGAGTTGGGCCGGTTCCGCCCCCGCCTCCCGCGGGCCCCTTCCGCAGCTCGGCGCCCGCTGCTCTCCGCAGAGGCGGCGGCGAGGGCGCGCGCGCCGACCGTCTGCACGGTTTCTCTTTCTCCCCAGGGAGAGCGCGCCACGGACGCGCCGGGGACGCTCGGCTGCACCGGGAGGCCGGACGGCGCGGTAAGTGGCCCCGCGTCCCGGGAGTTGGGGTGTGGGACGGTTGACAGCCCCCGCCCCGGGTTTGGCTGGGCTCTGGTCCAGGCCCCCTGATCGGCACACCGGCAGGCCGCGGAAAGTTTGATTTCCTATTTGGTGGCGGGCTGATGGTGCAGCCCGCCCGGCAGGGCGAGTCCCCGGGGCTCCGCCGAGCCCGGCGCGCGCTTGCATCTCGGGAACCAGCTCCGCACAGCTGCCACCCGCGGCGCCGCTGCGAGAGGCCGGGACGCCCGCGCCCACGCCGCGAGGTTGCGCCTGCCTTGCTCCTCCGAGCTCCCCTGAGCGACCCTTGCCCTGAAGTCCCCAGGGTGGGCGCTCTGCAGGTTCTGCGGGAAGGGCCAGGCCCAGTAGTTCCTTCCTAGGCGAGGCGGAGGCTCAGACTGGGGCCCTAGGGTGTTAATTTCTTTTGGGGGACTTAGGGGAGTGAAATCCGGGGATGCTGAAGCTTCCTTTCTTTGGAGGAAGTTAAACCGAGAGAAGGGTGGAGAGGAATAAGGGTGCTGCGTAAAGAAGTTTTCCTCTTTTGCCCTATTTTCAATTTAGCTCCTGACCTTTAAGGTAATTTGCAAGGTTCTTAAATTGCTCCACTGCATTTTTCGGTGGACAAGTGGGTAGATTGAAATTTCACGGAGGTTCACCGTTTGGAAAACAGAAACATGGGAAATAGCTCATTTTCTAGGAAAGTGGCGTGGGTGGTTTAGGATGGCCGCGTTCACTGAAATTTCCTAGTACCTGCTGAAAGATTATGTTTCTAAACCGAAGCCAGCGGTGCGATGCAAATTTCAGAGGGAAGGTGTCCTCTTTCATCAGGCTCCAGGTCTATCTGGATGAACCGGGGTTGGCGTTTCCTCTGCACAGCAAGTCTTTCATGTTGAAACTCTGACTCAGGCTTAAAGCCGCTGTTTCTACGCTGGTACTCTGTGGGAGTTCAGTGTCCACTTTCTGTTTTCTCCTGTGGAATATCTCTCAGGGCAAGGATCGTTTACGTCTTTTGGGAACGTACAGAATTAAGTCCTACCAAGTTGTCCCCAGTTTAATCTTACTTTTCTGTGTAATATCGATTTAATGACTTACATCTTTCCCAATTTCATTGTTCGAAAGCTACAATCAGGCTACTTTACCAAGTTGGAAAAAAAGCTGTTGGGGTACTACAGGACCATGGTGATAGCCCTGATCTCCGTTAAAAGGCTCCAGTACAGCAGTTGATGGTCACTACTGTGATACTCTTATTAAAGCCTTTTCCTCATGGAATAAGTTGTTTATACCAAGGCATTGTCAGTTAACATTACATTTAAATGATGTGGGGTCACGGCTTGTGCATAAGTGGTTAGTGGCGAGGTAAAATTTTGGGGGTGAGAGCTTTTATGTCGCTGATTATTTACTGATGTTACTAAATAAAGGACTCTTGAAATTGATTGTCATTGTTAGATTTCTCTAGCAGATTGAGAGAACAAGTTTAGCAAGTGGCTGAAGACAGTAGGTGTTGCTGTTAGTTTCTCTGCAGTTCCTGGAGTTTGAAATCAGGACTTCAGTGCAGTGAACCTTTTAGATTTGAGGTGTCAGGCAGTGATAGTTGTGATTTCACTATAAGACTCTATGGCAGGGTTGGCTTGAACCCTTGGGAGTAATCCAAGGGACCTCACTGACTTTTGCATTCACTTTTGGTTCGAGTTATGTATGTAATTTTAATATATTCACCCTAATTTTTGAAAATAAGTTTTAGTGCATAGGGGCTACAGAATAACGAATAGGTATCATTTTGACAACTTTGTACCTGTTTATAATATACTTTGCTTTTCCACCTGGTCCTCCCGTATCCCCTTAACTGTCCTCTTCCTCCTTCTGATTGGCTCACCTTGACTTTTAAACAATACTCTTAAAGAATACCTTCTAGCAACCCTAAAAGTTGTAAGTTGAGGATTGTTTTGGTAGCTAAGCTTTGGAGTTTCTCAGGTTCCAAAAATATAGAAGAGAATGAATTTCTACCTAGTAGACACTACTTTTTTTAAAAGAAATATTTACTAACTCAGAAGCATACACTTTGGTAGGTATATTTTAGTTTGCATTTTTTTCTCTCCCTAAGCTTGTTCCCATTTGCAAAAGTAAGTTATGCCCTTCTTTTTTCTGGAGCAATGGCAGCGTTTATTTGTCCCTCAGCTAACTTGGAAGGGTCACCAAGGGTGGGGGTGGGTCACTAAGGTGTGGAACAGCTGTGCACTAGACCTGAACGTGTCCTGAGAGCTTCCTTTTGAAAATGCTACTGACTCATATGGTGCTATTAATTTCTGTATTATTACTGGGCTCAGAGAAGTTTGTGTCTTGCACGAATCGCTTGAGGTAGACACTCCAACCTTCTCTTTGTCGTACTTTTTGGTATAGGAAATAAATAGGCTCCATCCTAGTTTTGCTTTTTGTTTTCTGTACCCATTTACTAAAAACTAAAACAGAACCCATACAGGTATTGATACAGAGGAATGAAACTTCCAACCTGAAAGATGCCTGGGCTGAGTTGGTGTTCTCTAAAACTAAGAATGAATTTCAGAACAGCAGAGGTTAAGAGCATAATACATTTATTGGGGGAAAGAAAGCTCCTGTCCAAGAGAGGATGGAAGGGGGACTGAGCCTGTTTCCCTGGTATCTGTCTCTTCCAGGGATTTTTAAAGAGTAAAACCATATGGTGAGGTGGGTCTAAGGTAGAGAAAATGGGGACTCACTGAGGTGGGCATGAGGTGGGACAGTGAGGTGGGACAAATCTGTGGTGGACCAATCAGGTTACAAGCACCATTGCTCATGTAAGATTGATTAAGTCCAGGACCGAATGAGGAAGTGAGTTGTGTAGCATGCGGGCATGGATATAGGATAGGCATTCATCTGGCAGCCAGTAGAGGTTGGATTAGTGGCTCTTTCTGGCTTCCTCAAGGTGGTGATCAAACCCGGATGCTTATCTTTAGGGAGGTAAGCGTTTGTTTGATCTCTGGTCTTTAGGTCTGGCCCAGAGCAGGGCCTAGCCCTGTCTGACTGCCTGTTTTTTGTTTCTCTAATATAGGTAAGTTAATTTTTAGATGATAGTTCATTCATCCGTTTGGTGATCTTCTGAGACCTGTGGAGTGAATTATGGCAACAGGGGAAGGAGTCTCTTAGCTCTGGATCTGCCGGACACAGATGATTTCAGTGATAGAATAACATTTTGGTTTGCAATTAAGAGGGTAAGAAAAAGCATCTGGATACACACAACTTTTGAGTCCCCATCCATTTCTCTTTTCAGTTTGGCCTGGATTAATACAGTAACCCCAGGAGAATGAGAGTTTCTAATGATCTAGACAGATGAGATGAGGGATGGAAGGGAATTTTTTTTTTTTAACTAGGACCCTTGTAAATAGAAGTCTGTAGGTTCTCCTTCTAATTGGGATTATAGTGTCCCTAACTTTAGAGTGTAGGAAGGGGGCAGCTTTGTGTTTGAATTTCCTTTTCCAGTACAGGAGAGGCAGGAGAATGGGTACTTGCTGTGAAAAGCCCAAACTGGGAGAGAGAGTTGCTGAGTTATACAGCACAGATCTCTCAAGGGCAATCCAGCACACCCCCCCCCATCCAAGAAAGTCTAAGTTAAAGGAGTTTTTCAGACCAAAAGTAAATTTTATTTTATTTTATTTTTTATTTTAGGGAAGGGTCTACAGGGTGTTCAGGGTCTCACTACTAGATTGGACTCGTAGTGATCCACCTGTTTACAACCTCCCAAGAGCTGGGATTACAGGCATGCGTCACCATGCCCAATTGCTGTCACAGTGTGCCCTGGCGGTGGGGCTGGGGCTGGGGCTGGCACGGCAGGCCCTGGGATCAAACCCCTGGTCCCTGTCCCTGCTGCAGGCACTTTAATCGGCTGAGCTATTTGGCTGGCCCCAAAAGTAAATTTTGTTTAACTCTGTTCTTTCTACTTTTCCCTTGAAGTCCTTTATCAAACCTAAGAGCAGGCAGGCTCACTGGTTGTTTTCATGACTCAGCATCTTGCTTTTTCGTTAATGAGTTCTGATCTGCTCAGAGGAAAACTGTTGAGAATAAGGCAGTAGAGGGCTGTGCGCAGTGAGGTGACTGTCATCTGTGTCAGGGCTCAGGGTTGAGCCCAGGGCTTAATGCATGTTAGCCAAACATTCCGTGCCCCCAGCTTTGCCCCTATTTTATCTTTGATTTATCTTCAAATTCTAAACGTTTGTGCAGATAGCAGTTCTGGTTGGATACATTGTCAGTGCCTCAGAGATTTTCTTTTGTAGTCTGTAGTTCTCAGGATCAATTAACCATTTATTCTTACAAGTTTCTTTTTATTTCCTGGAGAAGCAGCTGATAATTGAGCTGTCTTAGTCCATGTGTTTGAGAAGAGTCAGTCTGGTGCAGTGGTCCACATTCCCTGGCACTCTGGGAAACTAGGCAGGAGGATCCCAGGTTGGAGCCCCTGGCTTAAGCTGGATGCGGTTACTGACGCTTTTCAGTTGGAGAAATACGTGGTACTTTTCTGAGGCTTTCACTGTTGTCTTGTTTTTAACATTAGGATCTTAGTGCGGATCCTTTGTAATAGGATTTGAGTTATGATTGCATAGAAAATATTTCTATAAATAAGTAATTGGAGAGCTCTAGGATTCACAGGTCTATTTTGGTGGGGTTATTTTGGAGGCTGTTTTCAAGGTAGTGTTTTAAAATAGTTTTCTGGGGGCCGGGGAGATGGCTCAGTAGAATAAGTGCTTGCCTGGCAAGCACAAGGGCCTGAGTTCAGTCCCTGGTTCTGCAAAAAAAAAAAAAAAAAAAATAGTTTTCTGGTTTTTTCTTAGTTTGGGTAGGGTGTGTGTTAGGGAGGGAGAGGGTAGGGAATCACACTCTGGCGCAGGGCACAGGATAGCCAGGGGAGTGGTTAAGAGCAAATTTATCATGATTTTTTAAAGTGCCAACATGTAATTGTCAAACTCAATTTATGTGTTCTCCCTCTACTGTAAAAACTGAGGAGTCTGATCCTTTTAGCTGTCATTTCCAGATTTCCTTCAAGTGACCTCCAAGTGTAGGTCTAACCAGATAACCAGAAGCATAGCTTGAAGAACCTCAGAATTGCTAGGTGAGGTGGTGTACCCTTGTGGTCCTGGCACGAGGAGGCTGATTAGGAGCGTCAGAGTTGGAGCCAGCATAGACTCTGGAGCAATAACCTGTCTCCGAAACAAATAGAACCCGGAGTTTAGTGTGCGTCTGTTGTGCTTTACAGTGTCGGTCAGCATTTTGTTACTGTGACAGTACCTGAGAAAGTGGCTAAAGGAAGAAAGGTTTGTATTAGCTTATGGTTTCAGAGCTTTCAGTCTGTGGCTTTAGGTTGGTGGCAAGGCAGAACGTGGCAGCAGGGCATGGCAGAGGAAGGCTGCCACGTGACAACCAGGAGGTAGAGAGGGTGAGAGAACCCCAGAGAAAACCTGCTTATGAAGTTAAAGTCCTCATTAATCATTTGCCAAAGGACTGTTGTCAACCCCGCCTTCAACCTAAGGAGCTTTTTTAGGGGGGATATTTTGGATTTTAACTGTAACTTACTCCCGGTTCAAAGTACACTGGCTTGTGTATAATTTGTACATGTGTGCTTGACAAAAAGTTAGTAATTAGTGGGCTTAACCCAGGATGTAGCTGACTAGGGCCTGTAAAATCTTTATTTTGAACAGGTGGAAAGGAGAGCTTCATTAAATGAAAAAGATAACTTGGAGGAAATCTGGAAATTATTGCCGATGGCTAAGAGGGTGAGGCTTGTCAGATATTTGAATAGAGCTAGAACACATAGAGTTTGATAATTACATGTTGGCACTTTAAAAAATTATGATAAAAAGATAAAATTAGTCATCTTAACCTTTTTTTTTAGCTTAAGCCATTTTTTAAGTATATAGTTCAGTAAGTAAAGTTGATGAACATTCACACTATTGTGAGATAGATCTCCTTTTTCTTTAAAAACTTACACAGTTTAAAACCAAAATATTTATACACGTAAATGTTGAGCGTATTAAGCTCCTTGTTTCCTCCTCCCCCAGGCCCTAGGCACCACTGTTCTGCTTCATGTTTTCATTTATTTGACTAGTTTAGTACCTTGCATAAGTGGAATCATACAGTATTTGTCTTCAGGGATTAGCTTATTTCACTGAGCATAATGTTCTTAAGAATTATCTACGTTGTACCATATGTCAGGATTTTCTTCCATTTTAAGGCTTAATAGCATTTAATGGTGCATCTGTATGTCATATATATCCGTTCTGTTTATCCATTTATCTGTGGATGGATGTTGTGTGTCGTGTCTACCTCTTGGCTATTGTGAGTTTTGTTGTTATGAACATGGGAGTAAAAATATCTCTTCCTGATTCTGCTTTTAATTTTTGTAGATAGTGACTCAGAAGCAGGATCACTGAATCATTTTCTGTGGTGGTTATACCAGTTTATAATCCCACAAAGTTCCTAGCTTCTCTGCAGCCTTACCAATACTTACCTTTCTACAGCATTGGAAACTATTGGGAGTGTATCTAGTACAGTTTAGTATTTTAACAGTATTTGTCGTAGCCGGGAATACAGGTGTGTTCTATGATGCTCTAATGTATATGAAGAGACATGTCCCTTGTGTTATGTTTTTCTGATTAATTATGCATGCCAAGCATCCTTTAATATTCTTGTTGGCCACTTGTGTCCCATATTTTGAGAAATATCGGTTTAAATCCTTTATGCATTTTAAAATTGTGTTAGTTGACTTTCTTGGTTGTTGAGATTTAAGAGTCTTTGTATGTTTTAGAATTTGATTTTTTTTTTTTTTTTTTTTTAAAGTACTAGAGATTGAACTCAGGACCTTGAGCTTGCCAGGCAGGCGCTGGGCTGCTGAGCTATATTTCCAGCGCCTTTTTGTACACTTTAAATATTATACTTTTTTAAAAGCAGACACATAATTCGCAGATGTTTCTATTTCATGTGTTGCCTTTTACCTTGTTGAATGTGTCTTTGATGCAGAAAGCTTGTTTTTGAGCTGGATGTGTGCCCACTTGTCTTCTTCTGCAGCCAGTGTTTTTGGTGTCATAACCAAGGAGTCATTGCCAGGTCATCTCATGAAGGTTTTCCTTATGCTGTTTCTAGGAGTATTACAGTTTTAGGTCTTATGTTTGTAAGCCTTTAATTCATTTTAATTTTTGTGACTGTGCAAGTAGGGGTCCAACTTTATTCTTTTGTATATGGACATTCCATTTTCCCAAAGCCTTTTTTTTTTTTTGGTACCAGGGATTGAACTCAGGAACTTGCACTTGCCAGGCAGGCGTTTATACTGCTGAGCTATATCCCTGGTCCTAAGCCATTGTTATTGAGTGGCACGTGTTCTGACATCCTTGGTGAGGATATTTTGACTGTGTATGTGTAACTTTGTTTCTGGGCTCTAATCCATCAGTCTATTTTTGTTTGTATCAGTGCCATACTATTTTGATTGTTTTAGCTTTGTACTGTTTTGAGATCAGCAAGTATAAGTGGCATTTTTAAATGATGCTGTTCCAGATGTTGAGGTGTGGGGGTGGTGCAAACATCACATAGTTTTTCATTTTTAGAATGTTTGATTCTTCACATGTTTGGAGTTTATTTGTCAAAGGCTACCACCTTATTTATATTTGATGCAAAAACAGTTGTAGTTTATTATGAAATTGCCCTGTATTAAATATTCTTTATATGGAGGAAGAAAGAAGCACTAGACATTTCTGCTTGATGGTTTCCAAGGAGATAAGTCTTGACAAAATTCATTTTATCAAGTACATTTTTTTTTTCCTAAGTAAGACAACTAAAGGAAAATGTCTTTAATGAATTTTGGTTAAGGTTTTCCTGAGAAGAATTTTCAAATGTTGATTTCCTCCACTCTCGCATCCACTTTAAGAGACTCTAGAAACCTAGGTGGAGGGCTGGTGAGATGGCTCAGTGGTCTAAAGCACCTACTTAGAACAAGTTTAGCAAAGCACAGGGACCATGGTTCAATCCCCCAGCACCACATGCCAGCCAGCCCCGCCCCCTGGTGGGCTGAGCTGGCCACACACACACACACACACACAAATAAAGTTCTTTTTTTTTTTTAAAAAAAGAAACCTAGGTGGAGTAATTCTGGATTTTGTCATTGTCAGGTCTTGGAAGTGTTAAACCCTTTGTTATTTGTGTATCCATTTAACAGGTTTTCATTGTTCACCTGTCCTATGCCAAATAATCACTTCTTTGTAAAAGAGGAAGTTGGAGGTTGAGATAAGTTCACTACTGGGCTGGGGATTTGGCTCCACTGCAGAATGCTTTCCCAGCAAGCTGGAAGCCCTAGGTTCAGTCCTTGGCACAGCAACAACACCACCCCAAAAACCTCCAAAACAAACAAAAAAAGTTCCCTACTGTTACAGTTCTGTGAGCATATTATTGTGACTTGGTGAGATTTAAGGCTTTTACGGATAGTAGAAATGTTCTTGAAAGATGTCTCAGTTACTCTTCTCTCATTGCTGGGACAAATAGCCAACATCCAAACTTAAGGAAGGAAAGGTTTATTTAGCTCACAGTTAGTGGCGGTTTCAGTCCACACTCTGCTGGCTCCAAGGTAGAGCCGCACACGGCACAGAGCGGCTGCTTATGGGTTCATGGTGGTGGCAGAGAGCTAAGAACAAAAGGAGTGGCAGCTGCTCAGGCAGCTTGCTGGCCTCTCCGCTCCTCACAGTGTACTGCAACTACCTGCCCCAGGGCAGGTAGGCACCCACACCCACAGTGATGAGTCACAAACTCCAGAAGCTGAGGCTTTGGGGGGACACCTGTATATAAACTATAAAAAAAGAATTGAAGGAAGAAGTTTTAAAACATTTTCTTCGTATTAGTGAGTAAATTCGGTAATGGTGAATAGTTTTTCTGACCTGTCCGATTAGAATACAGTCAGCATTTAAAATGCAACTCTGAAAGTCTTACTTGAAGTCATTTTGATAGTAGGCTGTTATCCCACCTATCAGCTGATAGTTATTTTTCTAGAAACTTAATCCCTATGTCAGATTATTGGAGTAGTACCAGTGTGTGAGCTTTAGAAAGCCCCTTTCCCCTTATTCTAGGTGCTTGGTCTCCTAGCTCCACGGTCATTTGTGCGTCTCGTAGTCTTGAGATGTAACATCATGTTACTGAGTGCAGAAAAGTCAGACTGAAGGTCCGAGTAGAGCGCCTTGATGATTAACCTGCCGTGTGCTCGGGCTGCCAGGGACGTCACGTCCAGAGCGCTCGTGCTGAGGTGTCATGGCTTTACGCAACATTTTCTTTTAAATTTGTTATTAGAAGCTTAACATTATTGGTTATGTGTTAAGAGGTTCATTTATGCAAGGAGAAATGTAAGGATTTCCTCTCACGTGGACTGCTGGCAGTTGTGAGTCTGGTCTCGTTGTCACCAAGCACAGTGGAAGATGTATTCTTGTCTCGGCTTTGGTGTAGTGCGGCTTGCCTGGCTCAGTACTTTTTCTCTTGTAGCAAATGCAGCCCCTTTTCAATGACAGTAACTCTTCTCATCCTAGAGCTGTGTCAGTCAACAGCTCTGCTGGATGGGAAGTTCCTGGGGGCTTGGTTTAGGAAGGGATTTGGTAATGCAGTTTTAAAAGGCAGACTTTTGTCATGAATAGATGGAGGAGGGGTGCAAAGCCGGGACAGGGAGCACGCTGGAGGCTTGAGGTAATCCGGGTGGGATGCAGTGGAGGAGAAGTGGCTGGGCTGTGGCCATCTGTGGGCTTATTCCTTCTCTGACGGGACAGCTGATGTGAAGAGAGAAGGTTACATCACGGGAGACACCCAGGTTTGTGGCTGCGGTAGTGGAGTAATTGAGGTGCCATTTACTGGAATGGAGACGACTGGAGGAGCAGGTCTGGGTGCGGAGTGCAGACGCCAGTGGAGAAGGCAGGCGCACAGGCTGATCTGCCAGTCTCACACACAGGCGGCAGCTCTCCCGTCTGTGAAACAGGGTAAGTGTCTGTCCTCAGAGTTCTTGAGATCAGTGAGAGAAGACAAAGTGAAGCAAAAGGGAACCCTCCGAACACTGTGGCCTGTTGGTGGTGTTGTTTCTGGAGAGGAGACTGATGTACCCTAGTGTGCACTTTGTGATCTCTTGGGCTGTCAGAGCTGTCGCTAAAGTGTACTGGGGAAGTTAGTGTTTGCCCTCCAAGGACTGGTTTCTTTCCTAGAAGGTCTGTATTCCATTCTGGATTCCTGGGCAGCTTCTCGGAGAAGCTGGTGTTTTGGCTCCCTCTAGGTGCTCAGGGGCTTCATTTTGTGGAGAGCCACTGTGTGGGCCTGTGGCACAGGCTATGCCTCTTAGTAAGCATGACGACCAGAGTAGCTGTATTTAGGTGGACGATGTTGTAGTAAAAAAACAGCAAATGGCACTTTCTTACATTCTTCCCTAGTTTAGGCTTTCTGTAACTCGAGTCAGCTCGCAGTGTAGCCCAGTGGTCCAGTTTATTACGGGGAGCACACACTCCATGATTTTAATCCACAATGTCTGTTTATACCTTAGGTTTTTAAATAACATAATATTTTTTATTTTCATTTTTAAAAAAATACCAAATAGTGATAGAGAAAAACAGCATTAGAAATGATACAAAATTTCACTGAACAAAGTAATAGGAATTCAGCAATTGCTGTTGTGCTGTTCTCTTCCCATTAGTTGTTCCGTTCCCAGGTGAAAACATGCAGGATTTGCTTAAAGAAAAAACATAACAGAACAATAACAAAAAAGTTACAGAAATTCAAAAGGAAAAAAAAAAAGAAAATTTAAAGATTGCTATTTTCAAGAGACTAGTGGAAGTCGACAGTACAGTTATCCAAACTGTTTGCATATATACTTAAATATATCTTTTTCCCTTCTTTCATTTGTCTTTTTCCTCATCCTACTTTTTTTCTTCCCATTGAGCAAATTGTTTACCTTTCGCAGTATCTGTGGTCCCTTTTAGATTCTAATTACTCTTTCAGGTTCTCAACTAGGGAGAAAATGAGTTTTTTGCACATGTGGATCTGATTTATTTCACTTACCACTATAGTAGTCTCTAGCTGCACCCATTTATCTATAAAAGCCTCAAATTTATCTTTTTTATCCATTCCTCAGTTTTATTTTTTTTAAAGTGTAGGTAGAATTGTCAAGTAGAGAAGGAGTTAGGCACTTCCAGGAGAAGGTCAGCTGGACCCATTCTTACGTGCTCAAGAACTATTCTTGGGGTCCAGGGAACTGGGGTGACAGTGATGCTGCTGCTACTGATAGAAGTTACAGCTGGGCCGGGTGTGGTGGCGCACACCTGTAATCCCAGCGCTGGGGAGGCTGAAATAGGAGGATCCCTATGAGTTCGAATTGTGTAGTGAGACCCAAATTATAATCCATATAAAACTGGTGACAGTCTTGGAGGGAGACCTCCCTGGTACCAATAAACTCTTCCCTAAAACTAGGCTGCAGAGAGATTGATTCATTTGGCCCTCACTGGCACAGGCCAGCCGCTTCTCCTAAGCTTGGTGAAAGTTTATCTTTATCTTTCTCTTCCTGCAATATCAGAAGTCCTTATTTGTCAAGCAGGGTATAAGAGTCACTCACTGTGACAGAGACATCCTATACACTGAGCGCAGCCGCTGTCCTGGCTGGCCAAGCGCGAGCGCCGGCCTCCAGCTTGGGGGAACCACCCTGTGTTCCTCGGTTGGTGGCCTTCATAACAATTTTTATAGGCAGGTGTAATATATAAGGTGTATTTGAATCTACTGACTTGAAATGTAAGGTTGTGTAAAGGTGTTGAAAGCGTGAGTCTTTCAGTTTTCTGACGCTCTCCTTTCTTCAGCGGTAAGAGTAAAATGTATCCTGGGAATGTTTTTTGCTTATAATTTGTACTTTCCTGCAGTTTCAGTTCATTTTGTCTCCGTCTCTTCAGACATAAGGTTGGTGGCAGTTCTAATCTATAAGGAGTTTTTCTTTTTTATTGTCCTCCTAGTATTGTCACTGGTCACCAAGATTCCATTGTGTGTTACTGTGTGCCCCTTGCATGGCTCAGTGATTCAGAAAGAGTAGGTAGAGGTAGGTTTGAAGCCCTCTGTTCATGTTTAGTAAATAGAGCTGTTGAAGGACTTTTTGTGCCGGTCTCACTACGCAGCTCGGACTCGATGGATCCGGCTGTTTTCAGCCTCCCTAGTGCTGGGATTACAGGCGTGGGGGTTGCTTGGATACTGTCTCTACTCTTGAGTGTCCAGAATACAGACAGCAGTAATGGCCTTAGAAAGCAAGACAGGTGTCAAGGGAGCAAGAGCTGACTCGGTGGCTCTTGTGCAGACAGAGGTTAACTTGGATAGCTCTCTGATATCTGTCAGCCAGAAGAACCTCTGTTTATGTTAGGGTTTTGGTCAGACCCTCAGATTTGTAGAATGGGCTTACCCATCTAATAATTGCAAGATTACATAATCTTTTGCTCTTCATGGAATTTGCATACTTTGTATGTTTCAGCTTCTAAGAAACAACTGTAGATACGCAGTATAATGTTACTTGGCATAATTCTGGAAAGAAATCTCCAACACTGCCCTTGTTGAAGTACATTTTAGAAGATTTAGATCAGTTTTAAGAAATACTTATTAGCCTCACTGGCAAGTGCAGGGTCCTCGGTTTGACCCCGGTTCCACAAAAAACAAAACAAAACAAAAAGCACTTTTTAAGTCTGCCTTCTCTGCTTAGTTTTCCTAAAATACTCTTATCCAAATCATCTGATGACTTACTGTTTGAGTGCAGATATTATAGTCATTTCTACTGGGAAGATGCTGAGTGTCTGAAGTCAGAGTATTTAAAAGTAATCATAAAGTTAGTTATTTAAAAATTATTTATTTATTTGGTACAGGGTCTTGCTACATAGCTCAGACTTGTAGCGGTCCTCCTGTCTCAGCCTCCCCTCCCCAGCGCTGGGATGTGTGCCACCAGGCCTGGTTTCAGGGGCCAGTGCAGTCTGTGGCACCGGGGCTCAAATCTGAGTCCTTGTGCTTGCCAGGCAAGGGCTTAGACCACCAGCTATCTCCCCAGCCTCCTGATGTTTTTTAAATAATAACTTTCTTGAGTTACAATTCACTTCCATGTAATTTTTGATGTAAAGTAGATTAAACCCATAGTTTTTAGCACGGTGCCATCTCTGTAAACACTTTTAGAACTGTTTTCGTCACTTCCCAGAGAAGCTCTCAATTCATTTGCACTTCCTTCCCATCTGTCCCGGTCTCTGCTCCTCGTCCTTTCCTGTCAAGCCCTAAAGTGCCAGGAAAGTGCTTTCTGTCCTTACGGATTTGCCTGTTCTGGGTGTTTCATGAAAGATGGAACAGTATGGGGCATTTTGTGACAGGCTTCTTTCACATTTTTTTTTTTTTTAATTTTATTTGTTTTTTTCTTTTCCTGCAAGCCCTTTAACTTTGGTAGGAATGTTGGAGATTTCAAATTTCAAATCAGGTATTTCCTGTCTGCTGACAAAGAAACAGTGTACTGTGTAGGATCAAAGAAAACAGCAATACTTAGTCAGTGGAGAAGGGAGTGAGCTTGGAAAGCTTCATAGACAGAAGCTCCCGGGTTGTAGTCCCCACAGCCCCTTGGGACGTGTGCCTGCCTTCTGGCCTCCCTTACCTGCGCATTGTGTGGCCTCTTCCTTGTGTCTTTTCACATGCCTCGTAGAAGTCATTGTGGTCTGACCTTTGTTTCCCTTGAATTGATGTCCATTTTCAACTTTTCCTGTTGCCCTTACACCACCGCCTTTATTTAAGTGGTTGTTGCAGTCTCCTGGCTACCTTGACGCTTTCTGCCCGACCCTGGGCCGTCGTGCCGACTGTCCTGTGAGCACTTGGGCTCCTCCTCGCTGCCGACAAACGCTCTAGTACTTTGCCATGCCGGACTCGCCGCTCACCTGCTGTTTCAATGGCTCTCCTTGCCTTCCTGGTAATTTGGTTTCTTTGGCTTCTCGGGACGGAGTCTTTGCCTCCACACGCTGGGCTTCTGAGTTCCCTCTTGACCAATCATTCTGATTGCTCTGAGCCTTTACGCGGTAGTTCTGTTCACTCATAAACCGTGGAAACTTTGTCACGTTGCTTAGCAGATGCCTCTTCTGTCGCATCCCCTTCCTGTAACACTATCTTACCTGCCTTATCCCTCTCGGTGCCATGCCAGAGCCCCCAACTCTACTCCTGCCTCTTTCTTTCTCATCACTCCAGATTTGCTTCCCTCATGGAGGCCTTCCTGATTACAACTCATTCGGATTTTTCTCTTCTCTAAAATTTGGTTTACTGTGTTGGCCCCTTGAAGAACCTAACATTTAATAATTAATGTACAGTTCATAGTTCATCAAACATGTCTAACCTAGAAAAGACTCAGAGGAGATGTTATCCCTTGCCAAAATTTCTCATATTGGGAGGAATACCGATTGTGCTAGCCCCTATGGATTATAGCACAGTAAGTATAAATACAAATATTTGAATGAACTTCAAAAAGACTTGTCTGGTAGATGTGTGAGGGGGCTGCGCTCCACACTGGTAGAGGCGCTCGTGTGCAAGGCTGGGTCCTTCCTGAATGGGGCCATTGTGCAGGATGTTCACACGGTCCAGGACACTCCGGTGAGAAGTTATCTAGTGCTCTCAGTCTCCGTGGGGAACATCAGAACCACTGGGGGAGCATTTCAAACGCGCACTCTCGCTTGCCTCCTGGGCAGTTCAGATTGAGCCAGGCTTGGAAATGAAAGCAGACGACACTTAATCTGGAGGTCTGTGAATGTCTTGTTTGCCATGTTTTTGAGTTACTGTGTACTTCATCTAGTTATCCTTTATTTCTTGAGAAGGAGCTGCTAATTCTTGAGTCGAGGCTCAGTTGGGCATTGCAGCAGCTGTGTGGCAGCAGTGTGGCCGTGACTCAGGAGGAGCGTAGGTGCAGTCATGTCCTGGCTGGCTGAGTGGAGGGATGTGTTGTTGATAATGCCAGAAACTGTTCTTACAATAGGACAGTTGCGACCACCATCCTGTTAGTTAGACTAGTAATTTGAAGCCCTGTCCTGTGCTCATGATACGAGCTCTCTGTTTCTCCATTGAAGAGCCAGTCTTGCTGCTGTAATCTTCATCGTGGTGTGCAGCTCCTCATTCTTGTGTGGTGGTAGAGAGTCAGACTGTTTTAGTATTTCAGTGATGCTCTAGGTTTCCCAAGTCTGTCACATGAGCCATCTGTTTGTCCTTCCTCTCTTGTATTTGTTGTAGGGTTTGGCCGAGAGTGAAGTCCATAGTCCTTAGTGTTTACCAAACTGCAACAATAAATTCTTCCTATATTGGAGTGTTTTCTTATGCCATTTTATGTGGTCATCATGAAATTTCATTGATATGGTGTTGTGGACATTGAACAGATAGGAAATGAAACCTTGGAAAGGGTCCTTACCTGACTTTCAGGTGCTTACCTGTAGGCATGTTTCCAGGGGAGTTGGGTATAGTTTCATTCATCTGATGCTGTCTTCAGTAAGAGAAGTTAGGTGGTAGGGGGTGAACTTTTAGGAGGTGAAAATCAGCAAGTATCTTAAATTCCTTGAAGAAAGGTCTTTTTTTTTTTTAATATATATATTTTTTATTTATTTGGTGCAGGATCTCACTATGTAGTTCAGACCTGTAGTGATCCTCCTGTCTCAGCCTCCCCAGCTCTGGGATTGCAGGTGTGCACCACCACGTCTGGGTGGCCAGCTCAGCACACCCTGGGGCAGGGCCAGTGCAGCATGTGGGCATAGGGAATGGAACTCAGGTGCTTGTGCTTGCCAGGCAGGTGCTTAGACCACTGAGCTATCTCCCCAGCCCTTGAAAAAAGTCTTGGGAACTGTGTTTAACTTCCTCTGTTGCTGTGGCAGGGACGGAATAGCTGTTAATGGATGTTCCCTGACCAAGGGGACTGATTGGTGGTGCTGGGAGTGATCTGCAAATGGGTTCAGACCTGCTAGAGAATGCTGAGGGCTGCAGGGCTGCACCATCAGCTAGGTG
Source organism: Octodon degus (assembly GCF_000260255.1). Taxonomy (NCBI): domain Eukaryota; kingdom Metazoa; phylum Chordata; class Mammalia; order Rodentia; family Octodontidae; genus Octodon; species Octodon degus. Next base: position 29,926,026 of record NW_004524583.1, read on the forward strand.
AAGTGTCATTATTTGTGGCTGTGGTGAAGCTGAGTAAAGACCGGCTTCACCACAGCCACAGAGTTTATAATAATGACAACTTTTTTTCTGGTAAGAGCTCCTTTGTTTCCCAACTTAGGCATTGAGGGAAACTGGAGACACTTATTTTCTTCAGGGAAAGCCTTTCTTTTTCATCTTGCAGTGTGGATTCTGATGTGAAGCTGTCATCCTGTCATTGACTTCTACCTCTTGCCCAAAAATTATCATGCTGTCATCAATTCAGTATTTGCTTTGTTTTGAAAGTAGTATCTTTTAAGAGCCTGGGACATATCAGAATTTATGAATTTTTACTGAAAGGTTAATGGAAGTAAAATTAATTGAAAATACAAAAACAAATGTAATCTTAATCTTGGCTGCTTCAAGTGTGCTTCTGGGAAACACATTTATTTGCTGAAACTATTGAAACCACTGTAAGAATTAACTTGGGTAAAATACTAGGACACTTGCAAGACCTTAACTTTTCTTTCTTTTTTTTTTTTTTTTTTAAGTACAGGGTCTCACTATGCAGCTTGGACTCATAGTTTACTTTTATCTATTATTATTATTATTTTTTATTTATTTATTTTTTTTGGTGGAACTGGGGATTGAACTCAGGCCCTAGCGCTTGCCAGGCAGGCACTTATTCTACTGAGCCATCTCCCCAGCCTTAACTTTTCTATTGACTTGTGGGCTTTGCATGTTTATTGAATCTACTATAGTCTTAAAATTTTATTTATTTTTTAAAAAATTATTTATTTATTTATTTATTTAGTGTGTGTGTGTGTGTGTGTGTGTGTGTGGCCAGCTCAGCCCACCAGGGGGCGGACTGGCTGGCATGTGGTGCTGGGGGATTGAACCGCGGTCCCTGTGCTTTGCTAAGCTTGTTCTAAGTAGATGCTTTAGACCACTGAGCCATCTCACCAGCCCCCTTCTTAAAATTTTATATTCAGGTCATTCTCCAAAGCAGATGTTTGAGACTTTTCTTTCATGTTAAATAAATCCTCAAGATTTTCTGCTTTGGTTTATTAGATAAGGCTTTTGGCAGTTTAATCAAGGTAAGGTGGTTTTAGCTTAATCTGTCATTTGCTTTATTTAGTGTTTAGTTTTATTTAATCCTAGGAGCACGGCTTAATTTTGGAGAGTATTGTTGAACTCTGGTGGCTGAACAGAGACGTGATGTGCCTTCTGAAGGTGGAGAGCTGTGGAGCCGGTATGACGCCAGTTCCGGGGGCCGGGCTTCACCCCCGTGTGTTTGGTGTTCCTCGGCAGCCGTGAGCCGCCTGCGGAGCTTTTCTCATCGTTGCTTGCCGAGTTTTGCAGGTCGCTGCTGGGACTGTCTGCGTGCCCTCTTTGTTATGCTGCACACCGCAGTGACCTGGGCCCGTGATGGACGCGTCACCATCACACCTTGACTCGTGAGCTGTTAATCTGCAGCTGTCCCCAGGTGTTGCCTGAGGAGTCCTCATCGCAGCAGACTCACTGCACTGCTGTGGCCAGTGTGGGCTGCGGGTCAGGCCTGTGCTGTGCTTTGGAATTCAGCTATGATGGAAGTTGTGCAGGGACGCTTGTGGCCTAGATCTTCAGAGCGGGACATTTCGAAGTCCAGAGAGAAGATGATGTCTTCAGGGGTACTGGAACTCTAAAGAGGAGTTGGATTTGGTACAGGTGTGTGTAAAACTCCATGAAATAAGGATTGTGCTTGCAGATAATACTGCTTAACCAAAATAGGAAAGAAAGACTTCTGAAGTCAGTTTAACTGCTTAGGACTCTCAGAAAAGAAGCCACGTTTTGTAGCCCATTGAAAGCGCACGTTCAGTTGCTTTTGGTGGCTTCACGCGTGCAGTCCTCAGCACAGTCAGTCGAACATTTTCACTATTTCAGATTCCATACGTCGCTGTCACCCGTCTTCTTCACCAAGCACACGTCTGTTTTCTGAGTCTGTACATTCACCTGTTCTGGACATTCCAAATACAAGAACTTATTTAACGTGTGGCCTCTTGTGTTCTGTGACTGGCTTCTTTCACTTTGGGTGGTACTTTTGCTGTTCATACATGGTGTAGTGTGTAGCAGTACGGTGCGTTAGTTCTTTTTGCTGTCAACTAATGGTCCTTCGTGTGGAGGTAATACTGTTTATTCAGCATTTGATGGACATTTGCGTTTTTTCTACTTTTTGGCTATTAATAATGCCGCTATTCATGTCTAAGTATTTGTTTACATGTTTTCCTTTCTCTGGCTATGGGATTGTTTCCTTATATAGTAATAAGGGAACATATATAATTTGTTCTTCTGAGGAACTGCCAGACTGCCTTTCAAATTTCGTATTCCCACCAGCAATCTGTAAGCCTTCCAGCTTCTCTGCATCCTTTCCAGTACTTGCTACTGTCTGCCTTTTTATTTAGCTGCCCTAATGGGTGTGAATGATTGACATTTCCTTAGTGACTCATGATGTTGAGCATCTTTTCATGAGCATCACGTTTTTATACATGTAAGGAGGTTGATTGAGATTGTTGTCTGAACAGGAGAAACAGAACAATCAAAGTGGGCTGTGTCTACGTTCCAACTTAGACACATTTTATTTCTTAAAAAGAGGGTGGGGCACATGCTTCTAAAAGGACTCCTGGGGCACACGGGTAATCATAATAAAGCTCAGTATTCAGCTCAGTATTCCGCAGCTTGTTTGCTGATGCTCAATGAAGTGGTTGTTTCTAAAGTTTTATTTGGAAGGAGCCAAGCTCTGAGTTATTCTTCCGCAAATTGAGTTGCCTTTCCTTAGGGAAAATAGAGTTTTATGTGTTCACTTTCTTGTGTCCACTTTTTCCACCATCAGTGGTAAAACTCAGCACACTATAGAGTGTTAGATAAAAACAATATGGAGCAGCAGGAGTGGAGGACATGGTCGTGAGTCTCTGCCGGATGGTCCAGAGCTTGGCTGGCCCAAACGTTAGTAGGCTTGTGTTGAGTAACTGCTGATGCATACTTGTGCTGCCTTTCGAATTAAACACCTACTGCTCTTTGGCAGAGCATTAAGATGCCTTCGGAATGAGTATCAGTGTTATTAATTGGCCTTAGAGTATGTAAGTGATCTTTCAGAACATTTTGGCTTTGAATATTACCTGAAAAATATTTTATGAAGCTTGATAGTGCAGAGTAATTTGATTACTCAGACATCAAATGCCCTTCGTAAGATTGTGTTGCCATTTCAAAGAACAGTATTACTAACAGCTGATTAGGTTTTTTTTCTGTCATTAGGAACTGATTTTATGAAACTCAGTTTCTTTATACAAAGAAAAGAGCTTGAACATGCAGAATCACTTCTCTGTGTTTTCAGTATCTTTATTTTTATTTTATTTTACTTTTGTGGTCTGCTCAGCCTCCCCTGGGGGCAGGGTTGGCGTAGCATGTGGCCCATTTTCAGTATGCTTTTATTTTTATTCATATTTTTTAAAATGAATTTAGTATAAAGTCTATAAGGTCTTACTACATGGGTCGGATTCATGGTGATTCTTCTGTTTTCAGCCTCCCAAATGCTGGGATTACAGGTGCGTGCCACCATGCCCAGTCTCAGTTGCCATCTCAGCACACTGCAGGGACAGGGCCAGCGTGGCACACTGGGGGTGCCAGCACGGCATGCTGGGGATGGCAGAACAACATGCCAGGAATCGAACCCTGGTCGCTGCACTCTGCCTAAGCAGGCACTTTAGTCAGCTGAGCCATCTGGCTAGCCCTTCAGTACATTTTTGATGTTAGGTAATAGTTATTAATAAATAGATAATATTAATACAATAGCCGTATTTTAGTTACCTGATGCGTCAGTGGTTTTTATATGATTATCTAACCTTGAGGGATGGGGAGAATCAGTGAAAAGTTCGGTTTTTTGAGTGAAGCTGTGCCTCGGCAGGAAGCGCCGCTCGTTTTGGCATTCACATAGCGTGAGATCACCTTACCTGCAGCTTGCAAATTTCTGAAAGTGCTACCTAACTCTGTAGGATTCTCCATAAACTTGAACCATTAGCGAACGTGTTGGTTATTGTGTCCTGTTCTCAAATATCTTGCCAAGTTACTGTCATCAGGCACTTTTTAGATAGAAAATACGTTAAACAAATCCATTTTCTTCTTGCATGGCAAGATGATGAAATTTAGGAAGAAGTACATATAAGGAAGAGTTAAATGTTGAGTGTGGATGTGAGCTCTGACCTGGGACAAAAAACTTAGTAGTGTGGTGTTTTTTCTTTCATTTTTAGCTCTTGGTATATGAAAATTGTGAAAAGAATGTTTGCTGTCTATATTGGTCAGGTTTTAGTTACATACACGAGGAGCCGCTCTGGTTAGCTTAGGTAGGTGGTGATTTTCTTAGGGTGATAGTGTAGCATATCGTTGGATGGCTGAAGAAAGACACAGGCAGAGTTTCTGTGAATTAGCATAGTGTAGAAATGGCCTGTACTGGGAATTCAGGGATGGGTCAACATACACAAACCACTAAATATAACACACCATATCAGCAGAGCCAAAGACACATATCAGATGATCATCTCGGGGCAGGGAGATGGCTCAGTGGAATAAGCACTTCTCTGGCAAGCACAAGGTCTGAGTTCAATTCCCGGTTCCGCCTGCCCACCCCCCCAAAAAAAGATCATCTCAGTAGCTGCAGAAAAAGCTTTTGATCAAGTCCAACACCCATGCAGGATAAAAACCCTATAGAAAATTGGAATAGATGGTCTTTATCTTTATCTGATAACAAAACTATACTGAATGGACAAAAACTGAAAGCGGTCACTCTGAAATCAGGAACAAAACAAGGATGTCCAGTATCACCACTCCTTTTCAACATAGTTCTTGAATCATTAACCAGAGCAATTAGACAAGAGAGAGAAAAGGAATAAGAATAGGAAAGGAAAAAGTTGACTTATCATTATTTACAGATGATATGATACTCTACATACAAGACCTCCAAAACTTCATCAGAAGACTCCTAGAGTTAATAAATTCAGTTCCATGGATGTATACAAAGTCAGTACTCAAAAATCAGTAGCATTCTGTACACAGACAAACTCATTGTGAAATTAGAGAAATTGCACTACTCATAGTAGCACCCTGCAAAAAGGAGATACTTAGGAAGCAGTCTAACAAAGTAAAAGATGTATATATTGAAAATTATAGTACTCTCAAAAAGGTATTGAAGGGGATATCAGAAAATGTAAAGGTAACCCTTGCTCTTTGGTAGGAGGAACCAATACAGTGAAAATAGCCATACTTCCAAAACTGTTACACAAATTTAATGCAGTCCCTATGAAAATACCAGAGCATACCTCACAGAACTAGAGAAATCATTTGGGATGAGTTTCAACCCGAGCTGAAATTCATTTGGAGCAAGAAGAGAACTAGAGTAGCAGAAGGAGTACTTGCAACAGAAGCAAGGCAGGAGGCATTAGATCCCTGACCTGAAATTGTATCATAAAGCTGGGGTGGGAACATCAGCATGGTACTGGCAAAAACCCAAAACAAGACAAAAAACAGACCAGAAGACCAGTGGAACAGATTAGAAGATGCAGACACAACTGCAGACATTCAGCCACCTTATCTTTGACGAAGGGGCCAGATATATATTCACTCGAATAAATGGTGCTGGAAAAATTGGCTCTCTACATGCCAAAGACCAAAACTAAACCCATGTCTGTCACCATGCACTAAACTGAAGTCAAAATAGATCATAATCTAAATATTAAAACAGAAACACTAAACCTACTGGAAGAAAAATTAAGTAAAAATCCTAAAGACAGGGGTAGGCAGAAACTTGATAAACAAAACCCAAACTGCAAACAGTTCACAAACTGGGATCTCATCCTATTAAAAAGCTTTTGTGCATCAGAAGAAATCACCAATAGAGTGAAAAGATAACGCATAGAATGGGAAGTAATTTTAGCTCACGGTCCCTGAGACAAAGCACTTCTGTCTAGAACATACGAAGAGTTGAGAAAAATCAGACCTCCCAAATTCAGATCCAACCCAAAAATGGGCATCTGAGATGAAATATGTATTTCTCAGATGAAACACAAATGGCAAATAAGTATATGCAAAAACATTCAATATCATTGGTCATTCAAGAAATGCAGATACAAGACTACGATTCTGTCTCAGCTCAGAAAGAATGGCTGTCATCAAGAAATCAACCAATAAATGCTGATGGCGCTGTGGGGTAAAAGGAGCCTTTCTTCACTGTTGGTGGCAATGTACACTGGTGCAGGCACTTCGGAAATCAGTTTGGAGGTTGCTCAAAAAACTAGCATTTCTTACTTCTTTCAACCCAGTTACTCTCCTTCTGGGTATTTTCCCAGAAGAATTAAAAGCATTATATCACAGTGACATATGTGCATTCATGTTTATAGCAGCACAATTTGTCATTGCAAAATCTTAGAAATGACCCAGATGCCCCTCAACCAAGAAATGGATAAAAATGATGTTATATTTTTATACAATGGAGTACTACTAGGTATAGAAAGGATAAACTGGAGACATTTGTAGGGAAATGGATGCCACTTGAGCCTGTACTCATTAGTGGAATAAATCAGTGTCTGGAGTAAACATCGTATTGTCTCCCTAGTATAAAAAGCTGAAAGTCTAAATAAGACCCAAAATGTACGATACATATTGTGAAGTGGGAAGAAAATGCTCACAATTGAAGAGAAACTGGAAAGGGGGCAAGGAGAAAAGAAGGAAGGGAAAAGGAAAAGGAGATACATATTTATACACACACACACACACACACACACAAGATAGCTGTACTACTAATTGCCATTAGCTCATTGAAAGGAAAGATTTATGTCTACATTGTTTGATCAGTTTTTCATGCTTGTATCTTGTAATATGAAGATAACAGTACTCAATGTAATCACCATTGTTACATCCTATATTTGTTTGGAAATTTTATAGGATTGCTTTTATTGTTTATTTTTCTTGAAAAAAGAAAGAAATGACCTATGGATCACTGTCATGGTGGGGATGCCCTGACTTGGATAATCCGAGCTAGAATCGCCCACTCCTTTCTTCCTATAGGGTGGACCCCATGCACTTGGCCGCGTGCCTCTTCTTTCTTATGCCACTTTGTTCTGAAAGAGTCCCAAGCAGTGTGTCTGGTTGGAGCCACCTAGTTCACAGGGCTACCTGTATCGTAGGAAGGCAGGAGACAGAATCTTCTCACCCCTAATTGGTTAGTATTTGATTCCATACTTAGTTTCATATTGGGAAGGTGAGCTTTCCACAGGAGGAAGTTGAGGTGAAAATGGGATGAAGATAATTCTGGAATCTGTGAACGACAGATTATCTGATAGGTGCTATTTAGAATAGTATAGTAATTTTGGTACTGTACATTATTTAATAGAAGTGAATAATGTCAGGTTATAAGTGACTTTTAGGAAATGAGCTTTTACACTTGTAAATAAAGAGTATTTTAATGGTTGCATTATTTAAGGATCCTGGTAAGTTAGCAAGAGTGTATTGATAATAAAGCCAAAGACAGGAGAGATTCTCTGTCTTTTGTCCCTGGTGGACTCCACTGCAATGCAGGTTCCATTCTTGTCAATTTATTTTGATCAGATTGAGTTGAGGATTTTTAGTGAGTTGGAGTAAACTGATTACTGACTTTGGGAGAGTCAGTATGAATCTGTGATCTGGGTTAGCAGAGTTATAAAGAGTAATGTCATTATTAACTTACATGGCTATTTTTCTAAATTTTTTTCTAAAATTGAGTTAGTTCTAGAGGGGACTTAGAAATCATGTCATCAGTACCAAGACTTTACAGTTTAGAAAGCCAGGCTCAAGGAGCCTGGTGATTCGCTCACAGCGATAACTACTGGGGAGAAGGCCTCCTTGTTTCCCAGCCTAGTCTTTCTCTCCTCAGCCATAGTGGTGGGGAGCAGAGTTGTCTTCACATTGGCAGGAAGCTTAAGTGCCTGCTGGAGTCCCTGCTGGAGATGTGAGTCCTGCGGTAGTAGGGTCTTGTGAAGTTTTTAGTTGGATGACATTGGTGCTTTTTTGTGTGTGGCATGAACACTGGGACATCTGTTCTTGAATTTTGAGGAAAATGAGTTGCAGAAGAATTTTTTTCAAAACAACACTGAGGGCAGAATGCATTAAGCATGCCTAATTAAAGATTTGAAGTTTCACTTGGTAAAATAATCAGTAAAAATGAAGGGGGCTACACACAGCCCTCCTTTGTTTACTCTTCTTGGCTGGCCATAATTTGCTCTGACACAGCGTCTTCGCTCAGGCACTCATCGCTGCTTGCGTAGTCACCACCAGCTAAGAATGATTAGGAGAGCCTCAGTCTGGCTCACTGCATCTTCTTCATGCCTTTGCGAGTCTTAGCTCTGGCTGTAGTCCACACAAGCTTGCAGCTAACCTGTCCTTCATCTCTCCTTTTCTCCCCCCTTTTTCTTTTCTCTTTGCCAGATGTCACTGTGTTGCCGTCTTCTAAGCTCAAGTGAGCCTCTTGCCTCAGCCTCCTGAGTAGCTGGGAGTACAGTGGCCTGCCACCAGCTGGCATGACCCTTAGCTTTTCAGTGGCACATGTCCCTTCCTAACATTTTTGCACATATATTCTCCATATAATTTGTCTGTTTATTAATAATACAGGTTACTAATGTGTCTTTTCTACTAGAATACAAGTTCCATGAAAGTAGACTTTTGTCAGTTGTGTAACCAGAGCATGAATAAGGAATAGTACCTATTAAATAGCATTAAATAAATGTATGAACAGTGTGGCAAAAATAGCTGCTTTTTAGGATCTCTACTAGTAAAATGACCAATTCTCAGCCCTAGTGACTATAGACTTACTGGGAATGGCAGAATAATCAGTTGGTATATACAGAATACAAATTGTATGAATTGTTGTGTACAGCTTTCTGGAGCCTCTTAATTTGGCTTTAAGCAGGAAACTCAGATTCAGAAGAACAGTCATTAACGTGGAGTATTAAATGATAAAAATGGATACGCAGGTTTATTGTCAACACTATGACTAAAAAAGTTGGGTTTTGGAATACGAGGTGCTGGAGAAATGATTAGTGAAGGAAGAGGAAGGAGCCGAGATCTTTCATCTGGCAGAGTTGGATGTTTCTTCCACTGAGTCATCCAGATGTGCAGGAGCCAGCTGTTAGTCTAACCTTTTTCCGGAGATGCTAAAACACCAGACAAGGACAGACACTTAATGAAGATAAAGTCTGCAGTGTTCTAATTTTTCATTTAATTTCACTTAAGTTCTGGGGCATAAGGTAGTTTATAGATGATCATTTTGATTAAAGATACATTTGAGACTTAGATCTAAGGAGCTAAACACTATATGTAATGTCTTAGAAGGATGTTAAAAAACAAAAGAATACCTTGGAAATCAAATCAGTTAACTGTTTATTTGTTTCAGTTCAGAGCTTAAGTGACTTGCTCTGTGTCACACAGCTAACTAAATGGCAAAGTTGGGACTCATGTTTGTCATATGTTTTCCTTAATGGAAAAGGAACACACAAGCCTCTCTTGGGGGATAATTCGGGGAGCAGTTATGAATTTGCTTTGAGGTCTGTTTTATTTGAAAAATTTTAAGAAGTCATGTAGATAATTTATCCTGTTTAAGTTAGCCTTCCTGTTTCGTGTATAAGCACATTTTTTTTCAGTCATGCAAAAATAGGCTTATTTGTGGACTTCTCATTTGGAAGTCGAGAAAATGAATAGGATACAGGTGTAAGATCATCTTAGGCTGTTGTCTTAGAAGAAATGTTCAGAAATTGAAGTTAGAAGGTAAACTACCATGGAGAAGTGTTACTGTGTCTATTTTGTCTGTTCTGAAGTTAAGTATATTACAGTAAATTAATTACAGTGCAACAAAATATCTTACTTAGAAAATATTCTCAGTCTTCATTTGCGAAAAAAGGATGGCTGCTTTTGCCATTTTAACTTTCGGTACAAGGGCAAGAAGACATCACATGCTGTCTTTTTTATTAGGTACTTCTTTTTTTACGTATTTAGTACAGGGTCTGCAGGCTCTCACCACACAGATTGGACCGATAGTGAGCTTCTTGTTTCTGGCCTCCCTAGCCCTGGGATTACAGGTGGGCGCCACCACACCCTGTCCCAGGCGAGGCCGGCATGGAGCGCTGGGGATCGAACCCCGGTCCTTATGGTTGCCTAAGTGGATGCTTTGGTCCACTGAGCTATCTAGCCTGCCCTAGGTACAAGTTTTGGATGGTACCTGTTTTTAAAGAGATAATTTGTACCTATAATTTGCATTTTTTATTTTTTTTTATTTTTGAGGATAAAATTAGACTGTACTTGCATGAAGAAACCCAGGTGGTCCCACTGTATTTCAGCTGGAGCTACCCGGGAGGCTTGTGGTGCTGGGGATTGAACCCAGAGCTTTCCGAAGCATGCTAGGCGAAGTACTTTGCCCCTGAGCGCCATCCCAGCCCTAGATGTTTACTTCTCATCTTTTGTGCAAATTGCTTTCTTTTGCAGCACATGTTTTAGGGAAGGGTCTACGGGGTATTCAGGGTCTCACGACTAGATTGGACTCGTAGTGATTCTCCTGTTTACAGCCTCCCAAGAGCTGGGATTATAGGCTTGTGCCACCACGCCCAGTCTCCATTGCTGTCTCAGCGTGTCCTGGGGGTGGGACTGGCACAGCAGGCCCGGGGATCGAATCCCCAGCCCCTGCGCCTACTTACAGGTGCTTTAGTCCACAGAGCTATTTGGCTGGCCCTTGCAGCACATGTTTAAATGAGATCTTGATGTGCAGCTGTGAGGTGTAACTTAATTTTAACATGCTCCAGATAGTTTTCACAGTAGATTGGAAAATGGCATAAATGTACGAGTTCTGGGCTGATAGTCTGGAGATTCCAATTCTATGTGTAAAACAGGGTGTTACAGTGGCAATGGGGTGCTGGGATCACTCATCCAGCCCTAAAGCCTCTGACCTGTATTTGCGTGTAATATGCATGGTTATGCCATACAGGTATTTTCTAAAATGCAGATGTACACGTAGTGTGCGTATTCTGCGTTCCGGTGTTCCTTAATGTGACAGCTCCCTAGGGGTGAGTGTCTCAGGAGTGGCTTCTCCTCCCTTTGCCTGCTCAGTGGCTTTTCTCCTGGGATGGACAGGGGAGCAGCTGCAGACACCTGCTCTGCAATTTCTGGTGGCCAGCGAGGGGCCTGTTTCTGCTGAGCAGTCTTGTTAGCATTTTTGAGAAGAAGCTTCCAGAGACGTGAGGAGTTTTCAGGTTGGCTTGGGAGCTGCTGAAACGGGACCTTTTCTTCTGAGTATTTTGTCACTTGGAATCCTTATGTTAAGTCTGAGCTTTCTTATCTTGTATTTTCGACTCTTCCGTTAATTTAAGGGTCCCAGGTTAGCGGGGCAGCAGTGGCCTGTGATTTTGTTGGGCCCGGTAGTCTGTTACTGTGGTCCTTCGCTCCCTGAGGCTGTCGTCGTCAGTTAAATCTGCGCCAGCCAGCTCGTTTCCGTCCCGGTGGTGCAGTGTTCCTGGCCACTGGATTTGCCTTCCATCCTGGCAGCCGTGTGGCTCAAAGCTCCCAGGTAGCGTCTGTGGTCCGGCACATCTTGGGTGGGAAGCCGCTCAGCTCTGGCTCAGGTCACTGGCCCCCAAGCCGCTGTTCACGTCCTCATTGCTTCTACAGCATAGAGCCCGAGAAAGCTTAGTTTTGCCTTTCTAAAAAAATGTAGAAGTCCCAGTTCCCCACTTCTCTAGCATTCTTGAGCCCTGAGTTTGATCTCTAGCCCTGCAAACAGTAACAGATCCAAAAATCATAGCTTCAGAGCCAGACAGTTTTAAAGATTTACTTTGTGTTACTTGTTCTTGTTTTTTACATTCTGGATTTCAGGTTTTAAAAAAATTGGTAGGTTATCCAAATGTGGTTTAAGAATAAGTCAAAGTTTTTCGGGCAAAGACTGATTTTGAAGTGGAAGAGCCTTTGCCCCTCCTCCATTTCTCTAAGGTGGGAGGCAGGTGGAGGGCTAGAGTTGGAGCTGAAGCTGTGAGCACCTCACCAGCCTGTGGCCGATTCCGAGGGTTAGCTGGAAAGAGCTGCCACGTTTTCCATTTGGACCTGCATCACAGAAAGCAGGCTTCCTGCAGAAACTTTTGGCTTTAACAGTACACAGAAAATTCATCTTTGCCTAAATTGATGTTTCAATCTTACGCATGTATTTAATTACTTATTTCCCCCTTTCAATCCATAGGTGAAATTTCATGTTTGAATCAACTGTACTACTGTCAGCAGCCTGATTTTCAAGATTTTTAGAAAAGTTAGAATCAAAAGGACTGTATTTTCAGGTAAGGGTCTCATTTTACTTTTATTTTAATAACACAGAAGTGCTTTGGTAGAATCTGGAGTTCTCAGACTTCTGGAATAGAAATAGAGATGATGATTTCAAAGGTAACAAATCACATTCTTCAGATAGATTTCCATCTGTTTGGTATGAGCTAAGAAATCATTGTAGTTGGCTGCTTAAAACAAGTAGAGAAGCAATATACAGTGGCACGTAAAACACACAGACACATTCAAAATGGCTTACAAAACCCTTGTTGAGGTTTCATGTACGGGAAGACCATACTGCTAATACTGTTTCCATTGCGTGATTGACGGGTCAGTCTCCATCCATCCACCCATCCATCCATCCATCCATCCACCCATCCATCCATCCATCCATCCATCCATCCACCCATCCATCCATCCATCCATCCATCCATCCACCCATCCATCCATCCATCCATCCATCCATCCATCCCCTATTTTTTTTAAAGCTTAAAGGATAATAATTTTAAGCATGATTTCTTGATGTTTATGGTATACCAAAGGGCTGTTAACAGTTCTGGGCATGAGATTACAGAAAGATAGCAGTACTCAAGCTAATTTGGAACTTATAGAGCTAGTATTTAGAAATTAATTTTCTTCAAGTGGAAGTTGCATGGAAAAACCTGTGCTAAGTTGAGATTATCGTTGTGCTTCTGGATGCAATTGAAAATGGGACTCAAACTCAGGATCTTGTACTTGCCAGACAGGTACTGCGTCACTGTGTCACCAAACTTTTGGTATTAGCTATATACCAAATTTTTAAATAGTTACCTAATGTGTCTCATTGAACATGAAGTATTGCGTTACTTGTAAAATAGCTATAGTACCTCTTTAAGAAGGCTGCTTGTCAAGTTTAAAACATATAAAAGTCAAACTTAAATTATTGGCATCATTTGAAGAAGGCCAGTAGCGACTGAGTGAATGTGAATAATCCAGAAAATCAGTAATGCATTGTAGGAAGGCTTTGATAGCTGATTTTATTTCTTAACTACATTAGCAGTTAACAGAAATTGGTTTGTAAAATTTTATATGCCAACAAAGAGACAGTCCAGGAGCGAGAAAACCCTTGGGATTTATAACAAGCTACAGATGATGCGTAGCTCTGGCTTCTGTCTTGTCTTTCCCAGCATCAGCCTTTCTAGTCCTTGCCAGAGACTGTAGTAAGTTCTTATGTTTCCTACATCATTCTTTCCTGTTCTTGCCTAGAATACTTCAGGGCCTCCCTACTACCCACAGCACTGGTTCCCAAGCTTTTTGGTCTCAGAAAACCCTTTATACTGTTAAAATTTGTTGAGACATTTAAGAGATTTTTTTTATATATGTCTATTACATACATCACAGTTTGATTATTATAGACCTGCCCCTGGGGCGCGCTGAGATGGCAACTGAGACTGGGCATGGTGGCGCACGCCTGTAATCCCAGCTCTTGGGAAAGCTATAAACAGGCGGATCACTATGAGTCCGATCTAGTAGTGAGACCCTGAACACCCTGTAGACCCTTCCCTAAAATACAGAAAAAACCCCCAAAACAATTTAATGTATTATAAGTTGAAATGGAGAAAATTTTAAGCGTACGCATATATAAGTGCATATTCATTAGCTGCAGAGTATTGACACTGGCACAGTTTTCTGCTTGTGGAATGCATTGAATATAGGACTGAAATAGCAAAAAATGTTACTTTTGGATAATAGATTTATTGAAGTGCAGTTTGTATGTTAGGGGAGGTCCAGCCTTTTTTTTTGCGGAACCAGGGATTGAACTCAGGCCCTTACGCTTGCCAGGAAAGCGCTTATTCCACGGAGCCATCTCCCCAGCAGTTTTTTGGTTTTTTTTGGTCCAGTTTTGTGTATAGTGCTATGTGGATTTTGATAATTGCATGTGATTTGATGACTGTAGTGAAAATAGCAGTACATTGCCCTTTCCCCAGAGTGCTTCTCAGCCCCAGCCGCCTCTGAGCTGTTTCAGGTTCCTAGCGTGTATATGTGAACCTCTGCCCTACAGCATATCACCTCCACATACGTTCAGTCATCGTGAGGGACTCAGCTGTGTGTGACGGGCCCTTGTCTAGAACACCAGCATCTAGCTTGTGGGTATTTATTTATTTATTTATTTATTTATTTATTTTGCAGGACGGGGGACTGAACTCGGGCCCTTGCGCTTGCCAGGAAAGTGCTTATTCCACGGAGCCATCTCCACGGCCCGTGGGTCTCCCTTTATGTCAGTCAAGGCCATCCTTATGTCATTGCTGTGCCTTTCTCTTCTCAGCAGTTGTTTGAAGACATAATAGTTTCCCACCTTTTTAAAGAAAATGTACTTGGTACAGGTCTCACTACTCAGCTTGGACTCATAGCGATCCTCCTGTTTTCAGTCTCTGCAGTGCTGGGATTACAGGCGCGCCGCCACCCCCAATCTTGGTGGCATGTGTGCCGGCGATGGAGCCCTGGTTCCTCTATCTGCCTAGACAGGCGATTCGTCTGCTGAGCTATGTCACTGGCCTTTCCACCTTCCTGAGGATGTCTTCTCTCCCTTGTTCCCAACTGAGCACATAGCTGGCACACAAGATATGGTACATAATTGAATTAATAAAAGTAATTGTGCATGCCTGTAATCTCAACCCTTGAGAGGCTGAAGCAGAATTGCCTCAAGTTCAAGGCCAGCCTGGGCTACATAGTTCAAGGCCACCTGTCTTAGGCCTTGCATATTTTCAATTTTTTGTGATGTATTTAAGTGAATAACTACATACATATCTAACAAATATTTTCAGTTGTCTTAAATGGAGTCTCATTTTATACCTTTAAAACGAAAACTTCCGCCTGTCCTAGATCTCTCCATGTGAGGTTATGTAAATCCCTCTAGTTCTTTTAACTGCATTTCTTTCATATTCCCAAATTGATGGACAGTTAGCTTGTTTCTGATTTTTACTTTTATAAAAATGCTAATGAACATTCTTAACACCTTATTAAAGCACTAAGAGATGTATTTTGTTTCCAGGATATTAAAGCTTGAGATTATACATGTCTTTCTGAAATCGTAGGTATTCTCTGGGGGTGCACAGCAGTGCCCCAGCACTGATCCCCACCCCACAACCGGGAAGTCAGGTCATGCTGGAACTTGGGCATCTGTGGTTGCTGCTGTAGTTGTAAAATATAGTAGACCCTTTTTTATTAGTATATATTTGTAGAACACAGTGAATAGGTGTGGAGAGGTGGGCCACGTACACGTGGCATCTTACCCTTTGTACTGCCCCTTTCCCAGTCTCTTTCGTATCTTCAGAAGATCTACCTTCCTATTTTCTGTAACTTGGATTTTCCCTTAAATTATATACCTCGTGGTGTTTGTGTCCGAGAAAGCACATGATGCCTACTTCTTGTGTCTGGTTACTTCACTTAGCGTTGTGAGCTCAAGGGGCATCTATTTTTCCATAAATGACTCAGATTTACCGATTTTTTGACTGGAGTTTTTTGTAGAGAGTTTTGCTTGTAGTTTTTCTACATTTTGTTGTTTGTACGTGGCCTTCTGTTTCATTGTTTGTATAGGCGTAAGCATGGCTCTCCGGCCTTGTGGTTTGCTGGGGCTACGCTGAGTGAAGAGGAGTTGTCTCGGGCAGCTATAAAGCATTAATACAGAAATAATGGTTTTTCTCTAAGGAGTTTTTAAGAAAAAGGAGGCCAACATACAACGAATGGGAGTGCTTAACTGTTAAGCTAGTGCTTTAATGTCTCATCTGATGGAAGTGGCTACAAGCTTTAGTGCGCATTGTTCTTTGTCCACACCGTCTGCGCCAGAGTGCTGTGCAGTAGTCATCAAAACATGGCTGAAATTATGCAGCAGGGTTGCAAGTTCAAGTCCTGCGGAGCTGCGGTGCCCTGTGTGGAGCTTCAGAGCACATCTGCTTTAGACATTGTGTGTTGCCCAGTGTCACTCCTGGAGCGAGACAGCTGCCTGCGGAGCTTTCGCCAGGTAGCCGTGGCCGCAGCACACTGCTGGCGGTAATGACTCACACAGGCCCCGCGCCGAGCGCCTGCTGGCCTCGTCACCCCACTTCTTCCGAGGAACCCAGTAGGACTGGTGGTGGTGTGTGGGTAGGCATGTAGAAGTGGAGAGAGATGTCAGTCCAGGTTGGTTGTGGATCTGGACTTGGATCTTGCTTTTTTTTTTTTTTTTTGTGAAAAGACATCTCATTATTTGACTATTCCCATATATAGTATTAGTGTATTTCTTCCAGTGGCAAACTAAGTACAGGATAACTCTGCTGTTCGATTCTCCCATGAATCTCAATATCGTCTGTCTTTTGGAGGATTCAGTTTCATCCGACGTCTGTGATGCTGCCCCCGAGGATACCAGTGATACTTCGTTGTGAAGAACATTTTGCTAAGTTGCTCTATCATGAGTCCTTGCTCAAGGAATTCACTTTCATTTTCTTCTAATCTGGTTTTCAGCACTTGATCATGTGTTTGCTCAGTATTACGGACAGGATCTGGTTGAGGCATAGATCTGGTGTGTTCATATGGAGTGTCCACAGAAGGGTGGTACCATACTATTGTCCTGCCATCAGATGTCAGAGCAAGCTCTGCTTTGCAGTTATAGTCATCTGGAAGAGAAGAATACGTGGATTTGCAGCAAACATGAGATAACGCTCCATTTTGGATTGGAAATAAATGCTTCAAGAGGGCTCTCTTTGATATCGCCCATTTCACCGCTGCTGCCGCTGTCATAGTACATGAAGAAGCTTGTCAGGTGATACGAAAAAGATGTGGAAGAAATTGCCTTTAAAATCTGCTCCTAGGCACCAATTTTCATTCCTGCGTTTATAGCACTCTCGTATACCTGATGGCCTCTTCCTTTAAATTTGTGAAGGAGGCATCTCTGTCTTACAAATTACGTGCACAGGCTGAGGTCAGATGATTTACTTGCTCACTACTGCACTGCTTAACAGCACTAGGCCGCCATCTTGCCTGCATCCCGGATCTTGCTTCTAATTGTGATGTTGTTCAGACAGTCTTGGACTCTGCAGAGCCTGTGATGGTACTTTATCTCCATCCACACTGTGAAACTGTGCTGTATCCACGGAAGCACAGTTTACTTAACTGCATTTTGGTATCTTACTAGTAATAATTACGAGTGTAATTGGTAGTAATTTAACATATGAGAATCAACCCATTGTTGGGAGCATCCATTTTATAGAAAGTGTGTAAAATGAAAGTAATATACACAATGATAAAGGTAGGTGCTGCTTGCTATATTTAATGAGAATGGAAGTTGAAAGTGAAAAGGGCCACTGAGAAATTTATCTTGAATTTTATATATTAGCTAACAGAATGTCCTTTAGAAATAATGCTGTTTCCTCACTGGTGAAGTATGACTGGGCTAAGTAGCTCATTTACTCAGCTGTTACCTTAAGTGGCATTCTTGTGAGTAAGAAACTCCTGCGAGAACATTTGGCGTTGGTAGTCCAGAGGAATGGTGAGATGCAGTTCTGGTGCTCGCCCTTGCTTTAGTGAGAGGGAGAACGTTTCTGGAAGGGTTTCTCTTTTCAGGACCAGTGGAAGATGAAAATGGTTCATTCCTCTTGATGAAGGAAACAAAGCATTCTTAGGGTTTTTAATTGAAATGTATATGTGTGACTGATTGTCTTCAGGAACTTTGGGTGGTTATTTTTCGATAATTATCAAGTTGAGTTTTGGCAAAGGTGTGGCTACACGCGTACTCTTTGGGTGCTCCTGTGTTACATTTTACTTGATGATAAAACAACCTGAAGGTGAGGATGTGTCACCATTTTTTTTTTTTTTCCCCTTCTTTTTTGAGACAGGGTCACACTATGTACGCAGTTCAGGCTGGCCTTGAACTCACTTGGTAACCCAGTCTGTCTGAATTGCAGTGGTCCTCCTGCCTCAGCCTCCTGCATGTTGGGATTACAGGCATGCATCACCACTCCTGGCTATGCCACCATGCCTGGGTTACCATTTTTGTGGTTGTTATTGTGGCAGGGTGTCACTGTGCAGTGCAGCTTGGCTTTGAGTTCATTTATGTAGCCCAGGCTGGCCTGGAACTCATATTGATCCTCCTGCCTCAGTGTCCTGAGTGCAAGGATTATAGGTGTGCTCCTGGGTCACCATTGTAGTCTACACTTAGTTTCCTCACTGATCATATCTTGAGATATGACAGCTGAATGGTTGAAACAGATCTACTGGTAGACTCTCAGTCTTAGTCACTGTGCTTTCTATTTTGTTAAGAGGTTTGAAAACATGATAAGCCTTGGTTTAGATGCTATCACACTATTTCATTCTTGGTGTTAGGAAAAATATTTTTGGCCAATACATATTTGCTGATTGACAGAAGAGAAAAAGTACATTGGTTCAGTGAGAATCAGCCTGGTCTCATGCAGGGGCTGGATCCCAGGAAGTAGCATCACTACATACTGTATTCATGCGCAGGTTCAGATTGAGCATACAGTGATCTTCCTTGAACTGTGCATTTTTTACAATTCTGTTTTCTCCCTTCTATTTTTAGATTTATGAAATTACTTGCCTAGATCCAGAAATATTATTGTATTTTATTGCCACCTGCCTGGGCTTCTTTTCAAGATGACCTACCCTGTGTTTTAAAGCAATTCATTTCTTTTTTGTACATTTTACAGTTTATTTTTTGGCTACAGTTCTACATTAGCATTTACAATTTATAGAATTTTGAATTTCCTTGTACATTCAGTTTTGGTGACTAAGGAGCCTTGTGTAAGGAATTTTTCCTCTTTCACTCCTGGACATCACATTCCTTGGCTTCCTATTTGTTCTACATCTGTATTTCAGTGTAATCCTGACAAGTTCATTCAAGCAGTAGTTGAACTGAGGTTAAGTGGTGTTATGGTTGCTTGGCAGGAGATGGCCAAAAACACTCCTTTTAAAACACAGAATGCCCTGGGGTGACTGTGATGTCCAGTTGCATAATCACTGATTACGTTTTCCAAACACGGGAATGAGTACAAGGGCCCTGTGCAACGCGTCTTCACTGAGAACTTAGCCCACAGTGTCGCTTCTACTTTAAAAGCCATCTGTAGCCTTCCCCTGAGGGAGACTTCCTTAGACAACTAGATGTTGGGACTAGTTAAAATGTAAAAAAAGAAGAAAAAAATACACATACGCATACACACACACACACACACACACACACACACTCATTCTTTAGTTTTTTACTATATTTCTTTTCCCTCTATCCTTTCATCTCTTCCTGGTGTTTTTGTGACTTGAAAGCTTTTTTTTTGTTCCTCAAAGATATCTAATTAATCATATTCCAGGTTAGAACAGTAAAATAGAAATGTAAGGCTTGACAACAAAACTACAGATAAACCAACCGTTTCCGTTTCCGGTGTATTTCTTGCCACTCCCCAGAGTGGACGGTTTTTTCTGACATTCACTGCCACAGAGCTAAGGAATGTATTTTAACTCTACAGCATACATCTTCAGTTGTGAATTTTATCTTTGGATTTCCTCCTCCAGAGAGGAAGTTTAGCTCTTACCTTCCCATTCCTCATCCTCCCTGTGATAATTCTTAGTTTAGCTAAGTCCTGAGGAAGAGTGTTCCGTGCCTGGAGAGCCGTCTGGCCTTACTCTTCATCTAGGAGGAGGTAACTTAGTCTTATCTTCACGCTTTTAATGTATTATCTGTGACACTGCCCTTTGCGTACTGTGACAGTGGTCACAGAGATTCGGGGCTCCGGCTCTCTTCAGCTGCTGCTGCTGCTTGGAGATAATGCTGCTAATTGCTTTGCTCTTAATTTCTTAGCTTTCTAGTTATCAAATCCTTGCTTTACTTTGAACTTTATAATGGAAGTCTTAAAAATGCAAATGTAAAAATTATTCAGGCATCCATCAGTCTTGATTTTCTCTTGGCTTTGTTGTTCCCTGGATTCCTTATCCTGCTAGTTCCCCGTTGCTTCCTGGCTTTCCCAGAGCTGCGCTTCGACTTGCTCTTTCCTACCATGTTGGGGATTACCTTGGGCTTCTTTCGGTGGCTTTTTAAATCTTGGAATACTTTTTCTCTCAAAATCTACTGCATATGTATCTATAGTTACAGATACGTGTGTGTGTATATATATATATATAATATAGATTAATGTGTTAACATTCGTATGCCCATGAATAGTAAGCAGCTATTTGCTGATTGTTTCCCACTAGAATGTAAGAACATACTTAGTGAGCTGATCTGTAGTTTTTGTATTATAATAGCTTTTGGTTCTAAGCATTGTGACAGCCCCTAGAGTTGGGCAGTGATCCTTGTATTTCTTTCACAAGTTTGTGTGATATGAGTATTATTTATTTTTGGAAAGTTTGATGTAATTTGCCCGTAAAACCATCTGGATTTAGAATTTTCATTTTTGGAAATATTTTTGTTAGGAGATTCAATTTTTTTAAAACATAGAGCATATTTAAATTTATTCTTCTTTGGCATCTTTTTTTTTTTTTTTGAGATAGGATCTTGCTCTCTTGTTCAGGTTGGCCTCGAACTCTGACGTCCTCCTGCCGCAGCCTCCATGCTGGGCTGAGTGTCAAAGACATTTGTCCATTTCATGTAAATTGAATTTGTTGGCATAAAGTCAGGGTTTTTTTTTTTTTTTTAACGTATTCAGCATAGGGTCTCACTCCACAGCTCAAACTCATAGTGCTCCTCCTGTCTTAGCCTCCTCACCTTGGGGCTCACAGGTGTGCGCCACCATGCTTGGACTCTGTGGCTCAGTGCACCTGGGGGCAGGGTTGGTGCAATATGTGGTGCTGGGGATCAAACCTATACCTGTGCTTGCCTAAGCAGGCGCTTAGTCCCCTTAGCTATCTTGCAGCCCAAAGTCAGTTTATTAATCTTACTGTCTTCACTGTGTAAAGTATGCCTTTTTTAAAAAATCATTTTTAATATTGATGATTTTTTTTTTTTGTGGAACCGGTGATTGAACTCGGGCCCTTGTGCTTGCTGAGCTGTCTCCCTGGCCCTGTGTTTTTATTTTAAAAAAATTGGTCTTACTAGAATTTTGTCAGTTTTGTTGATTCTTTTTTTTTAAAAAAATTTTTATTATTTGTATGTGTGTGTGTGTGTGTGTGTGTGTGTGTGTGGCCAGCTCAGCCCACCAGGGGGCGCGGCTGGCTGGCATGTGGTGCTGGGGGATTGAACCGTGGTCCCTGTACTTTGCTGAGCTTGTTCTAAGTAGGTGTTTTAGACCACTGAGCCATCTCACCAGCCCCTTTGTTGATTCTTTTAGTTAGCTTTTTTTTTTGAAACAGATCTCACTAGGTAGTCCAGGTTGGTCTTGAGCTCACTATGTAGCCAGGCTGGCCTTCAACTCATGGTGATCCTTCTGCCTTCCTCACCTGAGTGCCGGCATTACAGGCATGTGCCACCTGTCCAGCTGTTGATTCTTTCTTTTCTTTCTTTCTTTGCGCCAGGAATCAAACTCAGGATCTCATACTTGCCAGGCAGGTGCTGTGCTGCTGACCTATATTCCCGGATGTTGATTCCTTTAAAGACTAATCTTTAGACTTTGTTAATATTTTCTCTTGCCTGTTTGCTTACTGTTTTATTGGCTTTATTATTTTAATATTTTACATGCTGTTTTTCATATTTCTTAAGGTAGACCTTAGATCGTTCAGGTAAATTTTATTTTTCTTCATTAAATGTTTAAAGTTATAAATTTCCCTATAGAAAATTCTTGTTTTAATTGCATCCCATGGAGTCCCTCTCGCACTTTGTTCCCCTCCCTTCCGTGCCAGACCTCTTCCCTCTTCCTTTCCTTCCTTCCACAGCGACTGTCACTGTCTTTTTCTTTCATTAATTATGACTGTTTTGCTCCATGTATTTTAAGCAGCAGACACATTCATGACTGTTGTCCCAATAGTGCACTGCCTCTTGCATAGTTGTAAGATGTTCCTTTCCTCTTTCAGGTTGTGTCTGTGCGGTGAGGGGCTGGCTCCTCTGGGCGGTGGGCTTGGAACCTGCCGTCTCTGGGGTCCCCATTTTGATGTGGTTCTTCCTTTCTCAGCCTCAGGCCCTCAGTAATTCAGGTTATAAGACTTTGCTTTCTCCTGGTGAACTCTTCTAGCACTTGGCCTCAGCTTCCTCCAGTTGCGAAGTCGAGTTTCCAGTTATACATACGTTGCTCTTCTATCTTCAGAATTTTGTTTGTGTGTTTCATATGCTGTTGTCTTTATTCCTCTACTTTTCTTTTATGTTACTGTCCTTTCTGGGGAGAAGGGTGGTAAGCATCACCCTTATTCTATAGGGAGCTTTTTAATTATTTATATTAGGCTTTTCAACTGATGTACATTGTTGGTGACTTAGTCTTTAGGCTACAAGGTGCTACTTCTGCACTATGCTAATATGTCTTTGTTACCTTCTATACAGTGTTAGTGACATTTTGTTTTCTTTGCGCACAGTTTATTAAACCATGCAGACGGGCTGGAGAGATGGCTCAGTGGTCTAAAGCACCTACTTGAAACAAGGCTTGGCAAAGAACAGGGACCCCGGTTCGATCCCCCAGCACCACATGCCAGCCATCCCGCCCCCTGGTGGGCTGAGCTGGCCACACACACACACACACACACACACACAATAAATAAAAATAAATAAACCATGCAGACAGCTTGCACTTCGCAGAGTTCACCGCATAGAACTGTTACTTGTTGGGGAGCCAACAGTTTGTTAAATGTTAAATGGTTGACTTTTTTGTAGTTTGAAAAGTTTGTCACAGTATTCTTTTAAGTACTTTTTGTTTTTTAATGAACATATCAGGCCTGTTATGTAGCATAGAGATTTCCTTGACCTAGGATTTAAAAATTATTGAGTTCCTGCCGTTTTCATCTTGGTGAGTCATTTAAATACACAGCCTCTTTCTTCGCCTGGAAATGGGAAATGTACAGTTTGCGCTCAAGGTTATCATACTTACAAGATAAGACACAGGAAAGTGTTCACAGAGTTACGAAGCAGGCTGTGTGGCAGGTGCTGCGTCAGCTGATGTGCTTGTGGTTAACAGGACCTGCCCTGTCCCCGTGCTCTTTGGTAGCGGAATGCTCGGCTGAACATCGGTGGCGGCGTTAAGCTTGCTCTATGCTTGCAGAACAGTTTCCTGGTTCCTTCACCTAGATTCAGTGCTGCATGAAGATAGAGTAGCCTGAGGCTCCGTGCTCACCTACACCTCGGAAGTTAGGCCTCTGACCGGTCCGTGTCTGCCCTGGAGCTGTGGGATGTTTCCCAAAGACTCCCGATGAGTGTCCGTGCTGTCCCTGAAGTGGTGTCTTCTGGCTGTGGTGTGCTGGCTCCACTTATAGGATCAGGAATGTAAGGGAACAAGGTATGAGGCAGTTAAATTCTTTCAGAGAGAGGATAAACCAAATGTAAAACCTGTGTATCCAGGATGACAGGGCCTCCTAGAGAGCACTGGCCCTGAGCCTGGGAAGAAAGCCAAGCGATGGTCTGAGGCAGAGTAGGGGTGGAGGGACCACTTCCCCGTCCTTCTGGGTCTGGACCTGTTTGATCTCTTAGTCATTGCAGTGCTTACGCGGTTATCTTCATATTCAAGCATGAAATTGGTGGGACTCGGGGGCTAGAGCCGTGCGTGCTGGCAGCCAGGCGGCAGCTCGCGCGCTGCTCATGGAAGCGGGCTTCAGAAGTGAGGAGACGGCGGCTTTCTCTGACTTGGGCAGACGAGGCAAGAGTGCAGTATGGATTTCTTTTCCTGGGTAAATTGGTGGTGGCTCTGAAACTTACGGACTAATGGTGATTAACACATTAGATATATA
>NW_004524583.1:29950269-29961750 GCF_000260255.1 Octodon degus
AAATAAAGCTCTATAACGTTTATATTTGCAGACATTTGAGGTAAACAGTTTCAATCTTCAAAAATCACGTGGATTTTGATTTTAGAAGCCATTATAATGTGTTGCCCTTGTGTATGATTCACTGGTTCTAGAAATGTCCAAAATAGACACTATCCTGAGATATGGTTATTATTCAGTTGAACTATACTAACTTGGTTCATTTGTGGGCAACTACGATGCGTCAATGTTGTGGTTTTCTGATTATTCATTATGCGTGCTGGTCATGTTGCTTATGCTTGGTACTCATCCCTGTAAATATATTTCTGGTACACAACTGCTTTCTTGTGGTCAGTTTCTTTTTCCAGGGGAGGGGGAATCCACGACAACCATTGTGATACTATGGGAAAAACACAATCGTGTACGTCTATTTCAAGGACAGGGCAGGGCTGTTTGAATTGTTCGCCTCACATTGTTGTTAACCTTAAGTTTTGGAGGTTCTCCTTTTAGAAAGATGAATACTTGATTTCTTGAATGTGTCAGAGTTTCTGTTAAGCCAATCCTAGTTAACATTTTTTTTGCTGATAATTAAAGTCTAAGAGAGAGCGGGATGTCAGGCTTCTGAACTGGAACTTTCCTTGTGGTAAGGAGGGAAGAGCCGTGACCTCCTGGTGCGGAAGCTGCGGCAGGTTTAAAAATGGGTGATGTTGAGAAAGGCAGGAAAATTTTTGCTCAGAAGCGTGCCCAGTGCCGCACTGTTGAGAAGGGAGGCAAGCACAAGACCAGGCCGAATCTCCAGGGTCTCTTGGGCGGAAGACAGGTCAGGCTGCTGGATTCTCTAACACAGATGCCAGCAAGGACAAAGGTATGACCTGGAGAGCGGATACACTGATGGAGTATTTGGAGAATCCCAAGAAGTACGTCCGAGGAACAAAAATGATCTTTGCTGGCATCAAGAAGGGAGGAAGGGCAGACTTATTAGCTTACTTCAGAAAGGCTATTAATGAGTAATAGTTGCTGCCTTATTTATTACAGAACAGAAATGTCTCATGGCTTTTATATGTGTACCATAATTTAATCTCATATACCAGAATTCAGATCATCAGTGGCTGACAGAATGTTTTTGTTGGATAGTCCTGATTTAAATAAAATTGGTTTGTAGTTAAATGGATATCTTTTTTTTCTTCAAGGTTTGATAGTAATTCCAGTTCAGAAAGTATTATCACTGGTTCCCCTTCTAAATACTTGGTTAGACTTGATTAGTAATTTGTAATGTTTGACTTTTCACAAAGATTCAGAATATCATCTCAGAACTACTGAAGGTTGGTTTTGTGAGATTTATATAACTGGTTATGTGAGTATGTTTAAAAAGTGAAAGAATCTTTCATTGTCTCAAAGCTAAGCAAGACTCCCCTGTTTCAGTTTGTGTTTATTAGCCTGTTAAAGAGTGGTTGAAGTCAAGAAAGCGATGTTTATATTTTATTCTTGACTATGCCAATGTAATTAGAATTCCCTATATCTAAAAAGTACTGCCTTTTACTTATTGAAAGGCATTTTAGTGTGGTGAGTGTATAATACCAAATAAAGAATATTTAACATTTCCCACATTTTATAGTCGACCTGTAAATTCAGATCCTTTCTGAGAGCTAGCATGATACAAGTTAGCATGATGAATTCTTTAGGTCAGACTGCGTTACTGTTCATGGTAGTATTTAAACAGCTTTTGGAAAGCACAAGACTAAAACTACTGTTGTAGTGGTGCTTCCTGTCAGTTCATTAGAAGAACTGAAACGAGGAAGGTACACCATGAGCACAAATTTGTATGTGACCATACCACTTAATTAAAAACAAATCAGATTGAAGAAAAGGTCTTAGATTTGAGTCAAGTAGTCCCTTAGATATCATTAGGTTAGTGAGTTAGGTCAGGGTTAGAGGCGAGTAGTGATTTAGGGCTGAACACTGTACCTTTCAGTGGTTTTCCACTGGAGAAGGTGGGTACCAGACTTAGGCATCCTGTGTGGTTTGGTATTGAGACTGGTGTTGTGTAAGCCAAATGTTGGTGTGGCAGTAGGCTAAAAAGCAGTTATTAGACAAGGTGCGCTTTTGAATCTGGAGCGGAATGAAAATATCACTATGGAAACACGTTCCCACCTTTTGTAAATATGTAACAGCAAAGCAACAATACCCTGAACAAATATACCTTAGAACTTGTTCATGGTACTTGGAGGAGAGGAATATTTGCCTAGCAGCAATGCCAAGGTGACTTGGCTTTAGAACTTGTCATTTGCTTTAAGAACATCTTGGTTGTCTCTTCTCTTTAGGACACATAAGTGAGCACTGAAGTAGACTCACTCTGGGTTTCTTTCTCGTGGGGTGAAGCACTTTATTAGTAAGAATCAGTTGATAGATATTATAGCAATTGGAATATAAATATATATATATATATATATATTTAATAATGTATTTGGTATAGAGACTCACTATGCAGCGTGGACTTGTAGTGATCCTCCTGTCTTAGTCTCCCCAGTGCTGGGATTCCAGGGGTGTGACACCATACACAGTCTCAGCAATTGTATTCTAATTTTTTTATTTTGTGGGAAACTCCCAAAAATTTCATAAAGAAATAGAATAACAATAGTAAATACACTGTGTATCATCTCAAAGTAGTTACTCAGTACAAGGTGTGGGCATAAAAAATCCTCTAAATGGTATTAGTGCAAACCTTTCTTAGGAATTAATAGTATAATTATCTTGCATTTTGTTGTTTTCTCTTCCTTTGTTCCCCCCATCTTTAGTTCCTCTTTCCTTTTGAAAAATTTTCTTCCCATTTCACAATATCTGTTGTACATTTTGCTCCTTCTTTACTCTTTCAGTTTCTTATACCAGGGAGACAATACGGTATTTACATATGTGAGTCTGATTTATAAATTATTTATTTAATAGTCTCAAGTTGTATCCATTTACCTATAAAAGTCGTAAGTTTTAGGTCTGAGTAGTACTTCGTTGTATAAATAGACCACATCTTTTTTTTATTCATTTCTTAGTTGATGGACATTTGGATTGTTTGCAAGATTTAGCTATGACAAATTAAGTTGCTATAAACATAGGTGTACACATATTGCTGCTATATAGTGTTTTTAATCCTTCTGTGAGCATACCCAGAAGGGAAATAGTTGGGACGAATGGGACGTCTAATCCTAGTTTTTAGAGGAATCTCCACACTGATTTCCACAGTGGTTGCACAAGCCTACATTTCCACCAATATTGCAGTAGTTTTTTTTTTCTCCCCCACAGTCCTGCCAGCATTTGTTGTTGGTTGATTTTTGATGATAGCCATTTTTTCTGGAGTGACATGTTTTAATTTACATCTCTCAGATGACCAATGACGTTGAACATTTTTTAATGTATTTATTTGCCATTTGCATTTCTTCATCTGAGAAGTGTGGATTCATCTCAGATGCCTTAGCTTGGTCCTCCTCCAGTGTCTCCTCTTGGAGTTGTACCCGATTTTATTACCTGTCTTCATATGAATCCACTGAGGAATGGGGTGATTTGGGCTTTCTTGCTTCTTGGCCAGGAATCATTTGATCCTGAAAGTCTTGTGAGAAGATGTGGTTAGAGTAGGTGAGAGCATGCACCTGATGGTGGACTGAAGCAGAAGAGGGGCAATTCTTTTATATTTTCTAGATATTTTTTGTCTGTGGGACAACTAGCTATAATTTTTTTCCTAGTCTTCGGGGTGTCTTTTCACTCTGCTGAGGATTTTTGTTCTGTAAAAGCCTTTTAATATCATGTGATCCCATTTCTTGATTCTTTGTACTATTTCCATTGTAGTCTGGATTTTGTTCCTGAAACCTCTGGCTACACCTGTGTCTTCAGGATTTCTGCCTATTTTCTCTTCTAGTAAATTTAGTGTTTCTTTTTTAATATTTAGATCTTTGATCCATTTTGACTTTATGGTGATAGACATAGGTCTAGTTTTAACCATTAGTATGTGGAAAGCCAGTTTTTATAGCACCATTTCTTTTTAAAATAACTATGTTTCTTCCAGTGAATATATCTGGCACCTTTGTAAATAAGGTGGCTGATTATGTTTGGGATTGCTTCTGCATCTTCTGTTCTGTTTCACTGATTCTCAGGTCTGTTTTTTTGGCAATACCATGTTGATTTTGTCCCAGTAGCTTTGTACTATAATTTCAGGTCTGGGATTGTGATGTTCCCAAACTTGCCTTTGTGGCTAAGAATTATTTTTGCTATTATAGGCCTTTTCTGGTTCCTAATGAATTTTTAGGAATGTTTTCTGTAGATCTGTGAGGTATGATGATGGTATTTTGATTGGGATTGCATTAAATATGTATAGCAGTTTGGGGAGTATGGCCATTTTCGCTATGTTTTTCCTTTCTATGAACAAGAGACTTTTCCATTTTCTGATAATCTCTTCAGTCTCCCTTTAGGGTACTGTAAATTTTACTGTACATATCTTTTACATCTTTTGTTAAATTGATTCCTAAGTATTCCATGTTTTTAGGTGCTGTTTTGAAGGGTGTGCGTTTCCTAATTTCTCTCTCTGTGAGTTTGTTTCTTGTGTACAGAGTGCTGTTTTTTTTTGAGTGTTGACTTTGTATGTGCACTACTGAATTTAGATTTTGATGGGGTGGGGGGTCCTATATATAGAGTAGCATGTCATCTGTAAATAATGATAATTTAACTTTTTCCTTTGCTATCTTTATTTCTTCCATTGTTTTCCTCTTGTCTAATTGCTCTTGTAAATGTTTCTAGAATTATGTTGACTAGAAGTGGTGATAGTGGACATTCTTGTCTAGTTCCTGATTTTAGAGTGAAAGCTTTGAGTTTTTGAGCATTTAATATGATGTTAATTGTTGGTTTGTTGTAGGTGGCTTTTTATAAGAGTAAGATAAAGACCATCTATTCTAATTTTCTGTAGGATTTTAAAAATTTTTTAAAAAGTTCATTTATGCAGTTCAGGGTCTCACTATGCAGCTTGGACTGTAGTGACCTTTTTTTTCTCAGCCTCCCCAGTGCTGAGATTACAGGGGTGCACCACCAGGCCTGATTTCAAACTAACGCTCACCTTTTTTTTCTTTCCTTAATCCCCTCCTCTTCTGTCCTCTCCTCTCCTCTCCTTTTTTTTTATTTTTAAATTTTTTTTGGTGCTAGGGATCAAACTCTGGATTGTGCTTGCCAGGCAGGCTGTTATGCTGCTGAACTGTCTTCTCGGCCTTCTGTAGGGTTTTTATCCCAAATGGATGTTGGACTTCGTCAAATGCTTTTCTGCATCTGTTGAGATGATTATGGGGTTTTGTTTTTGGATTTGTTAATATGGTGTGCTACTTCTATTGATTTGCATATGTTGAGTGATCCCTGTATCACTAGGATGAATCCTATTTGTTCAGGATATGTAATAACCTGATAATTTGCTATATTCTTTTTGTCAGTATCTTATTAAGGATTTTTGCATCCTTGTTCATTAGGGAGCTTGGCCTCTTACTTTTCTTTCTTGGTTTGACTTTTCTTTGGTTTTAGTATCAAGGTAATATTTGCTTCCAGAAATGACTTTGGAATATTGCTTCCCTTTCAATTTCTTTCAGGAGTTTCAGAATTAGTGGCATTAATTCTTCTCTAAGTTTCTTATAGAATTCACCAGTGAATCCTTTAGGGCCCAGGCTTTTCTTTGTTGTTATGATCTGGATTTCTGTGGGATATGTTGTGATTTCTTCCTTTTCATTCCCAATTGCTTGAATTTGTGTTTTTTGTTTTCTCTTTTTGATGAGGTTGGTTGGTGTGTTTTCAGTTTCATATATTCTTTCAAAGAAGCAAGTAGGGCCAGGGAGATAGCTCAGTGGGATAAGTGCCTGCCTGGCAAGTGCAAGGTCCTGAGTTTGATCCTCAGTACTGGGGGAAAAAAAATCAAGTGCTTTGTCAGAGAACCAACTGTTTGATTCATTGATTCTTTGTATTGTTTTCTTAGTCTCTATTGCATTGGTTTCTTTTTTAAAAATTTTTATTTATTTATTTTTCTATTGTATTGGTTTCTGCCTTTTAATTTCCTCCCTCATATAAGCTTTGGGTTTGTTCCTTTTTTTTGCTGGAAGTTTGTGGTTCAACTGAGTGCATTCTGTTTTCCTGATGTGTGAATTTATTGCTATAAAGTTCCCTTGTAGGACTGCTTTCGTTGCATTCTGTAAGTATTGTTATGTTGTAATGGTATTGTCATTTAATTTACATGCTGTTAAATATTGACTTTAATTTCCTTTGTGATTCATTGGTTCTTCAGAAGGGTGTTGCTTAATTTCTATGTGTTAATATAGTTTTTGTGATTTCCTTTGTCATTGATTTCTAAATTATGCTCTGGTCAGATAGTATGCATAGCATAATTCCAATTTTTCTATATTTACTTAAACGTGTTGTCAGCTAATACTTGATTTATTTTGAAGACTGTCCCGTGTATAGCTGAGAAGAATGTATATTCTGCTGTTTTGCGGTGAAACACTCTGTAGATACCTACCAAGTTCATTTGTTCACAACTTAGTTTAATTCTAATATATATATATGTTTATTTTTTGGGGGGAGTATTCTGGTTGATTATGCATTTTTTTGACACTTTTAATATTTTACTGCCTGTGGCGCCCCCTTTC
This sequence comes from Octodon degus, assembly GCF_000260255.1. Classification (NCBI taxonomy): domain Eukaryota; kingdom Metazoa; phylum Chordata; class Mammalia; order Rodentia; family Octodontidae; genus Octodon; species Octodon degus. The sequence goes on from NW_004524583.1 coordinate 29,956,902, forward strand.
CCCCACCCACTGTGCAGGCTGCTGGCTGTCACTAAGGGCCTGGACAGCACTAGTAGCTGGCTAGGTTGGTTGATGGCTTGGCCCACTCCATGTTGAAGATTAGGTGGTCATAGCCAAAGTCAGACACACTGGTGATGGCTTGCGCGACATCCTTCTGGTGGTGGAAGTTGATAAATGCAAAGCCCTTAAACTGCCTGGTGGTCTTGTCCTTGGCCAGGTAGATGTAGGAAATGGAGCCTAAGGGTCTGAAGAGCTCCTGCAGGTCGGTTTCATGTGTGTCCTCGGAGAGGTTGGTGATGTGGATGGTGGCACTGTAATCAGCTCTGCGATTGGGCTGTATGGACTCCCCATGGTGGCTGGCTCCATCCAGCAGGCTGGGTGGAACATACTTGCCTGTCTTGTTCTGCACCACCTGCACTGGCTCCAGCTCTCCTGGCAGCTGCTTCTTCTTGCTAGTGGTTAGGCCCAGCTGCTCGGCCAGCTCCTTCTGCATGGGCCCCAGAGTGTCCTTGTAGTGGCAGTGCATGGTCTAGTGGTCGCCCTTGCAGATGCGGCAGGACACGATCATCTGTCCCTTGAGTTTGTCTTCAGGTCCTTTTCCGGGCAGCTCAGGTCCTCTTTGCTGGTGATGAAGGTCATGAAGACATCATCACTGACCATGGCGGTGGCCACTTTGGGCCCCGTGGGTCATACTCTGTCTTCCCAAACTTCTCCCAGTTCTTTCTCCTGGCAGCAGCCTTTGTGGCCTTCCAGTTCTCAATCCTGAAGTTTGGACAATCTTGAACTTCTTGCCATCCTCATCTATCTTGTACTCCATCACCGTCTGTATGTTTCCATTGATTATCTGCTTGGGAGGTGGCAGTGGAGCTCCAGGCAGGAGCTCAGGCTCTGGGCTGGTGTTGCCAGTGGCCAGGGGAATCCCCTTGAGGAGCTTGCTGGTGACACATTTGTTGTACTCACCCTCTTCCACCTGGTCCACCCAGCTGGGCTTCAAATCAGAGTCTCTGGTTGGCCTTGCTAGCTCTTTACTTCACGCAACCCCAGCTGATCTATGCATTTGTGAGAGTGACTTATTAATTTCCTCCACTGCTGTTGTGTTAGTATTTATTTGGTTTTTCATGTCTGTTAATATTTGTGTTATGTAGTTGGATGACCCTGTGTTTGGTGCATAAATATTTGTCATTTCCTCCTGAAGTGTTTCCATTAATGAGTATGTAGTGACTTTGTCTCTTGATCAGTTTTGGCTTAAAGTTTGCATTGTCTATAAATAGAATAGCTATCCCACTGTTTTTGGTTCCTGTGGCACGAGTTGTTTTCCATCCTGTGACTTTGAGTGAATGAATTTCATTTGGGTTATGTGTTTCTTGAATGCAGCATATTGTTGGGTCTTGCTTCCATTCTAACAGTCGCTTTCTTTTGATTGGCGAATTGAGACCACTTACCTGGATGGATATAACTGCAATGTATTAGTTTATGTTTTTCATGTTGATTCTCTGCTGTTTGTTCCCTGTCTTTCTGCTCTTTAGAATTGCTTGCCCTGGCTGGTGGCTTCTTTCTATTGGTTTTCCTGCGTTTGTGGTCTTCATTATGTCTAATATGTTTTTCAGAGTATTCTGTAGAGCTAGTTCTGTGGTCATAAATTTCTTCAGTTTTTTTTTTTCAAAGTTTTATTGATAAACAGATAGCAGTGAGATAGTTTCAAATCAAATCGGAAGTACAGTTTCAACAAATAATACACTGCATATATTCTTCTTAGTGGTTAATTGCTGTACAAGATGCGGACTTGTGATCCTATTTACAAACACCATTAGAACAAATCATTCTATTCATTAACAGAATGTAACTATATATCTATCCCAACCACTTTGAATACACAGATACAAAATGGACATTCATCTGTATACCCCATTTTTTCTAAGTTCCGTTATTGAATATTATAGGTGTGTAAACTCAGCAAAATATTCTATAAGAGTCCAGTAGCCCATAATAGCATTGGGTTTTCTGTTTAACTGGCAATGTCAGAAATTATTGACTTGAGTCCCCCACAGCTCAACTTAATTCTTCAGTTCTTTATAATGGAAATTTCTTATTTCTTCATCAATTTTGGAATATAGTTTTGCAGGGCCCATCAATCTGGGTGAAGATAGTTTTCTTTTACAGCTTGAAATGCTTCACTCCAAGTTCTTCTTGACTTGATGGTTTGTATTGAGAAGTCTGCTGTCATTCTGATGGGTCTTTCTTTCTTAGTGATATGTTTCTTTGGTGTAGCTGCTTTTAGTATTTTGTTTTTGTGCTGAATTTCTGCAATCTTGATTATTAAGTGCCTTGGTAGATTCATTTTGGTCATGTCTGTTTGCTGTTCTATGTGCTTCATTTATTTGTATGTAAAATTCTTTGTGTTTGGGAAGGTTTCTGTCATTATTTCTGTGTAGAGAGTCTTTAAAAATAGTAGAGAGTCTTTAAAAATAGTGTTTGTGCTATTTCCACCTTTCTTACTGATTCCAATCTTTTTCTTTTTTTTTTTTTTTCTGTATTTTTTTAGGGAAGGATCTTCAGGGTGTTCAAGGTCTCATTACTGGTTTAAACTTGGAGTGGTTCTCCTGTTTACAGCCTCCCAAGTTCTGGGATTACAGGCTTGTGCCATCATGCCGTTTCAATTGCCATCAGCGTGCCCCGGGGTGGGACGGGCAGGCCTGGGGATTGAACCCCCTGCCCCTGTGCCTCCTAGCAGGCGCTTTAATCTGCTGAGCTACTTGGCTAGCCCTTTCCAATCAATCTTTTTTTTTTTTTTTTTTTTTTGGGGGGGGGGGGTGGAACCAGGGATTGAACTCAGGCCCTTGCGCTTGCCAGGCAAGTGCTTATTCCACTGAGCCATCTCCCTGGCCCATCCAATCAATCTTATGTTGTTCTTCTTTGCCTTGTCCTGTAGCTGATTTTTTATGGTCTCTTGCTATTTTTAAGATGTTTTCCTGCTCACTGGTAACATTCCTGTCTTCTGAATCTGATATTCTACCCTTTCCTTCGTTCTGTCAGCTGCATATACTTTCACTGGAGTTTCTAATCTCCTGTGTTTCTGTTTGGATCTGTTTCATTGATTCCATTTCTTGTCTATGTTTGGTATTTATGGTTTCCATCAGTTTTGTGTTCCTGAGCTCCTCTATTTGTGTTATCTGTGTTTGCTTTGATGTCTTTCATTTTGATGGTTCTTTTCACACCTTAGAGATTATTTTTTCTGTGGCTTCTTCCACTTGTTGTTTTCACTTGTTCTGCTGTTCAGAGAGTTCCACTTGTTGGCTTCTGATTTCCTCTATCTTGTTGTATTGTGGGCTTCTATTCCTTTGACTTGTCACTTTCTGTTTTGTGTTTAATTTTATTTTCTGTGCTGATACTTTTCGATTTCTAATGTTAGATAGCTTTATCACTGATGTCGAGATTTTCCTAGGAGGTATCTGTTCCTCTGGATGTCTTCTCTTGCCAGTACCGCCATCCTGGGGCAATGGAGGAAGGAAGGAGTGTGGACTTAGATTCCTCTTGCTGAGTGGTGTTTTTATGCGAATTAGGAGGGAGATTGTTTAGGCTTTGTTTGCAGCTTGGGTGTTGGGTTTGGTCTTAGTCAAGTTGACAGAAGGGACAGGGCGAGCCCAGCTGAGAGAACAGCATGGGCTCTAGATAGAGGTGGGGCCAGCAGACACCGTATGTTTCCTAAAACTTGAGCCTTGGAGCTTTCCTGCTGTACCTAATCAGACCGTTTGGACACAGACAATCTCTCTATAACGTTCATTTCTTAGTGTCATCCGGGTAGATGAATAGGTCAGCAAAGTATTTGCCACGCTGATAAGCCCCTAACATACAGAATATAGAATTCAGATGTTCAGGATATCTTTTTGGTAGTAAATTGTTGAGAAATAGGCCCATTGGTGTGATTTAAACTTACTCCAAGGAAATTCTTTAAAGTCTTGCACCCACAAGTGACCTCATGTTTAACCCGTGTGTCTTTTGTAGCCAGCCTGGCTTGAGTTTCCTTTGACTGTCTGGAAGTACTTTCAGCATTATTGTGAGTGGACTTGTTCAATGCGGTGTCTTGCTCCTTATCCAGAAGCTCTCTGTCTGTGATGTGGGGAACTAAAGTGGGGAGGAGGCAGGATTAATCAGACCTGTGTCGAGGAAAGGGATGAAGAACTCTCATTATAAAGGAAGAGGTTGGAAGCTAGGAGAGGGCCTTTGTTAGGAAGCGTATTCTCACAGTCAGGAGTCTTGTACAGTGATCTGGAGGTATAATGCAAGCGGTAGAAAATGGTACCTCAAAAGTGTTAATACTCCAAATTAGAAGCTTTTTGCCTTAGGTCAGATTAGACTTGGTCCTGTTCTCAAGAAGTGGCCAACAGAGAAGAGACGGTGTTTTCCAGCACGCTCACAATTTTGCTAATCCTGGGTATCGTGGGATCCATAAGCCCCAGCTTTGGGGGTTGAAGGACTAATGAAGAAGGTGGTGGTGGTGGGGCGGCCCTTATCCCAGAGTCTGTTCTGCACACAGTGCTGGTGTTTAGGTTTTTTGGCTACTAATTAGTGAAGATTTTAGTGCTGTAGACATTGACACATAAGCTCCAGGAGGGTCCGAAGTTGGTGGTTTTTTTGTTAGTATTTTGTAGAAGTATTCAGTTATAATAGAATGTGAGCCTTTTTATAACAGTTGAGTTTTATATTAATGTGCTGAGTTAACACACCTATAATATTCAAATAATGGAACTAAACAAAAAAAGGGGATACAGATGAATGTCCATTTTGTATCTGTGTATTCAGAGTGGTTAGGATAGATATATAGTTACATTCTCTTAATGAATAGAGGGAT
>NW_004524583.1:29962115-29977886 GCF_000260255.1 Octodon degus
TTTTTTTTTTTTTTTTTTTTCAGAACAGGAGATTGAACTCAGGCCCTTGCACTTACCAGTGAAGTGCTTATTCCACCGAGCCATCACCCCGAAAATTATTTAGATATTTCAAATTATTTTGTTTAGATAAAGTCTTCAAAATGTATTTTATATTTTACTCTTACAGCCTATCATAATTTGGACAAATATTATTGCTAATGGTTCATAGCTTATCATCGGGCAGTGTAGGTCTATAATTACTGTCAACCTATGATAGATGCTTAGTGTCTGGTAGATGAAGGAAAATAGGAGAAGAGGAGGAAAGGGAAGAAGGAAGGGGTAAGCTTGAAAGGCAAAAAAGGAGCAATTGTTTTAGGTACTATTTCCTAACCAGAACAGTGGCTGATGGGTGCTCTTGATTTTTTAAAATTATTTTCTTTCATTGATAGCTACTTCCAGAGGCATTGGCTTAGACAGGTCAGGGTGTCTAATTGTAGTTTACAGGTGTCATCTGTGAGGCCTATGTAGGCTGAGCAGGATCTAAGCTGCTCTTGTGAGTCCCCACCCCAACCTGAGCTTCATTCTCTTTACTGTGTACCTTCTCATTGATTTCATGGATCTTGGAGAATGACGGTAGATTACCGTAAACTGAATCACGTGGTAACCCCAATTGCAGCTGCAGTACCGGATGTGGTTTCCCTGCTTGAGCAGATTAACACATCTCCTGGTAGTTGGTACGCAGCTGTTGATTTGGCAAATGCCTTCTTCTCCATTCCCATACATAAGGACCATCAGAAACAATTTGCTTTCACTTGGCAAGGCCAGCAATATACCTTCACTGTCTTGCCACAAGGGTATATTAACTCTCCTGCCTTGTGTCACAACTTAGTTCATAGGGATCTTGATCGCTTTTCTCTTCCTCAAAATATCACACTGGTCCATTACATTGATGATGTCATGCTTATTGGGCCTAGTGAGCAGGAGGTGGCAACCACCTTGGATTTGTTAGTACAGCATTTGAGAGCCAGGGGATGGGAGATAAATCCCACAAAAATTCAGGGTCCTTCTACCTCAGTAAAGTTTCTAGGAGTCCAGTGGTGCGGAGCATGTAGAGATTTTCCTTCTAAGGTAAAAGATAAGTTGTTGCATCTGGCTCCCCCTATGACCAAAAAGGAGGCACAGCGCCTAGTGGGCCTATTTGGATTTTGGAGACAACATATTCCTCACCTAGGTGTCTTACTTTGACCCATTTACCGAGTGACTCGGAAAGCTGCTAATTTTGAATGGGGCCTAGAATAGGAAAAAGCCCTGCGACAGGTCCAGGCTGCTGTTCGGGCTGCTCTGCCCCTGGGACCATATGACCCAGCAGATCCGATGGCACTTGAAGTGTCAGTGGTAGGCAGGGATGCTGTCTGGAATCTCTGGCAGGCCCCCTTAGGTGAATTGCAGAGGAGGCCTTTAGGATTCTGGAGCAAGGCTCTGCCATCATCTGCAGACAACTATTCTCCTTTTGAGAAACAGCTCTTGGTGTGTTACTGGGCTTTGGTGGAAACAGAACGCTTGACTATGGGATACCAGGTCACCATGAGACCTGAGTTGCCTATCATGGCCTGGGTATTATCTGATCCATCAAGTCATAAGGTTGGACGTGCACAGCAGGAGTCTATCATTAAATGGAAGTGGTATATTTGTGACAGAGCGAGGGTAGGTCCAGAGGGGACAAGTAAATTGCATGAGGAAGTTGCCCAGATACCTATGGCTTCTACGCCTGCTATATTGCCTTCTGTTTCCCAGAATGCACCTATGGCGTTGTGGGGTGTGCCATATAATCAGCTGTCAGGACGAGAAGACAAGGGCCTGGTTTACAGATGGCTCTGCACGCTATGCAGGCACCACCCGCAACTGGACAGCTGCAGCCTTACCGCCCCTTTCTGGGACATCACTAAAGGATAGCGGTGAAGGGAAATCATCACAGTGGGCAGAACTTCGGGCAGTGCACTTGGTAGTGCATTTTGCCTGGAGAAAGAAATGGCTAGACGTGCGACTATATACTGATTCATGGGCTGTGGCCAATGGTTTGGCCGGATGGTCGGGAACTTGGAAGGAGCATGATTGGAAAATTGGTGACAAAGATATTTGGGGAAGAGGTATGTGGATAGACCTCTCCATATGGGCAAAAGATATAAAAATATTTGTCTCCCATGTGAACGCTCACCAAAAGGCTACATCGGCAGAAGAGAACTTTAATCAAGTGGATAAAATGCCTCGGGCTGTGGATAGTAGCCAACCTCCTTCTGCAGCCATCCCTGTCGTTGCTCAGTGGGCCCATGAACAGAGTGGCCATGGAGGCAGGATGGAGGCTGTGCAGGGCTCAGCACCATGGACTCCCGCTCACCAAGGCTGGTCTGGCTACCGCCACTGCTGAGCGCCCAGCATGCCAGCAGCAGAGCCCAGCACGGAGTCCCCGATGTGGCACCATTCCCCGGGGTGATCAGCCCGCGACCTGGTGGCAGGCTGATTATATTGGGCCACTTCCATCATGGAAGGGACTGCGCTTTGTCCTCACTGGCATTGACACACATTCTGGATATGGATTTGCCTTTGCTGCATGTAACACTTCTGCCAAAACTACCGTCCGTGGACTTACAGAATGCCTTATCCACCGCCATGGAATTCCACACAGCCTTGCTTCTGACCAAGGAACACATTTTACTGCCAGAGAAGTGAAGCAGTGGGCTCGTGCTCATGGAATTCACTGGTCTTACCATGTTCCTCACCATCCAGAAGCAGCTGGATTAATCGAAAGGTGGAATGGGCTTTTGAAGACACAGTTACAGTGCCAGCTAGGTGGCAATGGCTTGCAGGGCTGGGGTAAGGTACTTCAGAAGGCTGTGTATGCTTTGAATCAGCGCCCTTTGTATGGTACTGTGTCTCCCATAGCCAGGATTCATGGGTCCAGAATCAAGGGGTGGGAGTAGGAATGGTACCACTCACCATTACTCCTAGTGATCCACTAGCAAAGTTCTTGCTTCCTGACCCCACAGTCTTGTCTTCTGCTGGACTAGAAGTCCTAGTCCAGAAGGGGGAAGGATTGTACCAGGAAGCACAGCAATGATATCACTGAACTGGAAGCTAAGATTTCCCCCTGGTCACTTTGGTCTCCTCATGCCTCTGAGGAAACAAGCTAAAAAGGGAGCCACAGTGCTGTCAGGGGTGATTGACCCAGACTACCAAGGGGAAATTGTATTATTACCCCACTCTCGGCACCAAATTCTGTCTTACTTTTTACTCGTTGCTGGGACAAATACCCAACAAACAAAATGAAGGAAGGAAAGGTTTATTTAGCTCACAGTTACCGGAGGGTTCAGTCCATATTCCTCTGGCTCCAAGGCAAACAACAGCAGTTCACCCGGCAGAAAACAATGAAGAGCAGAGGAGGAGCAGCAGCTGCAGCCGGCGTCCTTCAAGTCTCTCTCTTCCTTCTGCGCTGGCTGCGAAAACTGAAGACCGGCACAGTGAAGATCGGAGCTCCTCCGAGATCAAGCTCCTTCGAAGACTGAGACTTCTCCACGGAGGCGGGGCGGGGCAGCAGGAAACCAGGCAGGGCGGCTTCCTGCCTTTCTCAATTCCTGGGCCCTGCCCACGTGAAGGGTGCTGCCGGGCTGATTCAGCCAAGTTGACACAATGTATCAACTAACACACTTCCCTACCAACAGTAGTTGGCTCTTAGGTGTAGATACATATTAAAAGATAGACTGAGGGGCCAGGGATATGGCTCAGTGGCATAAGCGCCAGCTTGGCAAGTGTAAGTCCTGAGTTTGATCCCTGGTACCGCCAAAAAAATGAAACAAAAGAAAACAACAACAGCAAAAAAAAAAAAAAAAAAAACAAAAAAAACAAAAAAAACCTAAAAGATAGACTGAGTAATTAGTGTTAACACAGACCTATTTAGAAATAGCTAAAGGTCAGGTCTTCAAGGGCGGCTTTAACCCGGTAGCCAGATACACGTGTATCACAACTAGAAGAGTTGCGTGTGTGGCTTTCGTCTTAGCAGTGGTGGTGGCGCTGTGGCTTGTGTGCCTCAGGGGTCACGCAAAGCCCTTTCCGTGGGTACTGGAGCCAGTGTCCCCAGCAGCTGAGCATTGGACACAACTTTTTGTTCTAAACTGAAACCTCAGTGTACAGGTTTAATTGCAGTGTTGGCGCTTTGTGGTAAGTAGGTGGGCTTTAGATTGCAGCTGGGGCACTTGGTTGCTGAAACAATTTGCCATCACTGAGTGTATTCAGAATTATATAAGGCACGTAAAATTTGATGAGTGAAAGGATTTTTATGAAGAGATAAGTTCGTAATGCTTTCATTTCACTATTTCACCCTATAAAGGCTGTTCGCTAGTCGGCATGGGTCATGATTTCTGTTCTAGCAGGTAGAACAACAATGTCTTTATCTCATGGACATAATGTATTTAACCATTGTAATAACCTGTTAATGCTCATTGGATTTTGTGGTTTTATTTCTTGAGCCATTAAGAACGTTGGATTTATTGCACTTAACATGTAGATAACACTCTAGTCTTGGTATCGTCAAATGCTGAGGATTAATCAAAATTCCTGTAGCATGAGTGTGATATGAAAACACTATTTTCGCATTTTTTTTGGATGACAACTAAGACGGAGGGCTCCACAGAGCAGGTGTGTTAATTGAGCTGTCAGCACAAAGCACATACTTTGTATTGTATAAGATCTTGAGGTATTTGAATTTGTGAGGATCAATTCTAATTTAAAGAAAACTGCACTTATTGAGAAAAAGATAAGACATCTATGTTTGCAGTAAGTCAGTATATGTTGTAAAATGTTTTGTTCACTTTTATTCCTTTTGGGATAATGTACCACAGATTTTAAAATATAATGCAAAGGTTATTCAATTAAAATGTATGTAGTTCTTTGTCCTAGTAGAATCTGTCGCCTAGTTTTTAATTGATCCAAGGTGTAAACAAAGAAGTTATTTGCAAATTCTGTTGCATATCTGTGAGATGTTTCACAAGGAACAGTGCACAAAGCCGTGTGAATGTCCTTCTGCACTCGTAAGCTCGGGATTTAGGGTGAGTAGCTCCGACACACATGCTCATTTCCTTTTCCTAGCTGGAAAAGCTGATGAGTTCACATAAATATAATTTTAAAGTAGCTGAAGTTTTCTCTTGCATTGCCAGAAGTCCTAAGGAACTTTGGTGGCCTGCAGAGTCATACCTGCTTTGCTTTCCTTATAAGATAGCCTACAGTTGGCCTGGGTAGGGAGAGGTGTATGGTGGTCTTCCCCTTAGAAAGCAGTGGAAGCCTGAATGCTTTCAGTATTATGGTAACAGTATGGCTCTTCTTTGGTACTGGGGACCAAACTCAGGACCTTGTGCTTGCCAGGAATGCAGTTATGCCACCAAGCTATCTCACTGGCCTAGTGGTGACAGTGGAACTTGGTGACTGGTTTTCAGTCCTGGTTGAACCTGAAGTACCCATGAAGCTTTAGGACATTAAAGCCCATTTGTTGTAAATCAGAAGTCTCAGGCTGGGGATATAACTCAGCCGCGTAGCACCTGCCTGGCAGGCGCAGGGTCCTGAGTTTGCTTCCCAGTACCCCTGCCCCAGAACAGTAGTAACAGCAGCAGCAACAGTGGAATACATCCAGAGTCTCTCAGTGCTGCCTGCTTGCTAGCTAAAACTCAGATTTCTCACTGGAGCACTTTCTGAGGCTCCTGGATCCTGTCATCAGTGTGCCGTATGTGTCATTATCTGTTCATTGGTAGTGATTTTGGATGAATCTCCAAAGGACTCAGTAAGCTTTGTTTCAGAGGCACGATGACTTGGAAAAAGTGTGGAATAGGGCTGCCTATTCCACAGGAAGTCCCGCGGGGAACAGACCTCAGCCTGTTTAGTATTTGATTAGGTGAAGGTGAGGCGCTCTGGACAGAGAGGGCAGTGGGCCAAAGTGTAGGGTCTACACTGGAGAGAAAGCCGCGTTGGAAAGGAAATCTGAGTTAGCTCAGTGGGTCATGGGTTTAATTACTGAGAAAAAGTGCATTTCTTCAATATTTGTATGTTGCCCTTTTGCCATTCTTTGAATAAAGAAGACATAATTGAGAACCATTGCTTAGAGGACCATTTTCTTCTATTTGGACTACTTTCTCTATATTTCTAGAAAATCTGACATCTATATGAAACTTTTTTCAATCACTTGTTGTATTTTGTAGAGGTGTAGACATAGAATGATACTTTAAGCTCATTTTTCAGGTTGTTCATAGCTTGCGGAGAACAAATAAGAAATTTCATAATTAGGAATATTGGTACATTTTATTTGGTAGCACACAAGTGTCTTGGGTGGCATACTTTCCAACTTGTGAACCAGCTTACCCCAGTGCATATGTGTTTATGGATCAATAATGGGCCTTTGTTTATGTTCCTAATGTTTAATAGAGATGCAGTGTTCAAATCCTACTTTATCAGACTGATAGTAGTATTGCCAATGCTGGTGTTTTACCACCTGGAAGGCCTAGGTAAATGTGAGAAGGAACTGGTGCTCACTGAGCAGGGCAGTTGCTGAGGGCAGCTTCTGATTTTCCGGTATCACCTGTGAATGTTAGTCCTTTCTTACAGTGTGTTGCGGGGAGGAAAGGCGATCTGGAAGTGCAGCAGGGGAGGGAGTGGATTGTTCGTAGTGATCCTTTGGGACTGAAATTTCTTATTTCTAAAGAAATAAAAAAGAAAATAGCACCAGTAATTCCTCAACCCAGGATTAAATACCATTAATATTTAAACTATTTTCTTCCAGTTTTGGGAGGGAGGGTGGTTATGCATACCATTTTGTATTCTGTTACGTAGTACGTACAGCTTCTCATATAAATAACTGATCCTTAAAGACAGGGTTTTAGTGTGGTTTTGGCCCCCAGTTATTTTCTTTGGTTTTAGTACATAGTGGAAACACCACTTGGGATGCTCTTCCACCGCGGCACCTTTCCTCCTGAGTCAGACTCTTCCCCTGGGCTCTGTGGAGTGCTGGTTTCATTTCTGCTACAACGCTGACCATCTATTACCTCATGTAGTTTTTTATGTGTATGTGTAATTTTTTCACTTATCATTTATTTAATCTTCCTTTAAAACACATAATACTAAGACCTCATAGTACAATGAAAATGGAAAAGAAATTAAAGATAACAAAGAAGTTTGGTGCCTGCATTCAGTTTTTAATTTGTGGACTGGGGAGATACAGAAATTAGTCACACAAATGGTTGCTATCAAACCACAGCTCTGGTAAGACGTTTATTTGATGGAGAGGTAAGGAGTGCTTAGGAGAACAGTTCAGGTGAAGAAGGACCAGGTGTTTTATTTGATCACAGACGTAAAGAGGTACAGATACGTGAAGGTCGGTGCACCTCAGAAATTGGTGTTTTGCCCAGAGAAGCCAACCTGTGTGTGGCACTCGCTGTTGGAGCTCGTTCTGCCTGTGCCTGCCTGTGCCTGACGGGAGCCCTGACAGGAGCACCTTCTGCGGAGGCCATGCTGGAGACTGTTTCTGAAAGCGTTTTGCAGGATGCCTGGTTAGCAGCACCATAGCAAGTGAGTCTGAGCAAAGAGATGCAAGGAAGGCATTTTAGTTATTTTGCACCGTAGCCACAGTACACGTGTACTGAAAGAATTTCTGCAGATGGTGGGAGTGAGCTGCCCTGCTTGGTCCCCTTTTTGTTCTAAGATTCCCTGCTGCTTATGATGATCCGAAGCTGTTTGACATCGATGGGTGTTGGTAGAGGATTTTCAGCCCACAGAAATGTAGTTGTCTAGAGAGAGTGTCCGTTTATCCTTCCTGCCTGTGCCTCCTCATTTCAGCCTTTCAGCAAGAGAAAGCCAGAGAGGGCTGAGGACTCCAGGGAAAACTAGATTCCCAGTGGCAGTGTCCTGAGTACAGCTCTGAGGCAGGCAGATGCTCCAGGCGCACCCCAAGCCTACAGGATGGAACCCGGATGCCCTAGTGTGCCAGGAGGCTGTCTTGTGGCTTTGCCTCCTCCTGCTTGCCTGATGCTAAGCCTTGTCTGTCTGTCCCAGCAGTGCGGAGAATTTCTTGCATACTGTGAGTTCTTGCCCTTGGTGCCCTGGCCATTTCTTCTTACATAATCTCTATTGTTTTGAATAATTCATACATCTTAAAAGCACCTGTAGAGTTTTTCTAGCTTTCTGGAGTTGGCTACTTCATAGCACACATGTCAGTTTTGTACAATTGGAAGTTCTTATTTAGCTGGTTCTCTAGAGAGTAGAGATTTTATTTGCTTCAGTCTCTAGACTATAAAGTGTTTGAAGACAGCTGTATATATTTTTTCACTTTTCATTGTCTAAAAAGCATTAAGTAAATGACACATTCTGGGACTTCAGTTTTTGAAGGAATTCTTATAATTATTTGATTGATGGTATTGACGTTTTATGCTGCTGGGTTTGGAAACTTGACATCCATTAAGTATGTACTTGAACTTTTTGATTGGTTAATAAGACCTCTGAGAAGTAACTGGACTGCAAAACAAAACCTTTCTGCAACAGAAAGGCAATTTCCAAACAGAAAAGCACTTGATAGTATAATAAGCAACTTTTGTTCCCAGCTATAGATCAGCATTATTCTTCAAAGGCTTCCTGGTGGTCTGTATTGAAGCTAGCTAGGGCGGATGAAGTGCTGCAGCCGACCAAGTACTCCTGCAGGTGGGACTTGAGACTGATGCCCAGGTTTCATTCTTTGTCCTCTGTCAATATGCCATTCTAGATATTTTTTGACTCAAATCATTTTTTTCACATAGCTTCTGGGTTATTCTAATAAAAACTGGATATTACTTCCTTACTATGCTAATCTCAGTTCCTCCATTTACCAAATTATATACATTGTTCATTTCTAAATGTCAATACATTAACTGGAACCCCTGTAGAGACTTTATAAGTTCTCAGAATACTAGTGTGTGTTTGCTTGCTCTCTCTGTCTCTGTCTCTGTCTCTCTCTGTCTCTGTCTCTGTCTCTGTCTCTGTCTCTGTCTCTCTCTCTCTGGCTCTCTCTCTGTCTCTCTCTCTCTTTCTCTCTCTCCTTATCTTTCTTTTTTTTTTTCTTTTTGTACCAGGGATTGAACTCAGGACCTTGTGCTTGCCAGGCAGGTGCTTATGCTGCTGAGGAATTTCCCTGGTGCTATCATTGATTTCTTGTTCTGTTGATGTACTCTATCGATTTGATGAGCAATGCACAGATTTTTGTTTATGAAGAAGAACACTGTTGCTTGACAGACTTTCTTTGTTGTGACCACTTCCCTCCGTCCAGATCTCTCCTGTTCTCTAGGCTGTCCAGCTGCCTACATCCTGTATAATAATCTGTTCATTTACAATCAGCAGTGAATGAAATGACCTCATCCAAAAGTGAATTATCCAACTGAGTATGAGTTTAGTGAGTTGGAGTCATGTTTGAATTAAGTGGTATGGATTCATATTGCAAAAATAATTAGATATTTTTGAAGTTTATAGTCTACTAACATGTTCAAAGCACCCTGTAAAGGTAATGTGACCTATTGATTTTATATGATGGATGAGCACTAAGAAAGAAGATAGTTGAAGTGAATAGTGTGATTAGTTTTATTATTAACTCAATAGAGGAAACTAGTTAAGTCTCTTTCGAAACAATTTTTATGGCCTGGGGATGTAGCTTTAGAACTAGAGCCCTTGCCTAGCACGCCTGATATGCTAAGTTCGATCTCTGTCTCTCTGTCTCTCTGTCTCTCTGTCTCTCTGTCTCTGCTCTCTCTCTCTCTCTCTCTCTCTCTCTCTCTCTCTCTCTCTCTCTCTCTCTCGTCCTTGGCCCCCCATCTTTCTCTCTTCTTTTCATTCTTTCAGTTATGGGTAAGAAGTTTTGGGGCTTTGGTTATATATTATTATTGGCTTGCGTTGTGTATGGTGCCGTCAAATTAAAAGAAAATGTAATTTTCCCTGATCTCTTAGAGATGGAGTCTTGAGTAGCCCTCTGGGAAATTTTTCTTAGGGCCCTCAGTGATACATAATTTCATGAATCTGTAAAGTTTACTTTATATTTTGTCAGGACAGTAGCATAGACATAATGGTAAAAGTGTGTTGCATTTGGGCTGGTATTGTCGGTCATGTGGCGTGTGCTGCTTGCCTTGGGCTCGTTGTCCTGGGGTGCCCTGGTGCTCGAGTTTTGCACAGGCTCAGACTGATTCTAATCTAACAGAACATGATGAGCTGAGCTTTCCAAATAGTGGGTGAAAATGTCTTAAGTGGCTTCTGTTGTGGATTACACTAGGATTACTGTCATTGAATCCCCTTCCTTGGTCTTTGTCCTTGAGACTTGAGACTGTGTTCGCATCTGCTGTTTCCCTTGGCCCAGTGCGTAGAGGCTTATATTACCCAAGTGGTAGTTATATGCCGAGTACTTGCAGATGCACCATGTGTGTTATTTCTCTTAAGGCTTGTGTACCTCTGCGGTGAAGGAGTGAGCCTGGGCATGTCGGCCACGGAGCAGGACCTACCTGGGGAGACGGGGGTCCAGTTGTCTTTCCATCCAGATCTGAGCTGGCGCCGACGCTTGTCTCATTCTCCTGTGGCACCGTCTCCTCCATTTCAAATGGAGCGTAGTGATTTGGCCAGCATTTCTCTTTTCTCGTCCCTCAGACTGTAGGATTTCCTTCTGTATATATGGCCCGCACCAACTCGTTATAAACACCCGCTCAGGCAGCCGTCCTTGCAGCCGTGCAGCCATTAGTAAACGTGTCTTGCTACTTCTGTGCCAGGTGCTGCTACAGTCCCTGGGAAGATGCTGTGTGCCAGGCCCTGTTTGCCTTCGCAGAGGTTCTATTTAGGTCCCCAAAGCCTCGTATAGTTAGTTCTAAAATTTGTCGTTAAGAACTGTAGTATTGGCCCTGGGATATAGCTCCTGTCTGGTAAGAGCTATATCCTGAGTTTGATCCCTGATACAAAACAAAAACAAAATAAAACAACAACAACAAAAAACCCTGTAGTGTCTCTCGCATTAATACACATTTATGCACACGTCGCTGCCTGGTAACTGCACGTCCTCCAAGAGTCTTCTGTGGCTTCCCTGTGTTGGGTGAATATTCACAGATCAGCAGTGACTTGGAGTTCTGAGCGTTGTCTGCCAGGTAACTGACACTCCTGGGAGGCTAAGATTTGATCGTCCTCTTTGTAATTAGAAGAAGTTCCCACACTAGTTCATGGGTTCTGGAAATAAAGCGAGCATCTCTGCGCCCAGCTTTCTGAAGGGAAGACTGGTGTTAGGTGACAGGCACTGAGGAGACCGGAAAGCCGGAGCCGAAGTTCCGGGGGCTCCCCGCCAGTTTATCTGTTACGACTCGGTGGACGATTTCTGTGGCTGTGGTGTCAAAACGCTTCTTTGTATGGTTTCATATTTCAGGTGTGTCTCCATGACTTACACTGTTTGTTTACTCAGGCCCCATGCGCATGGACTGCAGCCTCTTCTGGCTTCATGGTTTTCCCTCCAACTAGCTTTTCCTCTGTTCTCTTCTTAACCAGCCCAAAACCCGCTCAGCGTTTTTCCTCGATCTCACTGACTTTCTCACTGTGTTCTTTCTGTCTCTTGGAGTTGTATCTGCCTACCCTTTGACTTGATGTGTTTGCACGTCATTCTCCATGAGCCAGGTTGTACACTTTTTGAAAGGAAGGTCAGTATCGATGTGATTTTTTTCTTTATTTCTTTGCTTGAAGACTTGTATCTACCAGCTGTTAAATGTTTTGAATTAAATACTTGTTAAATAGCAAACAGTTCAACCTTAAAATTCAGCTTGTCTAATGAAGAAGGTACAGCTTTGGTTGTGGCCATGGTGTAGAATTCAGTTTTTGAGACTAAGGAAGCACATCGCTGACACTCTCTCACTCTCTGA
This sequence comes from Octodon degus, assembly GCF_000260255.1. Taxonomy (NCBI): domain Eukaryota; kingdom Metazoa; phylum Chordata; class Mammalia; order Rodentia; family Octodontidae; genus Octodon; species Octodon degus. Next base: position 29,974,028 of record NW_004524583.1, read on the forward strand.
TGCTCACAGCATGTGCCTTGATGCACGTTCAAGTCTTGCTTTAGCTGCTAACTTCTGCTTTTCTAGCTTTTGTGTTGTCATTAACTACATGCTTCTTCCGTGTAGTGAAGAGAAGAGAGAAGCAGTTGTGACACGGCTGCGTTATCCAGCGCATCTGTTTCCTGTACGTGGCAGCAGTTTCCTCCGGGGCCATTTGTCAGAAGCACCCTACAAGTAATCCTGGCTCTCTGTGAAGGACACTTTTCCTGCCGTGAGCGTACCGTTAATGCGTGCTCTCAGCGTCTCAGTGCCCAAAGTGACTTCTGGTGTGAGGAGTGGGGGGCACACTGTGAGGTGTCTGGGTGGCCTGTGCTTCCTCTGGGTGCGTCAGGTTATGTGTTCTGAAAGTGTGTCATTTTAACAGATAAACTACTCATTTCCATTTTAGAAATTATTCAAGGCATGCAGGCAGAGCCTCTCAAGCTGCAACTTTAGTCTTTATTACATGTTTTGAAATTTGTTTTATTCTTTCATATGACAGTTTTTTCCTTTAATGCTTACAATAGGCTAAATTTGGGGCATATTTGGTGTTCCTGTCCTTGGTAGCGTCTTGGAGTATTCAGTATCTCAGAATGTGCTGGAGGAATGTTGAGATTATGTATATTTTAATCGATTCAGGTGTACTTATTATTGTTTGTAATTTATAAATATTCTGAACAGACTGGAAGGGATAAGTAATAATATAGTACTATCTAGTATATAAAATTTTAACATTTTTCGCTGTTTTCTTTGGATCATAAAATGTTTTGGACAAAATTGCAGGCACCTTTCCTCCCTCTGGATCCTACACTGCTTTGTTCTGTTGGCATGCATGCCACTTGATGGCTTGTGCTATATCCTTGTCAGATTACACAGTGAGTAGTTGAGTGAGGTTTCCTGTAGGGATGTGGGATTTATGCGCTTTCAGGTAGTTACCTTTACTACTGCTCAACTGAGAGAAAAGTTTCCCATGAAGCTTGTGCATCATGCAGGCTCACGGTCCAGGACCAGAACGTGCTGCGGGCTGAAGGGTGAACGTGGCTGAGCATGAGCCCTCCCGTTCTGATCACTGTGGGCATCTGCACGTCAGCATCAGCAGGCGATGTGCGTGGTTACTCTCTCGGTCTGTGCAAATGCCTGCTCACTTCTTTTTCATGGAGTGTTTTTTTTTTTTTTTTTTTTTGGTGGAACCGGGGATTGAACTCAGGCCCTTGCGTTTGCCAGGCAAGTGCTTATTCTACTGAGCCATCTCTCCGGCCCCTTCATGGACATTCTGCACTTGTAATTTCCAAGGATTTTTTCAAGTTAAACTGATGTAGTTGATTTTGGTTAATTTTCTTCTAAGCATTTCCTCGTCTAAATTATGGAATTCTGAAAACCTCTGTTTTACTGTCTTTCATTTCTGGGGGGGTAAACTTAAAAAGCAAAATACTTTCCTTAGTGTTTCCTGATGTCTGTGTGATTTAATGGCATAATTTTCTTTGTTCAATTGTTTATTCAACTCCGAAGTTATATTAAACTTGTATCATTTTATAATCAAAATTTAGTTTTAACAAGTTCCAAAGAACAGAGAAAAAACATCTGTAATAACATACAACTTTTGTGTGTGGCTTTAAACATCTTTTTAAATACTGTTTTCCTCAAATTCATATGATCATTTGACCTAGTATTTTTAACAAAAATAATAGGTGTAGGTACTATTGTTAAATGAATGTTGTGGAAAGGTTGATATTTCAGTAAGTTTTATCATTATTAGAAACTAGAAAAATAGGAATAAAAATATTTACCAATAATCTGTAGTCATAAATTTTTACTGTATATGTTCCCAGGTTTTTGGGCAACAGCCATCAAATACATATTGTAACATAGGTTTCTATTGGTAGTATTCTTTTTCATGTGATGTTGAGAACAGCAAAATAGTAACTCCTAGGTAATGCCTGAATTATAATTATTTTATGTGCTGTCAGGTGAAAGCTGTACAATCAGTGGCTCAAGCCTAGGCGTTCGTCAGACAGCCTTGGATGTGATCCCTGCTTGCTCTGCTGCGCAGTAAGCGACGTGAGACTGGCAGAGCTGCGGAACTGCGCTGTTTGCTCCAGTGCAAAGCAAGACAAAAATGTGTTTAATGACTAGCTTGCCAAGAATGTCATAGGGCTTCAGTGTAATAAAGAATAAGGCTCATTTAGAGCCGGGGAGATGGCTCGATGGAGTAGGCGCTTCCCTGGCAAGCACAAGGGCCTGAGTTCAATTCCCGTCTGAAAAAAAAAAAAAAAAAAAAAGAGTAAGGTTCATTCATTCATATAGTGCTGGGAAGAAGTGCACAGTGGCTGTTATTATGGAGAAACAAATGGCGTTATGTAACGGGTGAAGCTGTTGAAATCAGACCGGCTTGGGTTTGGGTTCTACTGCTGCGGCTTCTTAACCTGGGTAATGTTTAAACCGTCACTGAGTTTTATTTGTATTCTTCTGTAGGATGAAGATAGTAATACCCATCTCATAGGATTTTAAATTGTATTAGGAAGAAAATAGAATGTGGCTGGCATCTTGCTGTGAAATAACTGTATTATTTAGAAGGGCAGTTACTTAATTGGAAGACAGTTTTAGACATATGACTTGAATGCATGTCAAGGGGGAAGCCTCTAGATGCTTTAGATTTTATTTGTACTTACTTTCTTTTTTTGTTTTTTTTGGGCGCAACCAGGGATTGACCTCAGGTCCTTGCGCTTGCCAGGGAAGTGCTTATTCCACTGAGCCATCTCCCCGGCCCCCTGTACTTACTTTCTGTACTAGTCACTCTTCTCTTACTGGACAGAATAACCTGACATGTACAACTTAAAGGAGAAAAATTTGTTTTTGCTTCGGAGGTTTCAGTCAATACTTGTCCATGGTTGAAAAAACCCTGCTCACCTCACAGTATCAAGGAAGCAGAAAAGAGCCAGAGAGGAAGGGGCTAGGGGCCAGATTGAGTCCCTAGGTTGTACCATGTGGCCTACCCAAAGTACACATAGCATGCTTTCCAAATGGAGGCATCTTTCAAGGTTATGGTAAAGCTTAACCATCACATTTTTGGAAAATTATTTGTTGTTCCTGAGGACTGTATCAATAGCTTGGTAGCTTCCCCTCCCTCCCAAAACTTGGAATAAGTAGCCCTCCCCAGCGCTCCCCCTCCCCCATGTAGTCCAGGCTGTCTGTGGAACTCGCTGCGTTGCTCGGGCTGGCCTTCCAGTGTCAGGCCCCTGGCTCCTGCTCCCGAGTGCTGGGCCTGCACTGTCATGCTCAGCAGGGGATGTAGCTTTTGTGATTTTCACGAGTGATGAAACGCTACTGAATTTAATTATATATGGAAATATGTACTCTATTAAATAATGTTTCTTACGTGCATACTGTGGACGATCTGTATCTCTCCCTCTTTCACTGGGTATTTTTCTTAGCAGTTGTAGACTTAATGTGTACTTTTTCCCCCTCAATTTCATGTTAAGCTTTAGAATTAGCGATCCAAATCATTCCTGTTTTTTGCTAGCGTGATATATCTGCTCCTCATATATGTACTTAAATTGAGTTTTTAAAATGTTATATAAAAAGAATCTTAATTATATTGAATTTTTACATTCCAATTTTTTTCCAGTGAATATTGTGTGGCCTTATTTTTTAACATCTTAGACTTCATCTTTGTCCTGTTAGTTTAGAGAAACAGCGCTCTTTGTGGTGACAAGGTGGATAATCTTACTGTGAGGGTACAGGGCTGGGGGGCTGGGGTGTGTGGACAGTGCAGCGGGGCTGGGGTGTGTGGACACTGCAGCGGGGCTGGGGTGTGTGGACAGTGCAGCGGGGCTGGGGTGTG
>NW_004524583.1:29977986-29992810 GCF_000260255.1 Octodon degus
TGCAGCGGGGCTGGGGTGTGTGGACAGTGCAGCGGGGCTGGGGTGTGTGGACACTGCAGGGGGGCTGGGGTGTGTGGACACTGCAGGCTGTGCGGTGGCTCTCAGGCTGCTCCTGTCCTCGGCCGCGGGTGGAAGGCACTTCACTGTATGCGCACTCACGCGTACCCACTTGTGGGAAGAGTGTCTTCTGACTTCAGTTGAGGTCAGGAAGGACACGATAACTTTTGCCAGTAGCCTAAAAATTCCTATTTTTTTGAGCTTAGCACTCAGTGTTTTAACCATAGCCTTATTTTTTAAAACAATTATCAATTTATTGAAGTAGTTGTCTTGGGCATCTGTGGTAGTGATTTCTTCTCCACTCCTGGCTGTGCACATTGCTGAACCCCTCCTGTGGACTCTCCTTTGGGAAGGCTCTCATGTCCGGAACCTGTGCCATAAGGCCTCTTTTTCTCTCTCCTGCCCTCCTCTGCCCTCCTCTGCCCTCCTCTGCCCTCCTCTGCCCTCCTCTGCCCTCCTCTGCCCTCCTCTGCCCTCCTCTGCCCTCCTCTACCCTCCTCTGCTCTCCTCTCCCCTCCCCTCCGCTCCCTTCCCCTCCCTTTTCTCTTCTCTCTTTCCGAAATTCTTTCCTCCCCTCCCCTCCCCTTTCTGCCCTCCCCTTCCTGCTTGCTAGGCAGGTGTTTATGCCGCTGAGCCTGCTCCTGCTCCTCAGCCCAGGTGTTTTTCTTGTAGTGATTCTCAAGGGTTTGGGCTTGTGAACACGTGGTCCTTTCACTTTGCCAGTCTTTGCCTTTGTGTCTCTGGTCAAGTCAGCACACACTTTCTCCAGAAATCTGTCTTTTGAGTGGCATACTTAAAAATAAGTAACCAGAAAACATTCCTATAATATTCTAGGATGAAGATGAGGTAAAGGCAGCCTCAGTTTTCGCTGAAAAAATGTAAAGCATATCTGAAGGGCATAGAATGGGTAAAACTATTCTTTCCCTTTAAGTTTATTTTTATTTTACTTTATTAATTTTTTTAAACTTAATTTTATTTTGTTGTTGATGCAGGGTATTGCTACACTATTCGAACTCATAGTGATCCTCCTGTCTCAGCCTCCCCAGTGCTGGGATTGCAGGCGTGCTCCAGCACACCTGGTTTTGGGGCTGGCATGGCATGCGGTACATTAAGTTTATTAAAAACAAAATTGCTATTTCATTTAAGTTAAATTTTTTTACTGTTTCTATAATAAGGCCAGCTGTGGAGTATATTCATTTCTGTTGGGTAAATAGCTATCTTATAGCCATTAACTACCCATTTGTTACAGGTTTTATGTTCGCATTGTAAAGACTTACTGTTAAGTCTTATTTGATCTTCGGTCTTGTGAGCTAGCAGAGAGGATTTTCTTCACTTGCAGAGAGATGTAGAGTTGCTCGGGCGTCTCTAAGTGGTGGCTCTGGAGCCTGAATTCAGCATGTCCTTTGCTTTTATGCAGAGCTGTCTGGGCTGCTTCCCCATACTGCCTTGGAACTTTGCAGTGTTGGTATTGTGATAATGATTTGTGTAGTGGGGCTTTACGACAGCTGCAGCTTTAGGCTCCATGCATTTAGAGATGAACGGAAAGGCAGCGCTTTTACCCTAGAGAAAGACTGTGAGTAAAGGTACGCACATTAATGACTCGTTCCTAGAGTAATAAGGATTGGCATGCAATAGGAGCTCACTAATGCTTATTGCATGAAGGAAGGAGCTAGTAAACAAAGTGATAGAAATGGAAACACACAAATGAGGGCAGGATTTCTCCCAGACAAATTGACCAGAACGGTCTTTGTGAGGCGTGACATCTTCAGTGAGGCAGCACGCTTTGCCAGCAAAAGGACCATCGAGGCGAGGGTCTATGGCAGGAAAGAAGTAGCCTGCCGGAACCCCGGGGGCCAGTGCAGCTCCAGCAGGGTGTGTGTGGGAACCAGTGGTTCCCAATAAAGTCCGAGAGAAAGGATCCAGTCACATAGGCTGTTGTAGGCCTACAAGAGCTCAGCTTTGTTTTCACTTTGGGAGGCACCTCTTCATTTGTCTTCTGTGTTTCTGTTCTGTTGTTGTTCTGGACTAGCTTTTCAAGGGTGATGTACATAGCAGGTAGCCTTGGAAGACAGTGTTTTCCTCTCCGCTTGCTTTTAGCACAGCCTTTTTAATGAAGTAAGCGCTACTAGCAGTACCACTGGCTTGCGTTGTTTTCCCTTTTCTCTACTGTCCTTCCCCTTTCATCCACCCTGGTTCCTTCCTCCTTTTGAACAGTTGCTTCTAATTTCACAGTATCTGTTGTATATTTTAGACCTTATTTGCTCTTTCCATTTCTCACACCAGGGACACGATGGAATGTTGACGCATGTGAGTCTGATTCATTTCACTTAGGAGTGTGGTTGCATCCATCTCCCTATAAAAGTCTCAAGTTTATCCTTCTTTATAGCTGAGTAGTATTCCATTATTTAAATAGACCACAATTGTTTTATCCACTCGTTGGTTGATGGCCATTTGTAATAACTGAATCCCCAAATTTAGTTATTACAAACTGTGGTGCCGTAAACGTGGGTGCATGTGTATCCCTGTGGAATGGTACTGGTTGATTTCCTTTTTTATTTTTTTGCGGGGGGGGGGGGTTTGTGGAACCAGGGATCAAACTCCGGCCCTAGCGCTTGCCAGGCAGGCGCTTAGTCTTCTGCGCCGTCTCCCCGGCCCACTTGTTTGATTTTCTAGTATGAAAAGACAGTGTCTTGTGGGAAAAGGTCAGGCAAGCTTCCTAGCCATTGTAAGGGCTTCGGTTTATTAAGCTCAGACCTCTCTTGTGGCACAGTCGGCCGCTGCGCGGGTGCTGTCTGCTTCTCGCTGGGGCTTCCGGGGCGGCTGGGAGGCGCCATGGCTCCTACCCGAGAGCTGCGTCGCTTTGGGAGGTCTGTGTTCAGGCAGGCTGGCTTGTTGGCGTTCCAGCAGGTGACACTGACTCCCTCATGTGTCCTGATATTTGAGGGCTGGGGAGGCCTCTGGTGGGTTTTCAGCAGGGAACAGCAAATTTGGTTTAACACTTAAAAAAGTCAGCGTGACCGCTCTGGGGAGGTAGCTGTCAGTGCAGAGGAGAGGGCGAGGGTTCCGGCGCAAGTGTCCAGGTGAGAGGGCGGTGCCTGGACCAGCATGGGCGGCCAGGCGCAGAAGGGAGGGAGGTGGCCTTGGGAGGTGCGGAGTGGCTGTGAAGGTGCACAGGAGGGTGAGTCCTAGGCCTTCTGCTCGGCGCCTGCTTAGATTGGGTGTCACCCGAGCCGCCAGCTGCGGGAGAGGGCGCTGCCCCGTGAGCACTCTGCATATGTGCTGGTGTGTCGTACACAAGACTGTATGCTGCCCTGAATGTGCGTGTACAGAGGTGCGCAGCGAGGCACGAGAGGACTCGCGGCCACGTCAGCCTCTTAGCTCCTCAGCGACTTCACTCTGTTTCTCTTGCTGTGTTAGGCGTGGCACTTGCAAGCACAGGAAGAAAGACACTGCTTTACAACTCGAGATCAGAGAACCTCTGATGGGGGCTTGGCTTCCCCAGCGATGAGGCTCCTCAGGTTCTAGGTGTGCTGGGCAAGGGCTGTGCCTCTGCGCTGCGGGTGGAGGGGTGGGGTCGTTTTTCTTGTGGCTTTATGAGTTATTAAAGCTGTTAAAGTTAGGGAAAAAGAATCTTGCTATTTTTCTCAGAAGTAGGTTGCTCTAATAGTAAACTGACCAGCAAGAAAGTATTTTTCAAATGGTCATAATTGATTTGTTTTTGTGTGGATGTATTAGAGATTGAACCTAAGGCTTTTACACTGAGTTATAGCCATAGAGAGAGTGTGTGTGTCTATATTGATTTAAAAATTATTTTTATTACTATAATTTTTTGAGACAAAATCTTGCAAAGTTGTTAAATTGCTCGGACTGGAGCTTGGGATCTTTTCTCCTTAGCCTTCCAGAATGCTACCATAGTAGGTCTGTGACACCATAATTTGCTGAGCCATATTTTTTTCCAAACTTCATTACCTAAGTTTTTTACAAAGAAATTGTTGCTATATTCTAGGGGTTTCTCTGTTTCCAAACTAGATTTCACTATTTGTTTTTAAACTGCAATGTTTTATTTTTCAATGATAATTACTAGTATTGTGGTCGCTTAAGCATTGCAGTAGGATGAAGGAAACAAGCGCTTGTGATTTCTTTATCCAGGTTTCTGCCCTTGTGCCTCGTTTCTGGTGTCAGACTCCGAGCCTGCGTCCCGTGCTCCTGGATGCGTGCTGGGGGGGCCAGTGCGCGCCTGTGTCCCGGCCTGCGCCTTCCTGCGGCCTTCTCTGGGCTGCCTCTCACCGTCTTAGTGCTGCTGATCACCTTTAATGTAAAAGTCTGAGTAAAAGTCAGCTTTCAGAGCAGTAGCAGCGTCTCGGAGGTAAGCTTCTTGCATGCTCATGCATGTGAAGAATGAGCTTTCATTTCTGAGCCTTGATACACTGTTACTGACTTAGGTTACAGCATGAAAAGTATGAGTTTTGAATTATTTTTGTCAGTTTGTGTATGTCTTATTATTTCTTATGTCTTATGGCATTTTTTTGTGTTTTCTTTTCTGTTTTGTCTCTTGGTGTGTGGCCTAGGTCTAGAGATTTCCTCGTGTGAAGGAAAAGGTGGGGAGAGGGAAGCTGGGGGTTGGCACCCCACCTCCATTCCCGGTCGGTCACGATGAGTGAATCAGTCCCCCTCCAACAGCGGAAAGCCCGCAGTGGCGAGACTTACAGGCCGTCGTAGGAGGTTTTACAAAGGACAAACTAAGGCCTGTAGCATTACTGGTACCGGTCGTGAAACTTTCCCAAGCGACATGAAGTGTTACAGTGACATACTTTGAGAGATATTTCTGTCAGCAGTGCAGTTAGAATACAGTTATTTCTGTTTTGAGAAGACAACACTGTCTGTTTGCTTTTCTTTTAATGGAAATTCATTGCTGTAGTTTTTAGAAAACAGTTGAAACGCTCCTAGAGAGCAAGGACGTGGTTCAGTGGGAGCTCATGAGCTGCCACGTTGGAGGCGCTGGGTCAGGTCTGGGCCCTGCAGGGACCAAAGAAACAGCACCCAGCTTCTCCCAAGCAAGTACAGTGCTCCTGGGTAGCAGATCGGTATCGAAGCTTCCCAAGGTGTCTAGTCTTTGCTGTGGGTAACTTTGCCTTTGATGTTGCAGTGTAGGAATTCTTTAAAGACCCAAAACTTTGTGACTGATTTCATGTTTTTAGGGTGTGGGTAAAACATTTCATAGGTTTAAAGTACCTAGACTATGTTTGAAATTTCATGAATAGGTTGCTGATTTTTTCTCCCTTGTTTTCCATTTTGAAACAAAACAAACAGAAACAGTTACTAATAAGATTTTACTAGGATCTGGTGAGGGGAATTGCATTTGGTGGCCACCTTGGGCCCAGGTCTGGCCTGCAGAGCTGTTGGGATGTGGCAGGACTGCCTGTGGACTGTGCATGCTGTCCTTGCACTTTCGGGTCAAGCACACTCAGACCTGTGCCTCTGCCCCTTGCTCTGTGCGTGTAGTTGCCCACAACATAAAAACTTCCAGAATTCAGAATCATAGAAGGAATCTTACACTTAGAAGGCACCATTTGGTTCAGAATCGTGTGTATCTTTCTCCTGCCTGTTGTCTTTATTTCTCTTGAGGTGTGAGTACATTAGAGGGAACAGCAGAGGGAGGGTTGGAGTCAAACAGATGTGGGATTGCATTTGAACTTTCATTAGTTGTGTGACAAGGGGTGACACAGTTAACCTTTTCAGACTTCAACTCTGAGATGTAAAATTGAGACTGTGTGTGTGTGCGTGTGTGCATGTTGATGTATGTTACTGGTAAAGGGAGCCAGATTCTCTTCACAGAGCTATGCATTCATTCATTCATATATATATATATTGAGACAGGGTCTTGCTAGGTCCTAAATTGCTCAGGCTGGGTTTGAATTTCTAATCCTCCAACCTCAGCCTCCCAGAGCACTGGGATTACAGGCATGTGCCGCTGTGCCTAATTTAGGCCTGGCTTACTGACCTCCTTCTGGTTTGGTGAGGTTCATGTCTTACCTGCTTGGTACCAGTAAGTTCTCCCTAAGAATTAGAATGTGGTCAGTACTTCATTTGAAGCTTCTGTATGTTCCTTGATGCTGCTGTCCTCGGTCAGGTTCAACATCTCTTTGGTTTTTAAAATAGGTACATCTGTAAAGAATGTATTTTAGCTTTGCCTCTGTGAGGTTTGTAAAGATGGCATTGTATTGTCTGTACTAAAGGATCCTCCTCATAGCCAAGTGGTTGTATAACTCTTGGCGCTCTGTTTTGTCTTTGCTGATCACAAGTCGGGGTGTGTGTGTGTGTGTGTGTGTGTGTGTGTACTGTTTTTTTGTTTTTTTTCCCTGAGGCGTGGCTAGAGTAATTTTTGTCTAGAATTTTTTTTTTTTTTGTCTTTCTCGGCTGCCCTATGACTAGTCCATTAGTTAGAGAAAATACGGTTGCTTTTTCCACTGGATTGATGGGGATGGCATTATGGGACACAGGATGCAGCACATAAAACCAATAAAGAAATATATTGAGGGCTGGGGAGATGGCTCAGTGGAATAAGCGCTTCCCTGGCAAGTGCAAAGGCCTGAGTTCAATCCCTGGTTTGCAAAAAAAAAAAAAAAGTATATTGAAATCAAAGGGAGCCAGATGTACTACTCTTGTAAGGAAAGAGAAAAGAAAACTAGGTGGTAGCTCCTGTGGTATTGGATTAGAATTCAAAGTGTCTGTATAAGCTCTGGCTTTCAGGATACATGTACCAAGAAACAGAATACAGAAAGAAATTTGTGTTTGTATGTGTATTAATTTCCTTCACTTTGAAGGCTTTGGAACAGTGATAAACCAGTTGTAGTAAGCACAGCTAACACCTAGATTTTGGTTTCTAAACACCATTTCCCACTAAATGGTGAGCTTTGTTGGGCTGAAGAAAATCACTTTTTTTAACTAGAAGGAATAATTAATTTTGGCCAAATATTATTAATGGATGCTGAAATAGTGAAGGTTTAATGTTTATAGTCTTAAAGCATCAAACCCACAAAATACTACTTACAAAAAGAAAAAAAGACAGTAACTTACAGTGGGGGAATCTGGCAGATACTACTTTAATCAAGTATTAGAAATGAACATTCCAAATTATGGGAAAATGTAGAAATAGCAAGCCACCTGATAGGAAGCAGTAAAAGGAGCTCTCTGGGATGTCCTCTTGGAAATTAACATGCTGCATTGAACCAGGAAGAAATACCGAACAGAAGTAAAGAAACATTCTACGACACGTCTCCAGAGCGGTCAAGATCACCAGCTTCTAAGAAATTCTTCTACATTGAGGTCAGGCTGACAAACTTATGAATGCTAATAAGTAAAGCATGAGGTCCTGGATTGGATCCGTTTACCAAAATGGACATGACTGGGGCTCTTGGAGGAAGACAGGCCTGGCCTGTGAAGTAGACAAGGCTGGGCTTGGGGTGGCCTTGTAGGGGCGCCCGTGTTCATAGAGACCGCTCCCCACACTCCGCAGGTGGGCCATCGCGTTGGTGCCTGCTGAGTGGCTCAGGGAAAAACTATTCTTAGGGTTCTCGGAGCTTCGTTAAGGTTGATCTCAAGTTATTAAGTAAGATAGAACAAAGCAAACTGCTTCCTCTTAATTGAGTAGATAATTATTGTTAGTTTATGAAATCATTTGTCAGGTTTAAGAGGTTTCTTTTTGAGGGCTGGGGAGATGGCTCAGTAGAATAAGGGCTTCCCTGGCAAGCACAAGGGTCTGAGTTCAAGCCCCAGCTCCTCCAAAAAAAAAAAAAAAAAAAGAAATGCCACATCTTGGGGCTGGTGAGATGGCTCAGTGATCTGGAGCACCTACTTAGAACAAGCTAAGCTCAGCAAAAGCACTGGGACCGCGGTTCGATCCCCCAGCGCCACATGCCAGCCGGTCCCGCCCCCTGGTGGGCTGAGCTGGCCACACTCGCGCGTGTGCACACACACACACACACACACACACAAAATAAATAAAATTTAAAAAGAGTGGCTTCCTATTAAGTCTTGATTGGTCTTTCACTGCTGGCTTGTTAATATTTACCATTATCTCATTAATATCATTAATAGACTGTGTTGGAAGCTGCTGGTAGATGTCACTGTCACAATACAGCGGTGATAGTTTTTACTCTGTATTTGCTACTCCATTTTCCTTATTGGCTAGCAAGCCACTGAAGCAGTTTTTGTTTGTTTAAACCACATTGCATCTACCTCTGTGCTAAGGGTGTTTCAGTAGGCTTTGAGCTTACTTTTTTCAAGTGTCAGGACAGTTGATTGTCTGAGAATCTAGTGTCCTCTGGAAGGTCCAGTGGTGGTGGATGTGGCGCTGTGGCCAACTCCTGAGCGAGTAGGCTGTGTTTGTGTTTTGGAGGATTACCCCCAGAGGTTTAGGGTCAGGCATACTAGGACCAAGGTGGACCAAGCTGGCCCTCGTCTAGAAATTTGTGAGTTGTCTGGGGTAGTGTAGCTAAGGGAGAAGGTTCATTGTCAAAGCAGCCTTCTGTTTGTGAGAATATTACGTGTAGTGTTTCTGGTAGAATCTGCCCTTGCTCTGGGTGTAAAAAATTATGGATTAAAGACGTTGAATTGTTCCTTGTCTCAGTGGGACTGAAATCTGTGATTGGGCTTATTTTCCTTAAATCAGTTGAGGACAAACTTCTCCTTAGAAGCTATCCTTATTTTCGTATTTCTCAGAATGATCATGGAAAAGAGCTTTAAGAATCCAGAGTGGTACCGCCCTTGCCCTTAGTTTACACCCACACGCGCAGGCTTTCTTTTCGAGCAGTTTTTTCCTTGCTGCTTTTGTCGTGTAGGTGGCCCTCTCTGGATTACTTTTGGCAGGAAGTTGAACAAGCTTTCTTTTTGGAACAGAATATATCTTATTGGTGAGAGAGGGGAAAAATGAAGTTTTTATATTTTGAAATTTTATTTTGAGTTTTGATTTAAAGGCTAATTTAAATGTAGAAAAATGAAGGTGAGGATTAAATTTTGTTTTGTATACTACTTATTCTGAATCTTAGTAATTTCTGGGTCTTCCTTTTTTATGATACTGCTTTTTCTCCTTCAGCCATTGACAGGCATCAGGAAGTCATCTTTGCCCAGTTTTCATTTTCTGGCTCTTGACTGAGGCTGCCTTCTTCTAGTGATGGCCTCCACAGGCGCTTCACATGGCCATGCCCATTTCATCCCATGTTAGGGTGAGCGTAGCACTCAGTCAAGCTTCCCATGGAGTTGGCTGGTCCGTACGTCCCCACATTGTTGGTGGCAGCTCCTGACTGGAGTTATCCTTTGTCACAGTGCCACTGGACTGCCATGCCTGCTGGGGCTTCCAGGATAGGAGGACCACTTTTGGCCCTGTGCTTGCTGCCTGAGATTATGGTGGTGGGTCAGATTTGGGCAGTTCCTTCCTGAAGAGCCCTAAGCGTTCAGCAGAAACCTGTCTTCAACCTGAATAAGTCTGTGCTATGTGTGGAAATCTTGTCCAGTTGGAATGGAGAAGTTCTGGTGCAGTTTTTCTAGATGTGTTCATCAATCATACCCTTCTACTTGAATTCAAAGTGTGTGTGTTTCTCCATGTAGCTGAGTGGCTTCATAGTACAGATCAGTTGACAGGCGTGTCTTCATTTAATAATGAGCTTGTTGTAGCTCAGTTAGTTAACATTAACAAAGCAACATACATGTGTTGAGTGTTGCGGCTGTCTTTTCCCAATCTGTGAGTGTACTCTGTGGGCCAGTCATGTAAAACTATAGGAGCCATTTTTTGAGATGTCTGATGCTCAGAGTAGTTTGTATAGGTTATTTTTCTCGCTAAATTGGTGTTTGTTCCCTTCGAGCATGGTAGTGTAAGAAAGACCTGTTGCAAGGTCTGCGAAGTTACGTTTGCTCAGCGTGTGATTCCCAGGGTCAATCCTGTTTTGAATTGTAAATTCAAGCAAGCTTTGAAGAGCTTTTATATTTCAGTGGCTGAATAAAGCATTACGAAAGCCTCGAAAGCCTCGTGTCCAGGCTGACGGCTGGCAAGAGGAGCGTTCCTCCTGCGTGCCTCCCCGGGAGTGAGGGCTGCCATGTGAGCAGCAGCGGCTCCCTTTTTTTTTTTTGAAGTTGTTTTATTTTTTTAATTTCCAAAACAGCCCATGACCCAGTTACTTTCTTCCTTCTCTATTGCATTTTTTTTTTTTTTTTTTGTGATTAGGAACAGATTTGATGACTATCGTAGTATAAAAGAGTGTTTAACCTTAAAAAATTATTTCTTAAAAGTTTTTATGGACATGCATAGTGTGACTTGCATTTTTAGAAATGGGAGCAGTGTTGCTGTCAGGCACACGTGCTGTTTTTTTGAATAAATAAGAAACCATTCTTAGGAAATGTGAAAATTGTAGAACTTCAGTACAGTTGGAATGTTTGATTGCTTTGGAACAGGATTTCTCGGCCTCACCTTATTTTCCTGTTGGGCCAGATACTTCTTTTTGTGCCGTCTCCCCCAAGCTTTGGAGTGTGCTTATTAGCAGCATCTCTGGCTTCTGCTTGTTAGGGATCAATCGTACCTGCCCTCCCCAGTTATGACAGCCAGGGCTATCTGTGGGTATCCTGAGACACTCTCTGGGGCCTGGAATTGGCCCCATCCAGAGCCAGGGGTTGGGGGCGCCTGCAGGCAAATGATGGACCACTGTCAGAATCACCTGGGGGGAGCTCCTCACGGGTTCAGCTCCTTGGCTTGTGCCCATTCTTTCTGAACACATTCGCTGAGGTCAGGCCCTAGAAGAGCAGTCTTCCTGGGGAGTGACCAGCTTGGTAGAGAATTTATTGTGTATGTGGGATTAACTTCTGGTTAACTACACATAGGCTCGCTCACGCTCTCTCGCTCACTCTCTATTTTTTTATTTTTATTTTATTTTTTTTAAAATTTTTTATTTTTTATTTTTTATTTTTTTGGTGAAACCAGGGATGGAACTCAGGCCCCGGCGCAGGCAAGTGCTTATTCTACTGAGCTATCTCCCCGGCCCCCAGACTATAAATTAAAGAAGGTTTTAGATTAGGACTTGATTTGTCATGATTTTTTTCCCCTTGTTTTATTTAACATACTGTATTTCAAGTTTTGAAAATAACTACCATACTAAATTGTATAATTATTTAAACTAGGTTTTGAGAGATTACCTCAGATGGAATCAATTTGATTGCAAAAGGATTCCAAAAGGTTTACTTCATCCTTTGAGATGCAGTCAGGTATCCTTTTGATACAGGGAGAAAAACTGATCTTGGGTGGGTGACCTCCACATGATACAGGGACCCTCCAAGTGACGTAGGGAAAAGTGATCTCCCGACCTGACCTGCACGAGTTTGTGTTCTCTAAAACCGAAGAATGAGTTTTAGGAACAAACAGAGGTTATGAGCACAATATATTTATCGAGGGAAAGAAAGCTCCTGTCTGAGAGGGACAGGAGGGGGGCCCCAGCAGGTTGTTCCCAGGAAGCTGTGTCTTCCAGGGACTTTGATAGAGGAAAAATGGTGAGGCAGAGCTAAGGTGGTGGAGAAGACATGGGAACTCGCTTAGGTGGACATGAGGTGGGACTAAACTGTGGTCAACCGATGGGATTATAAGCACCATTGCTCAGGTAAAGTTGATTACGCCCAGGACCAAAAGGGGAAGCAAGTCCCATAACAAACAGGCATTGGACAGGGTCTCTTCCTGTTGGGGGTTGGGCTAGTGACTCATTTGGGCTCTTTCAAGGTGATTGATACCTATTTAGAATATCAGTTCCTTTACTCCTTTATCTTGAGGTGTGGCCCGTTTGGGAGTGTCTGTCTCTTCCAAAGTTGCAAAGTCACCTTGTCTTTCATATTGTCTCGAGGGCCTGTCCCTGTCTGACTGCCTATAATATTTTTCTCTAATTCAGCTGCCTGCAACACAAACAGCTGTAGAAGCCTCCAGAACTGCCTGCGGGAGAGGCCCGCAGTCTGCTGGAATCTCTGCGAAGGCAGCTGCTACTCAGGTGCTGGCAGAGGGAAGATGCATCAGTGGAGTTTGCCTTCCGTCTCGCTGGGTTTTGTAGCGAGGGTTTCAGTTGATCTCGATTACAAATATTTAGAAAACAAGTCCTGTCAGTACTGAGAACATACAGACTTTATCAAGAAGTTTGCGTCACAATCTGTGCCATGCCATTTATGCTGTGTTAGGTATTGCAAATAAATTAGAGATGATTTGAAGCAGCGAAGGCATGCCTTTTAGAGACCGAGTGCCCAGAGTTCAACCAGAAGCCCACTTGCTTATCACAAAGTACTGAGACTACAACTAAACCTCAATACTGAGGTTTTAGTTTAGAAAAAAAAAAGCCCACACATTAACATCTGAGAAAAACAAGTGTCCTGCTGCCAGGGCTCTGGGCCACTGCTCTGCCTTGCAGGGCGCGTGTGCACAGCCCACTGGCAGGCGACCGCGTCCCACTGCAGGCCTGTGAGCCCTGGGGGTTCTGGTGTGCGGCCGGGCCCTGGGGCAGCCCTCAGTCTGAGCTGCTGCTTGTGCTGTGTGCTGCTGAGTGCCCTCTGCATGCCTCAGTCTTGAGTTGCTTTCCCCCTTAGTACAAAGTAGCGTAGAAATGTACACCTTCAGTGTGTCGCTGTCTTACGGCCTCCCAAACATCCAGCTAAGAGTAACTCCTGGTCAACAAATGTGAATATAACAGTTTGTAGCAGGGGCCTTAAGTCCTAGCCAGTACAGACAGTACTGTGGGGCAAGCATTTGTTGAATTCTTACATTGATTGTAGCAACTATACTTGGTCTTTTGAGTGGATTTGCTTAGTTGAGTAACCTGAGCCCCCAGCACATAGCGGCTCCTTGTGATGCTGGTCCACCTGGTGATGTGGGTCTCTGATATGTTAGGTTGGAGATGCTTTCTCTTTTTTTTTTTTTTGTGGAACCGGGGATTGAACTCAGGCCCTTACGCTTGCCAGGCAAGCTCTTATTGCACTGAGCCATCTCCTGGCCCCTGGAGATGCTTTCTGGTGCATCTCTCGGTAGGTCTCCTCGAACAGCAGAGGACTGAGCAGTGCTGCACACCTGCTGGTGGCCTTGCTCTTCTTGTCTGCGGGGTGTAGTATTTGTTCCTCAGTGCTTGTTCTGGTCTATGTGCCAGTGCCCTCAAAGCCTGTGAGAGTTGTGGGGTGACTTCTGTGATTGATTCTTAATCCAGTGCTGGGATTATGGGTGTGAGTGCCCTGGGGTGGATACTCTGCACACAAATGTGAGGAGGGGAGAGAGGCTAGCTAACTGCCTCAGCTGCAACCCCTCCCTTTACCTCTTTGCTCTTTGCCCTTTTCTGCCTCCATGAATTGCTGCTGTCTGCCTTGGAGCCAGCTGAGTATGGACTGAAACCTCCACTAACTAAATAAACCTTTCCTTCCTTAATTTTGGGTGTCAGGTGTTTTGTCCCAGCAGTGAGAGAAGAGTAACTGAGACAGTGCCGTCTCCTAAGGGATACTTAAAGCAGGTTGTTTTTTCCTTCTAAAGAAAACAGAAATCTGAAAGGACTAAACATACAATATCTTATTAAACCCCTCCTTTTATTTTTGTTACGTTGTTCTAGAATATAAATAATGGCTTTTAAATATGCCTTTTTCCTTAAAAATGGTGGATTTTTTCTACTCATTTGAAATCATAAGGTTTATTGATAGTGATTTCTACATTATATGCCTTATATATTAAAACATTGTTTCCTCAGATTTTGTATTTCTACTTTTGATTTTTCCTTCTTCCCTTTCTTCCTTTTTTTGTTTTGTGACAGGGCTACTAGGTAATCCAGGCTGGCATTGAGCTAAGGACTCTGCCGCTTCCCCTCCCAGGTGCTGACGTTGTAGGCATAGGCCACCACGCCTGGCTCTCCTTTTCTTTTGTAAGAAAGAGAAAACACCTCATGAGGGATTATTTAGTGTTTTTATTATTTCAGTGTAGGTATTTTTATCCTAGCGTTCAGCTTTTTAAAAAAAAATCATTTATTTATTTGATACAGGATCTCTACACAGCTGGGACTGGTCGTGATCTTCCTGTTTCAGCCTCCCCAGTGCTGGGGTTACAGGCGTGCACCACCATGCCCAGTTTCAGGGCCAGCATGGCGTGCTAGAGGTTCCAGGACCGGCACGGCTTCTAGAGATCGAACCTGGGTCCTTGCACACGCCAGGCAGGTGCTTAGACCACGAGTTATCGCTCCTTCCCCAAGCCTTCAGCTTTTGATGGGAGAGCAATTGGAGAAATTAAGAAAAGCTCTCTACTTCTTTATTTTCTTAGGTATTAGAGTAACATTGTACCATTTGATAACTAGACTAGTCATTTGTTGCTTTAACATTAACTTACAAACAACTTTTTTGCTGTTTTATGGTAAATCTTAGCTCTTTAATAGAGTTGTAAAAAGAATGTGAAAAAATGCAGGAAGACAAATTTCTCCTAGATATTTCTTGCCCCAGCTGTAGTAGTAACAGCAAAACAAGTGCAGCCCTGCCACCGTGGCAGGGGCAGCAGGATGGCAGAGGGACCGAGGCAAGGGCAGCGGGACTGCAGCGGACCGTGGCAGGGGCAGCGGGACGGCAGAGGACCGTGGCAGGGGCAGCGGGACTGCAGAGGACCGTGGCAGGGGCAGCGGGACGGCAGAGGGACCGAGGCAGGGGCAGCGGGACGGCAGAGGGACCGAGGCAGGGGCAGAGGGACCAAGGCAGGGGCAGCGGGACTGCAGAGGACCGTGGCAGGGGCAGC
>NW_004524583.1:29994282-30007983 GCF_000260255.1 Octodon degus
GTGGCAGGGGCAGCGGGACTGCAGAGGACCGTGGCAGGGGCAGCGGGACGGCAGAGGGACCAAGGCAGGGGCAGCGGGACGGCAGAGGGGCCGTGGCAGGGGCAGCGGGACGGCAGAGGGGCCGTGGCAGGGGCAGTGGGACGGCAGAGGACCGTGGCAGGGGCAGCGGGACGGCAGAGGACCGTGGCAGACTCAGAGTCCTTTCGAAAGCCTGGAAAGCAGTCCTCCCTGCAGTCCAGCCCAGAGACCTGCGGCCTGGCCCTTCTGGCTCCTGTGCACCTCACTTCTTTTCTCATTGTTTTAACAGAGTATGTCTTCCTTAGAATACAAAGAGCAGCTGTTCACATCCAGTTAAGATCCTTCTTAGATACCTGGTGACAGAGATAATAGATTAAGTAAAGTAGGGCTTTGAATATTTTAATCCTAAGCAAAAAGCACCTCATATGCTTGCCCTGAGAAGATGTGACACAGTTCTTGCTGTAGGCCTGAAGTTTCTTAGTGTCATAGAGGGCATAAGAGGGTAGGATTTGAAGATAAATATGAGACAGTCTTTTTGCCTAAATGCTGACTGTAAATAAAATTATTAAAAATGTGTGACAGCAAAGGGATGAACGTAGTCTTCTTTGTGAATAATTTTACTTGAATTTGTTATACCCTGAGGTCACTTGAGCATTATTTCATTAGGCTTATTATTCAAGATTCCCTCTTTTATTCTTAAAAAATGATATTGAATCCTTTGCCCTTGCCAACATGTTTAACAGTCTGTGGAATTGTGGTATGACGCCTTCACATTTACTAATCCTACTCTTCAGTAAGAGCGACTTAATCTCACTAAATTCTTATTTATGTTCTCCATAGATTGAGGGAACAACTGCCCATATCAAGTGGAGAATTATCTCTTTTAAACTCATTCTAGGTCCCAGGGAAATGGCTCAGTGGAACAGGCGCTTCCCTTGCAAGCTCAGGGGCCTGAGTTTAATCCCTGGTTCCGTCAAAAATTAAAAAAAAAATAAGATAAACTCATTCTAATGACAAATTATGCACCTTGATAGTAGAAATTTGAAGTGCGTTGACTTTGGAAGAGTTACGTTTAATACCTGGTAGTGTGGGGGCTGGATCGGTATGGGGGGATGCGAAGCTCTGTAGTATGTGTTAGAATTCTATTGTTGTTTCTTAACTGTATCATGTTACCCACTTTCTTGATTGTCTGATAAATTGAAAACTTGTTAGTAGCAGTGGATTTAAGCAAAAGTCTGAAGTGAAGGAATCAGAATATAGAAAAGACAGAATGAAGTGTGTGGCTCTGAGTAGAGGTTGGGGTGGGAACTGCCGAGCGCAGCCCCAGCTCCTTTCCTTGTGGTTACCTGCCTTGAAGTGTGGGTGTGCAAAGGCACGTTTGAAGACCTGGTTTCAGGAAACAGCAGGCCACAGGGTGGAACCTGGGATGAAGGTGGGGACGTTTTATCAGTTTGTGATGGTATGCTAATGTTACTCAAGAGCTTGGGGAAGTTAAACTCTTACTGACAGGTGTTGAGTTTTAGAATCTGAATATTACTAACAAAAGCCTGTAGCATATTTTATATATGAAAGGAAGCTGTAAATATATTTAAATGGCCTTTCATCAAAACCATGCGTGCAAAATTTGGAGACTTTATGCTGAGTGAAATCTCACGTGTTCCCAAGATTTGGGTGCTCCTGGGTGGAGGACTTTCGAGTGTCTGTTGTGAGAGACATTGAGGCAGGAGAACGTAGAAGCAAGTATTTCAGGCTCAAAGGAAATTACTGTTTGCATCTGCCCAAGGAATGGTGAGGTCTCCAGTGAGTGCATGATAAGGAACGCAAGAGCCCTGTGAGCAGTCAGGCCTTCGCTTCTCAGCCTCGCACAGCAGAGGACGTTTCCTGAGCCGTAAGCAGCTCCTTGTCCTCCTGCGATAGCTTTCCTGGGAGCACTGTGCTGGGGATGAGCCGTCAGCAAGTTAAGTAATGAATGCTAGCCGAAGAAGCAGAGGACCTCTTACATTTAGGGAAGTTTTTTTTTTTTTAGTCAAAAACTTAGTAACTGACTGTTTTTGTTCTTTCCTGTTGGAAAATGGTTTGAGAAGTTGATGAGGCTCTGAGTTTCTCCAGGGCTTCTGGGCAGGGTCAAAATAGAGGAGATAAATGATGATGATGCAGACCTTGATTTTTCTGGAGGTTTACTCTAAAAGTGTATCCTTTTTATTGTTCTGTAATTGGGCCTTTACTGAAAAGTTAAACTTGTATTCTAACATCGACTTAGGACATTAACAGGAGAGCATTCTCAGTGGTTAAAAGGGACCAGGCTTGTGTCGTGATATAAACATTAATGTTTCTATGTAAGTTCTACTTACTGTCCAATTTTTAGTCTGAGAAAAAAGATATTTGTGTATGCACACATGCATAATAACAAATAATACCAACCAAAGCTTTCTGGGGCTATTGAGGTACACAGAGATTTTCCATTGTTTTGGTTTTTCTGATAGTTTGACTTCTTGGATTTGATTAGAATTTTTTTTTTTTTTTTTTGTATTTTAGGGAAGGGTATACAGGGTGTTCATGGTCTGACTACTAGATCAGACTCATAGTGATCCACCTATTTACAGCCTCCCAAGAACTGAGATTACAGGCGCGCACCACCATGCCCAGTCTCAAGTAGCCTCTCAGCATGTCTTGGGGGTGTGGCCACCCAGCAGGGCACATAGGTGGGAGCTGGGTGGGAATTGAACCTGGGCCTTACACTTTTTTTTTTTTTTTTTTTTTTTGGTGGAACTGGGGATTGAACTCAGGCCCTTGCACTTGTTAGGAAAGCACTTATTCCACTGAGCCATCTCCTTAGCCCCCCTTAATTAAAATTTTAAGGGCTTTATTTGCACTTGCTCCCCCCCCCCCCGCAGTTTAAAAAATTGTGGTAAAATATGCATACTATAAAATTTACTATCTTACCCTTTTTCTCCCTATGGTTCTGAGGATAGAACTGAGCACCTTATGCACGTTAGGTAAGCGATGTACCATTGAGCTCTAGCCCAGCCCCATCCTACTTGTTTTTATGTGTACAGTTTATTGGTATTAGGTAAACTCTTCGTGTTCTACAGATATCAGCACTGTCTCCTTCCATAAGACTTTCATCTTATAAAATTGAAACTCTCTACCCATTAAACAGTAAACTTACCTCCTACTCCACCTGCCCAGTCCCTGAAAACTGCTGCTCTACTTCCAGTCTTCATGGTTTTGACTGTGTTGCACTTCATGTAACTAGAATCATGTGGTCTGTGGTCTTTTTGGGACTGCCTGCTAACATGTAGGATAACGTTCGAGGGCTTGTTCGTTCATATTGTAGCAGGCATCAGGATATCTGATTTTTAGAGCTGAGTAGTAGCCCATTGTATATACATAGCACATTGTGCTGCTGCAGTCCATAGAGACGTAGGTTCCTTCTGTCCCTTTCCTGTGGTGAAGAATGCTGCTGTCTGTAAACACCTCCTTCACGACCTTGCTTTCGGTTTTCAGGCTCTGTACCCGGAACTAAAACTGTTGGATCATATGGTGAATCTATTTTAACTTTTTTGAGGACTCACCAAAACCTTCTTCCATAGCAGCTGTACTGTTTTACATTTTTTCCTAGCAATGAGCAAGGATCTTAATTTTTCTTTATCTTTGTCAACATTTGTTATTTTTTTGTTTGTTTTGGCAGTAGCTGTTTGTTTTAATGGATGTAAATTGGTATCTTTTTGTAGCTTTGATTTGTAGTTTCGTGATGATTAGTGACTGTTAGAGGCATGGTGGTCGCTTTGAGCATATTTTCATGTGCTTAGTGCCACATGTATACCTTTTTGTTTCCTTTTTGGTGGTACCGGGGATTGAACTCAGGAACTTGTGCTTGCCAGGCAAGCACGTATTCTACTGAGCTATCTCCCCAGCCCAGTACATTTCTTGAGAATTATTTATTCATGCACTTTCTCCATTGTTTTGGAATCAGGTTGTTCTGGTCTTGAATATTAGAAAGTCTCTATATAGTTTGCATATCATTTCCTTATGAGATATGGATGCAAATTTTTTTGCCCTTTTTATTTTTGTGGTAGTCTTTTGATGTATAAAATTTAATGATTCTCACTAAATCCAGTTTGCTCCCCATCCCCCATTCTGTGGCTTCGGTGTTGCATCCGAAAAGTGACAGCCAGATCTCAGCAGGGTGGTAGAGCGCGTGTACCTACCAGTCCCTGGAGGGCGGAGGCTCTGTGGTAGCGCCTGCCTGGTGTGCGCGAGGTCTGGCCGGATCTCTGGCAAGGAGCGTGGGGCTGTGGCCGGATTCCATGCTGTGAAGCTTGTTGTGTGCATATGAAGCTTTTTTTTTTTTTAAATAATTTCATCAGTACATTTTAGATATACATAATGATCATTTATCATAGGGAGTTTGTACCTGTGTATAATACATCTTGATTTTTCTTTTCTCCCCGATCTCCTCCGTTCCCTTTGAGCCCCCTTCCCCTCCTTATTGCCCACAGTTCTGTTTTTGATTTTTTCCGTCTGTCCTCTTTTTGTCTTGCTCTTTTCCTCTTGTTTGTTCCCCTTCCCATCTCTTACATGTGTTGGTTTTTACTCACCCTTTTGGTTTCTCATCCCAGAGACAATGAGATATTTAAACATGTGTGTCGCATTTGTTACACTTAGGAGTGTGGTCTGCAGGTTCATCTGTTTACCTAGAAATGTCTCAAGTTTATCCATCTGTAGGGCACAGTAGTACTCGGTTATATAAAAACCCCATTGGTGGGAATATTGTAATAACAATATCAAGCACAGCCTAGAAAGTGACAAACTGTCGTAACTATTAAGTATCCACTTTTAATCATTTGAATAAGGTTATATATTTTTTAAATTTAAATTTTAAGGAAAAGAAAATAAAAACAATGGTATAAAATTGCAAAGCAAAATTATAGGAGAGTAACAGTGGTTAGTACATTGTGTATTGTTATCTTGAAAGTAGTTGCTCATATTATAAGACATAGGTGTGAAAATTCGGTCAAGAAATATGGGCGTATACCTTTCCTTTCAGTGAGCTAATGGTTGTATAACTGTTGTGTGTGTATATATATTACTTCTCTCTATATATGTATTCATATATTCCTCCTTTCCCAATTCATTTCCTTTTGTGCATTTTCTTTCCCTTTCACAATACAGTTATAAAACCAAATCTAAAGCTAGAAAATTAAATACAGTAAGTGTCCTCTCAGCATAGTGGCTTTACCAAAGGGATTGGGGAAAATGGGGAAACAGAAGAGGAGGAAGAGATTAGAAGCAAGGCTGAAGGACAAAGGGAGATGATGCAAGCCTGGGGAGCAAGCCATAGCCATGAAGAAGGTAGGGGGGAAAGGAGGCAGGGAAAGGAGGCGTGCACGCAGGGACGTAAGAAACAGCAGAACTAGACACTGTTCACGTTCCTACAGGAGGGCAGTGAAGAAAAAGCAAAGGGAAAGTATGTCCACTTCAGGGAATGTCTGCTGTGAATGGGGCAGACAGAGCCCAGTGCGGCGGAATCACGCGAGGTGCTGGACAATCCGAGGAGGCCTGCACTCTCGGCCCCTCTGACCTGCAGGCCCGTCCGCACTCTGTCTGCAAGACCGAGGCTGGAGCTGTTCACGCACGAGAGGCCACTGTGGGGCCTCTTGCTGGCCTAAGCCCCGTGGCTCTCCGACGCCCAGTGTCTCCCATGGCTGTGCGCTCCTGAGCCTGGGAGTACAGGGGTGGAGCCGCTCCTAAACCAAGAATGTCTGAGCTGAAATCACTGGCCAGCGCTGCAGCCTGTGGCATCCGCTGCTCGCTCCCTGGTGTGTTTCTCCATGGAGGTTTCTGGAGACCCTCATGGTCTCTGTTTCTCTGCACTTGGAGCTGCTTCTTGTGTGGTGAGCTGGGCTGCTGTCACAGGGAAGAAGTCCGTTTATCCACCACTCCTCTTCTGCATTGGCGTCCCTCTTCCCTGTCTTGTGCGCCGCCACAGTTCTCCTTTCAGATCGGATGCGCCTTTCTCCTCTTCCCAGGGTGCTACCTTCCGTTGTCCACACACC
This sequence comes from Octodon degus, assembly GCF_000260255.1. Classification (NCBI taxonomy): domain Eukaryota; kingdom Metazoa; phylum Chordata; class Mammalia; order Rodentia; family Octodontidae; genus Octodon; species Octodon degus. Next base: position 30,000,360 of record NW_004524583.1, read on the forward strand.
AGACCGCGGAGAGGCAGACTTGCTGCTCCTCGCCGCTCTGCTATCTTGGAAGTCTGGGAGACATTCTTCAGTGCTGTAAAGCTTTTGTCTCATATTTTCTTCTGAGAATGTTTTAGATTTTTTTTTTTTTTTTTTGCAGAACCGGGGATTGAACTCAGGCCCCTGCACCTGCCAGGCAAGCGCTTATTCTACTGAGCCATCTCCCCGGCCCCTGGAGAATGATTTAAACTTTGGGTCTTGCATATAAGCCTTTGATTAATTTATTAGATTGAGTGAAATTCCAGCTTCATTCTTTTGCATTTGGATGTCCATTCTTTCCAGTACCATCTGGTGAGTAGTGTCGTTTACTCTCTAGGTGATCTTTGTCAAAAATTATTAGGTCATGTGTATAAGCACTTGTTTCTAGGCCCGCTAATTCTGTTGGTTTTTATGTTTACCATACTATTTTGGTTACTGTATCATATAATTTGATATCAGGAAGTATGGGATCTTCTTTTTCAAGAATGTTTTGGCTATTAGATCCTCTGAGAGCCTGAATTTTAGCTTTTTTTCCTGCAAAAAAAAAAAAAGCCATTGGGATTTTGAGAGGGACCATGTTACATTTATGGATTACTTTTTAGACAGTATTACTGACATCTTAAATAGTAATGTACCTTCCAATCTATGAACATGGGAAGTGTTTCCATTCATTTATGACTTAATTTCTTTTAGCATTGTTTCATAGCTTCCATTGCTCAAGTCTTTCACTTTCTTGTTTAATTTTCTTTTGAGCAACTGAAGACCGAACCCAGGACTTTTACAGTGGAGTACATTACCAGACTTCTTATATTTTTATTTTGAGATAGAGTCTAGTGAAGTTGCCCAGGGTAGGCTTGAATTTGGACTCCTCCTGTGTCATTGTCTCAGAGTGCTGGGATTACAAGCATATATCCAGTTTGGTTATTTTTTGATGTTATTGATCGTTGATTGTGAGTGTACAGAGATGTAGCTGATTTTCGTATGTTGACTTTGTATGCTACAAAGTAGGTAAATTTGTTTTTTTCCTTTGGAATCTTTTGGATTTTATACATATAGGATCATAATTTCATATGACAGAGGTACTTGTAATTTTATTTCTTCGTTTCCTAGTTGAATGCTTTATTCCCTTCTTTTGTAATTACCCTGGCTAGAGCTCCAGTACTGTGATGAGTGGAACTGGTGGAAGTGAGCACCCTTGCCTCCTTCCTGAACTTCAAGGAACGGCTTTCCAGCCCTTCTGCAAAGTCTCAGTTGCAGGCTCAGCATGCCCTGGCGGCAGAGGGTGGAACCCGGTCCCCGCATCTGCCTGAGCAGGCGCTTTAGTCTGCTGAGCTGTCTGGCAGGCCCTAGCTTTCCAGTCTTTCACCATTGATGTGATGTTGGCTATGCGTTTTTCATATACCGTGTAGTTTTATTATATGTTTTATTATATTGAAGTGGTTTTCTTCTGTCGCTCGTTTAGCAGCTTTCTTCTTTATGAACAGGTATTACATTTTGTCAGATGTTTTTCCTGTATCAGTGGAGAGGGCAGTGCACGTGCTGCGGTGGGCCTCTGTAGAGACAGGTGGCCGGGCACTGCCCAGCACAGAGCAGTGGGGCAAGGAGTACAAAGGTAGGCCAGATACGGACTGCTGCCTTGCAATAAGAACACATTGATATCCTTGAAAGCTCTGTTACTGTGTGGTTTTTTTTTTTTTTAAAGATAAATATAAGATGTTAATGAATGAGTTTTTTTTTAAATGAGACTAAAAAAAGTCAAAAATGATGTAAAATTTCACTAGACAAAAATGATAGAAATTTAACAGTTTTTAAAAAACATTTATTTATGTTTATATTTAGTGTGGGGTCTCGCTAGGCAGTTTATAATCAAGGCCAGCACAGCATTGCGGTTCCAGGGTTCGAATCTGGGTTCTTGCGTTTGCCAGGAAGGCGGTTAGGCCTCCAAGCTATCTACCCAGCCCTCAAGAGTGGTTTTTATGTTGCATGTTGTTGTCTTCAAACTAATTGTTCAGATTACTGTTTATAAGCATGCATAATTGGTCTAAAAATTACAAAAAAATTAAAAAGGGGAGAGAAAAATGTTAAGCATGAATTACTTGTTTACAGTTATCCAAGCTGCCCTGTGTATATACGTGTATCTTTTCCCTTCTGTCTTTTCTCCTTTCCCTCGTCCCTATTATTTTTCCCTTTCAACGGTTTCTTTCCCTTCCACTGTGTCTGTTGTACCTTGCGGATATTGTTTACCCTTTCAGGTTCTTATACTAGGGAGACAGTGTTTACATTTGTGGTCAGATTTCACTTATTCGTATGGTCTCTAGTTGCATCCATTTACCTGTAAAAGCCTTGAGTTTATATTTGAGTAATACCCCATTGTATAAAAATATCACATCTTTTTTTTAAATCCGTTCCTCAGTTGATGGGCATTTGGGTTGTTTCCAAGATTTCGCTGTGATGCATTGTGCTGCTATAAACGTGAGTGAATGTGTATCGCTCTAGGGGTTACTTGACACTATCTGAAGCAGTAGAAATCTCAATAGGGCAAGCCGTGAACACTTATAAAGCTATGTTGTAGCACTGTTGCTACAACAGTTTATAATTGTGCTTTTAAAATACGATTTTAGGGGCTGGGGAGATAGCTCAGTAGAAGAAGTGACTGCCTGGCAAGTGCAAGGGCCTGAGGTCAATTCCCAGTATCTAAAAAAAAAAAAAAGAGAAAGATTTTAGGGGCTGGGGAGATAACTCAGTGGTCTAAGTGCCTTCCTGGCAAGCACAAGGACCGGGTTCGATCCCCGGTATTGCAGACCGTTCTAGCGCTAGAAGCCTGGGCACCTCATGCGGGCCACTGAAGCCGGGTGTGGTGGTGCACGCTCGTCATCCCAGCAGCACTGTGGAGGCTGAGACAGGAGGGTCAGTAGGATCCAAGCTGCATAGTGAGACCTGGGCCAAATACATAAATAATAAAAAATTTGAAATATAATTTTATTTATGTTTTGTGGAACTGGGGATTGAACTACCCAGGCAAGTGCTTATTCTACTGAGCCATCTCCCCAGCCCCTTAAAATATAATTTTAAAGACCAAAGTTGTAAAATTTTTACTAGTCTAAAAGCTATGTTTCTTATAATTCCATGGTCTATTTTCTATATGATTTGAAACGAATGTTGTACTCTTTTTTTTTTTTTTTTTTTTTAGTGCAGGGTCTACACAGATTGGACTCATAGTGATCCTTCTGTTTTCAGCCTCCCAAATGCTGGAATTATAGGAGGACCACCACACCCAGTGTTAATCTTTGTCTCAGTGTGCCCCGGGGGCGAGGCCAGCACAGCACACCAGGGATCTGACCCTGGCCCCTGCATCTGCCTAGGCAGGCGCTTTAATCTGCTGAGCTACCTGGTTGGCCCGTTTGCTTGCTTGCTTGCTTGCTTGCTTTCTTTCTCTTATTCATTCTTAGCTTACATTTTCTGAGAACATAATGTGTAAAGATGTCATTTTTGTGACAACACTGAAAGGGGTGGAGACAGAACTCAGGAACAGAGTTTTTGTATGTTACTGCAGTAAGCTGGTTTAAATTCATATTAGAGTATCATAACTTTAGGATGTTAGATGTAATTTCTATAGTAACCATAAAGAAAATAGCTACATAATATATACAAGCAGAGAAAAGAAAAAAATTTAAAGGTTTTGCTACCAAAAAAAGAAATCAGTTAAATCTAAAGAAGCCACTAGTACAATAAAAAAGCTGAAAGTTACAAGGCACACATAAAGCAAAGCGAGTCCATGGTAGCCCCTTCTCAGCAGTTGCTTTAAATGGAGGTGGATCAAACTACAGTGAAAAGACAAAGGGTTTTTTAAAACGTCCAACTTTAGGCTGTCTATGAGCGGCTTGCTTTAAATTCAGAGATACAAACAGATTAAAAGTGAAAGGAAAGAAGAAGATTCAATGTGAGTAATAACTGAACGATGGCCTGGGCACCTGTGGTCACACCAGACATGTGGGCTCTGTGTCACAAGGGTTTGCGTGAGACGAAGAACACTGTGTATGGACAAAGGGTTCAAGCTGGGCATGGTGCTGTACTCCCATAATCTCAGCGTCTCAGAACCTGAGGCAGAAGAACCACAAGCTCAAGGCCAGCCTGGGCGCTTCGGTGAGACCCGTCTCACAATACAGTTGACAGAGGGCTGGGAGTGTAGCTTAGCGCTGACTAGGTTCAGTCCCCAGAACCAGCTGGTGCTGCTGCTGGTGGTGGTTGAATCACCAAGGTAGGACCGAAGGCAGAGCACCAGAATACACCGGAGAAACCTGACGAAGGACAAATTGGTTCCACAGTGGTAGCCCTGTAGACTTTAATATTGTACTCTTAGCTGTGACTGCAACTGGCCTGAATGTAGTTGACAGACACAAGCAACCAAGTAGAGCTAACAGGTACACCCAGGCACTCTGTCCAACACAAAAGCACGCACGTACCCAGGTGTCATATGATTGTGTCCCGTAGCACAAAGTGAGTGGATGCCATTTACTTGTAACATTTGGCTTTGACTTTTTTTTAAAGCCTAGTTTTATGTATTATGCTGTACTTCGTTACTGGATGTGAATTCATCGAGAAACAATTTGGCAGTTAAATGATTTCTAGGAGATTAGGGCTTCCACCGAGTTTTTGCATTACAGTAACACCAGTGTTTACAAGCTGTGCCCTGGCGGCTGTGCTGGGTGTGGGCGTTCTCTTCAGTGCCTTCGGGTTTGGAAGGCCCCTTGGGTTAACTGCTAATCTGCTGTAATGGCTGAGGAGTGTGTGGGTGTCCAGTTTAGCACCTGCCTCCTCCAGGGGAGGGAGCAGTTACTAGGCAGAGCTGCTGGGCGGGAGGACGCTGTGTCCTCAGAGCGTTATGTACCTTCTTGTTTCCCCCTTTTCTCTAGTATGGTAGAGATTTATTTATTCTGTTTGCTCTCTTTAAGAAACTAAAAGAAGTTCATGTTTGTTTTTATTGATATATCTATGTCCAGTGGGGCTGATTTTTAAAATTTTATGCTGTTTCTTTCACCATAATAGTTATTCTGTCATGTTTCTTTCTCTCTCTTTTTATGTGTTTAGTACAGGGTTTTGCTATGCAGCTTGGATTTGTAGTGATCCTCCTGTTTTCAGCCTCCCTAGCACTGGGATTACAGTTGTGTGCCACCGCACGCGGTCTTGGTGGCCAGCTCAGCTTGCCCCGGGGGTGGGGCCAGCGCTGGCTTGGCATGTGCTTCCAGGATCGAACCCTGGTCCCTGCGCTTGGCTAAGCTGGTGCTTAGTCAGCTGAGCTATCTTGCGGGCCCTTGTCACTTTTATTTCTTTTTTCTTTTTGTATCTAGGACAGTGTCTACATGGTCTACAGGGTCTCACTATGTAGATCAGACTTGTAGTGATTCTCCTGTTTTCAGCCTCCCAAGCACTGGGCTTACAGGTGCAGGCGTCACCATGCCCAGTCTCAGTCGTCTCAGTGTGCCCCGTGGGCGGGGTTGTACGGCCTGCTGGGGATTGAACCCAGCAGCCGTGCCTGCCTAAATGGGCACTTTAGTCGCTGAGCTATCTGGCTGGCCCTCTGTCACTTTTAATTCTAAAACCCCTCTGTCAAGACACTTTTCCGTATTTTAATCCTCACCCTTCATCTATGAAGTGGGACCCCCTGGGCCAGAAGTCCTGCTGGGGCTGGTGGGAGTATTAGAGGCACAGAGGGTGCTTATTTAGGAAGCAGGGTATTTGCTGACTGCAGCAGAGAGACTGTTGAGTGCAGCCCACTCAGAGCAGAGCGCCACGGGCTGTCCCTTCCCCGGCCTGACCTGACTCACATCTGTCCCACCCATCCACCTGCCCATGACTCTGCCTCGGAAGCCCCAGCCCCAGCCCCAGCCCCGGCGCTGGTGCGAGTCATGTTCCTGGCTGCAGCCTCCTTCGCCACCGCCTGTCAGTCCCTTTCCTCTCCTTTGAAACATGCTCAGGTTCATTTCCTCAGGAAGGCTTTTTGGTTCATCCTTACAGATGGATATTATTTCAAATCCTGATCAACTCAAGTATCCCCTGGTGGAAAGCTGAACTTAATTGTAGATTTCCTGCGAGACTTTTCTATCCTTGTGTTATTCATAAAGGACTTGTAAAATGCAGGTTATTTAGGGAAAAATAACTTCTTTGGAACAAAGCAATGTTTGTTAGTAGCGCAGTATTGTTTATGTGTTGTGAAAGGGCAGCTTGGGTAGACAGATGATTAAGCGCACGCTACGCTTTTAGCGTGTTGACTCGTCCTTGCAGACCTCTTCCATTGTTTTTCATGCCATCGTCACCTTGCTGGCCAGTATTCCAGAGCTGAGGATTATGCTAAATGAGTGAGAAGGAACCTGTGGAGCAACACCTGCTGCATCTTTGCATCTGGGCGAGCATCCCTGCACCTTCCTGTGCTGTCCCCATCATTCTCCTGTGCCATGCAACCTGGAGACCAAGAGAAAGATGTCAAGTGTCAGTATGCGTGAGGATGTACTAAAGAGGACTCAGAAGAATTTATCTGTGAACCACTTACTGCATGAAGGTCACTTAGAAGCTGCCATCACTTAAAACGTAAATTAAATGGACAGTTGAATTTATGCTTCACTGAACAACATACATATTTGAATTTAACTACTGTTGAATAAATCTTTTGTCTTCATCTGAGAACTGCTTATCTAATGCTGTCAGTAGCCAATTTTATTTTGTCTTTGTTTCAGACCTCTGTGCAAATAGGAAGTCGATGTTATAGGTAGCTCCTGCCCTCAGTGCACATGAGTGTGTGTGGGAGTGTGAGCTCGTACGACCTTGTCTTAAACTTAGGGTATGAAAGAAGCAGGTATAACAGAATTGTACCCTGAGAAGGGCCCTTACACATGATGTGTTCATTGTGTGTTTGAGGAGCAAGTGCTTCTCTGGGCAGGGAGGCCCAGGGCTCTGAATGGATGGGGACAGAGAGCTGCTTTGATGCTTTTGGGAGAAATCCAGTAAGTAGTATCACTTCTCCTGCTCAGGGAGCTTGGAGATTTCCTTAACTTCAGACCTTTTTTCTAATGTATTTGGTGCAGGGTCTCACTACGCAGCTCGGACTTACAGTGATCCTCCGGTTTTCAGCCTCCCCAGCCCTAGAATTACAGGTGTGCGCCACCACACTCAGTCTTGGTGGCTGGCCCAGCGTGCCCTGGGGCAGGGCCAGCGTGGCCTATGGTGCTGGGGAATCAAACCCTGGTCCCTACACTTGACTAAGCAGGTGCTTAGTCTGCTGAGCTACCTTGCCAGCCCTTTAGACCTTTTGGGTGTTTAGAAAACTAGGTTATTGATGGAGTTGAAAGCTAGTTTGGATGTTCTTAAGCATGCTGCCAGAGATTTTTTTTTTCCTTGAGAAGATACAAAAATCCCAAAACTTGTCAAAATTACAGTTTTATCTTGTTTCTTGCAAAATATAAAATTGTTTTTCTTGGAAAACCATTTTAAGGGTTTTTTTTTTTTTTCCTTCCTTCCTCGAATGCCTTCAGGGCACTTTTGGCCAGCGGGAGAGTTGTGAGGTTCGAACTCCAGGAACCTGAGGCTGACAGCTTTGTGGAAGCAGCCACTT
>NW_004524583.1:30008131-30021657 GCF_000260255.1 Octodon degus
AAAACGTTCTTAAAAAATCCAAAATGGTTTTATGGTATCACCAGTTCAAGTGTAGACTTTCAGTTACGCTATGTGTCATCGTATTTCCTAGTAGTATCTAGCATGGAGCAGAACGTTTAGAAAGGTAAGTTAGGTGGTGTGCCGTTAACAACGCATACCTTCTTACTCTTCTTTGCCAGCAGTGTGTGATTCATGCTTTGCTTGAGATGGGGGTCCCACGGAGTTATCTAGTGTGACTTTGAACTCCTGTGCCCAGGGAATCTTCTTGTCTCAGCCTTTTGAGCAGCTGGGACGCCAGTATGAGAATGAGCCACACACCAGCCTTAAGGTTTTGATTTTTACCAGCTCCATGGGTAAGAAATGAAATCTTATTGTTACTTTTCTATGTATTTTGTCTTGCTATAAATGAGGTTCAATGTACTGTCGTCTGTGAGGTTTCTTTTTCCCCCCCAGTATCGGGCATTGAACTCAGGACCTTGTGCTTGCCAGGCAAGTGCTTATTGCATTGAGCTATCTCCTCTTGTTAAATGAACAAGGAGAGCTAGGGGAGAGGCTAACCTTAATATTTTCTAGATAGTAAAAGTGTTATACACATCTGTAATAAGTACAAAGGTATGAAAATGGTTCAAGAATAGGCCATCAAATCACTGGAGAAAACAAAAATTCTAAAAATACTTCAGAAAATTCAACAGAAGATAAAAGGCGGCAGAAGTCAATGTAGAACTGATACATTTCTCAACAAGTTGTGCCGGCACAACCACGCAGCCGAGTGTGCGGGGTTACCACCTCACAGCACAATAAAAGTCAAGATATTTAAACATAAAATATAAATCACAGAAGTATTTACAGACATTTTCCATAATTTAGGAGAGCTTGCAAACTTGTAGACGTAAAAGTCCACAACCATAGTATGAAAGTATTAAATTTTTTTAAAAAAAATTATACATGGTAAAAGTTGTCAGAAAAGACTAAATACAAGCCAGTGGAAACACGAGCAGCCCCTGTCACCACGCGCTACCTCCCCAGCATGTTCGGAGCTTACCTTGATAGATAAATGCTCAGCATCTTGGACAAAACCCCAGAGGGAGTTCTCAGAAAAGAAAATATTCTCAAAACAGATGCTTGGGCAAAACCCAGTCGGGCCTGGGGGACAGTGGTTGGATCCCCAAGTCCACTTGCCTCACCAGACTTACCTTTAGGCAGCCTGAGATAGGAAAAAACAAAAAACCAAAAAACAGAAAAACAAAAACAAAAACAAAAAAACAGTCTAATAATACAGAGAGTAATTATTTATGATTCCACCTCAGTAAATATTCCTATTTTCATATATTTCTTTCAGTTTCCCTTATACTTTTGGTAATGCTGAATCATATTTTAGAGATTTTCATTTTATTTTATTTTCATATAAGCAAGGTGCTCTGTACGCAGACAGTAAAAGTTAGAAGCACTCACCCATGGTGTTGTGGGTTGCTCAGTGGACAGTAACTTAGGAGCGTGTGTATTAAAATTCAGAGTGGACCCTTGGCTGCGCCGCCAGCCTCCACGTCCCTGTCACGCCAAGGCACAGATGTCACAGGCAGGACTTGGCGCTGCCTTTTGGGGCATCTCTCACCCCACTACCTCCTCTTCTTTAGCCTTAAGTTCTATTCAAGAAGGTGTGAAACTTTTGTAGAATTGATACATTTGGTTCTTTTTATTTTTTGCTACTATGCTGTTCATTCTTTAACATGGTAATTCTTTAGGTAAGCATTACAATCAGTTTTTACTGTTCTCAAACTTACTGAATCCTAACTTGCAGCTTCCTAACTCTGGTAACTCTCCCCTGTTGAAAGTCATTGCAGTGCGTGGGGGTTCCTGAGTAGTCAGCACCGAGGATGTGCTTGGGGTGGACGTGGTTCCGTCCTCCTGCCCCTGTGCTTTCCTGCTGCTGGAGGCAGCCCCCAAGGGGTCCTGCTCCTCCTGAGTGAGGCTGCCTCTGCGCCTGCCAGCCCCTTCTTCCGTCCGTGTCCATTCCCCGCGTGGCACCTCCTCATCTCTGTGCCTGGGTTCTCGGGTTTTTTCCTTCCCCTTCTTGGTAATGTTACTGTGCTGTTTGCCTTCCCAGTAAACTTGGAGGCACAGTGCAGTAAAGAGGACGTGGTTGCTCCAGGAGCAAGCAGATGTGAACTAAAGTCACACCCGAAAACAGAAACTTGGTGCAAGTCCTAGGAGAGAGTGCTGGAGGGAGAAAGGAGAGAACCGGCGGGTAGCCTGGCGGTAGCCTGGGCGGTAGGGAAGCAGGGAGGTTGGAGTGCTGGAGCACTGGCTTTGGTGCTGGGCTTTGGCCTTGCTCCCTGCTCCTGGCGCGGCGGCATGTGCACCTCCCTCCTGGACTCGTTGGAGAGCTGTGGGCTGGTTACCATGGGAATTGATGGGCGCTGTTGGCAGTGGGCGAAGGAAAGTTCTTGGAAATGATCCAGAAATCCTAGGCAAGTCGGTTTGTTCGCCGCCTCTGGCTTTCTTGCCTGTTGTTCTTCAGTGTGATTAACTGACTTGATGTGGGCTCAGGGGGAGCCTGTCCAAGAGCTGGGGTCCGCAGGAGGCTTGAGCTCCGGCAGACTTCATGGAGATGAGGTGGTGTGGAGGGTTGGGGTGTGGCCCCAGAGGGCTGTGCGGCGCTTGGCTTCTCAGGCTTTAGGGACTCAGAGTTAAACTTAAGCTTCTGTTTCTCTTTACACGGTCAAGGAATGTGCAGCAGACAGGAGGGAGAAAGTCAGTGTTTAATTTCAGAGTAACAGTTCTTCATTACCACCTTTGCCTTATGTAAAAGAAGATATGTTTACTGATTCTGAAGTGTCCGAATTAGAAAACACGCATTAATGAGGTGATACCATGTGGACAGCAGTGAGGTCAAGTTATATTTTGCAAGTTAGCCTCCATTAATTTGACTAATAATGTGCCTGTAACTTAAAGCCTCCACCCTCGTGTATGCTAGTTTATTTGTGTAACTGTTCCTCAGTGTGGAATGTAAGGCATTGCTTTTTCCTCAGAAAAGTAGTATTTGGCTGGAGGAGAAAAGAATGTTGAACTGTTGTAGATATTATAAAATTTCCTGTATAGTTTTCATTTTAGTTCATTGTTTTTTGTTTCTGATTTCTTTTTTTTTAACCATTAGTAGAAACCTGCTTCAGGTAAAACCTTAAATTTGAGAGATTTTGATGAATTTCTTGCCTGGATGTGAGAAAACTTTTTGATTTGTTTAGACCTTGATTATGGAGTCTTACAGGTAATGAGTCACTTGGCAGTGGAACCATGAGATGATTTAGGGGATTGATTTATTTTTAGAAGCTTAGCACTCACTTTTATTTAATTGCTGTTTTATAGGGAGGGAAGCGGAGGAGAAATTGGAAAGAAAAGCGAGTAGCACATAGATCTCATCCAGAACACAGAGAAGGACCTTCAGTACAGGGGAGTGAGTGTACAGTAAATTGTATGAGGCTGGTGGTGTATCCAAAGTGAAGTGCCTCCCCAGGGGAGACTGCAGAAGCCGTTGTGGAAGGGCAGGCCACCGCTGCGAGCAGTCTCACCTTCAACGGCAGCAAGTGAGCAGCATGGTGGCAGGACATTTTGCTTTGTTTCTCAGCCTTAGAATCTATTGAACTTAGGTGGTTTTTTTCAAGTTGTGTGTGCTTCATAACTTTATTTGAAAGTGTTTGTCAGGGTGCCTAAGGATGCCAAGCGGTCTTGGCACAGGCTGTACAGCTGCCTGAGGAGCGGCTTCTGGTGCAGGAAAGCGACGGTAGGAGTGAGGGGGCGTGGGTGCAGGTGGGGCCTGGAGAGAGGAAGGCCTGGGTCGGGAAGACCTGGGGCAGGGGAGCTGGCTCTGCTCTAAAAGGCTCCGGGGCTGGGCAGGTAGCTCAGTGGCATACACACCTGCCTTGCAAGCATAAGGTCCTGAGTTCGAGCCCTGGTGGGTGGGGTGTGTGTGTAGTAAATATAAACATAAAAGGTTTCTGTTTGTTTTTCTACTGTGAAGTAAATGCAGCTTCTCTCACTTGACCAATGAAAATCTGCTGTTCAAAGTTTTTCATTTGTTTGTGAGGGTCATACCTTTGACATTGAGATTTATGCCCATGATATTAGATGTCAAATCTCCCAAACCTTTCAGAGTCATTGTTACAGCTGCATGTTGGCATGTTGTTTGGTCAGCACCTAGTTGGCAGAGTTGACATTAGTACAAGGTTATTTTCCAGAGCTCATGTTCTTTCCGTATGATAGAGGGCCCATATTACTGGAAATCCAGCAGGAGGAAGCTAGGCAAAATATTCAGAGAAGCAGTTCTTGGCTTGAACAGTGTAGGGTGACTAAAATTTGTCATTTTGGAGTTGATGCAAGGGGTACTTACTACAGTTAAAGAATTTATGAGGAAAGGTACAGAAAAATTAAGAGGAACAGTGTATTCAGATAGGGAAGACTAGTTCTGTCTACCCAGAGTGATGGCTTGTACAGAGGGACTTGAAGGACAGTGAACTTGAAAGATTGGATTGCAGCTGACCTGTGTGATTGTGTCCTGTTAAAGAGGTTGGACCCTTTTAATATACTAAGAAGCCCTTAATGCTCAGGGGATAGGGAAGGGTGGCTGACATGATTCTTCATACTGAACTTGAATTTTGTCTTTAACCACATACTTGGCATAAGACTGAAATTATTTTAAGATCTTTAAAAGATATGACTAAGGTACATTAAGATTTAGTATTAAAAATATCTCATTTGCCATTGAGGAAAGATCATTAAATTAGTTGTTTATTTTATGGATTGCAATTCTGATTACAGTGCATAAGCTTTTAGAATCTTGTTAGCTTTGTGAGTTCATGGCTATGAATGGCTATGAATTTATTGTCATAACTCTGTTTGAATAATGAGACTTCTGCTATTTTACATACACAGCCACCAACTCTGTCACAAGTGGAGGTTATTTATGAGTCTGTTTCAGATCGCGAGTATTGCATAGGGAGTCTTTCCTGCGGGGGACACAGCTGTCCAGAGCATTCACAGGGGCCCATGTGGCCTGCCGTCTGCGGGCTTCCTTGTCTCAGAAGAGCCAGCTCTGGCTGACTGCCTAGTGACCTCTGTTCTTGTATGATTGCCCAGGCATTCCCAAAGGGTCCTGGTTGAACCTTTAGCCATCTAGATTATTTATAAAAATATCGTCATCTGTCTTATTTGGAAAACGTTGTACCTTTATGCTTCTTAATGTAAAAATTCGCATTTATTAGTATCACTATTAGGAGAACCTTTGTTCAGAACTAGGTAAGTGATTTCGTAGCACATTTTCTTGTTGCGCCTCAAGGTGTTAAGTGTAGAACACAGACTGTGAAATGGGCACAGGTGGGTGCTGTGGTGCTTATCGCTGTGACAAAGGAAGGCTCCTGGGGCGTAGCGAGTAGTGAGAGGTGCTTCTGCGCGCACGTTCGCTGCGTCCGGGTAATGGCTCCTACGGACTGGCTGTTGCAGCTCTTGGAAAAAATGGTGATGTTTTACGCTAAGACTCCTTTGTCCCCGTTCTTAGGTTTTAGTGATAAAGATTTTAAATTGCTTTTTTATATATTGCTTCAAAATGTTAATGACACTACAATTCTTTTTAAAGAAAATAACCAAACAGAATAGATATAATGAGAAGTAAAAATTTGGGGGATTAAAGAATTCAAAGTATGTAGTATTAACAGTCTTCTGTTTTGTAAAGGGTCCTTAAGTTAACATAGCTTGTTTCTAGCCAAGATTTCATTTATTTGACTCAAAGCCTGGAGTATTATTGATGGAAGTGTAAGGAGGTTTGCCAAAGCATCGACCTAACGAGATCCCCTTCCCCCGCAACTGGGAGTTTTTCTAATTCTAGTAATTAATTATGAAAAATTATTATTTTGTTAACATTTAATAAAGACAGAGTTGAGCTAGAGAATTTTTGTGTAAATATTAAATATGAGTTTTTCTCTGATAATTGAAGTTATTAGAAGCCGTGGCCATCTTAGTAAGCCTGTGTTTCAGGGCCTCCTCCAGTCCTTTTGAGGATAACGAGGGCTAATGTGGCATGTTGTACATTGGGTGACTGTTGGCATACCCTTTAGGACCTTCTTGACATCCCTTACATTGGCATCAGTTTATAGTGGTAAGTGGGGATATAAGTTCTGTGCTCATAGCTTTTGAGTTCAAAAGTCCCAAGCTTCTAATTTTATACTGTAAGAATTTCAGTGTTGTTCTGTCTCAAAAAAATTTAGCGTCTTGAAAAATTCCATTGTATAATTTTGCACTGTAACCTCTAGTGTGAAGGAGGTAATTGTTGTGTTATACACAATACCTTAGTGGTGTTCTAGGTATCCTGTTGTTTTTTGTGTTTTTTTATAAGGGAGTAATTTTTTGAGGTAATCAGTATGTAAATTTTGGAGAACTGATAGACTGTAACCATTGATAACAGTTGTATGCTTTTATGCCCACATGCAGCTCCTCACAGCCTTCTGATGGACCCTTGCAAAGCTTAAGGCTGGCGTCTGGGTGGAGCCGCCTAGCCAGCTGAAGCGAACGATGCTGCTGGTATTTAGTGTGCTTGACAAGGCTTGGCAGTGAGGCGTTAGGGAGGCCCAGCAGCATGCCTGCCGGAGACCTGATGCTTTGTTTTAAGAAAAGGACTTTTTCGTAGTGATTGTGAGCTTGTTTTGCTAAGGAGGTTAGGCACAGCGGATTCTCCTTTAAGGCCTGACTGAACTCACATATGACATAAATGGCAGTATATAACAAATATATGGCACCATGGTTTTCAGCAGCCGTTCCTGAGGAAGGAATGTCTGCAGGGACAACTTCCATAGCAGAGACGACCCATTCTCTCCCCGGGACCCAGCCTCCTCCTCTTCCTGTGTGCAGGAAGTCACTTTGCGGAGTAGCCCTCTGTCCACAGGCCGCTGGGCCGCGTCCTGCGACACCTGCAGAGGGAGGTGGGAGGGGAGAGCCCAGCATTGCACGACCGTCTCGCGGGCCCAGAGAGAAGTAGCGCTGTGGACATGCTGCTCTTTAGTTTCCAGTTCCTGTCTAAAGAATTCTTGGTATAGTTGTTGAAACACAGTACAAGTCATTTATGAAGATTAGATGTCAGTGGTATTAAATCGTTTTATTTTTTCGTGTTCAAATACTGAATATTGTGTCTAGTTTCTGCATATAGTTAGTGAGTATTCTGTTTCGGGCAGTTCATGCTCCTGAAAGTAGTACTTAATGCCAGTGCCTAGAGCCTTTACAAATAGTGGCGAGCTACTGCCCTTCCCAGCTTTCTGTGGACACAAAGAACAACTTCATTTAGTTCAACAGAACCAGGACAAAATTCCCATTGAATTAGCATTCATTTGGAAAAAAAAAAAAATAACAGTTCGCTGTTCAGTCATTTGTCTTAGGGTTATAGGAGAACATTTTGAAATCAGAGTAACTTTAGAAGAAAAAGTAGGAAGTTTCTAGATCTCCTGATTTGTGGTTCTTAGAATGGGGAATGAATACCCATCAGATTGCTCAGTGCCGGAAACTGTTACCCATCCTCTGTTCCCAAGTTGATAATTCCTTTGCTTATCCTGGGAGACTAGATGTGCTTTAAATTTCGCAAATAGTGTGTGTTTTTAACATGACTGTGAGAAGCAAGACTGTCCTCTTTTCCTTTGGTTTTGGGAAAACTTACGTTGACATTAGACACCTTTGAGCCCGGCCTGGGAGGAGTGTCCTCATCACCTTATTTGTGTGTAGGAACATAGTGGGCTCTTCAGACCCTGTGCAGATCCTTGATACAGATGTGCATGGGACGTGGTTGTGGGCTCTCGGTCTTCGGCTGGACTGCTGTAGGCGGTCCTGGACTTGTGCAGCACTCAGCTGTGTTCTTTGGGTCTCTAGTGTATGTACACTAGATCTGTAGGATGCTCCTGCATGTGACTTTTTGGTGAATATGATAAGATAATCCTATACATTATGTGTCCTATATCAAATCTATTCCCTTGTAAGCCCTGATTACAATATTCCACATACTGTTGAGTTGGGGTCTTTGTTATTATCTTGTTAGAGAGTCATGCATGATAATTTGGGGCTTTAGGATGTTAGGAAGAAGCTGATGATGTCATCCTGGGCACTCACATCTAGCATGGGGAGCTACTGTCACTTGAGACATTTTCTGCTCCATCTTAGGACCTGCAAGTAGGAGGCTGAGCAAAATCCAGTAGGTGCCAAGTTTACATATAAAATATTTGCATTATGAACTTCTGAAATGGGCATATATTTCATTTGGATAAGGAAAACATGTTCATGTAAAATAATTAGTTAATAGATATAACATACAACCTAATTGCTTCATTGACAGTTTTTATTTATCCAAAGCGTAGACAAAAAATTGATTTAGTGAGCTCAAACATCAGGCTTATGGTTTGTGGGTAGACCAAAGAAGGGAAAGAACAGCTTTCTTCTTTCAAAATTGTGACCTCCTGAATCATGTTTAATATGTAGACGATTCTCAGTTGTCTGAAGTCATGGTGAGAATCCAGGTGTTCTACATATTAAAGAAGATGAACCATTTTCTCATGTCTTGAGAAAAGTTACTAACTTAATGCTGTTTACCTACACTGATCACTATTCCTTGGGAGTTAATTTTGAAACAACTCCTGATTTTAGGTTTTTTTTAAAACAAATTTTTTAATTAGTACAGGGTCTACAGGGTTTCACTACACAAATCAGACTTGTAGTCTGCGTTCAGCCTCCCAAATGCTGTGATAATAGGCATGTGCCGTCATACCCAGTCTCTGTCACTGTGGAGGTCTCAGCGTGTCCCGGGGGTGGGCCAGGACTTGGGCCAGGGCCAAGGCTGGTACTGCACACTGTGCCAGGGATCGAACCTGGGTACTGCTTCTGCCTAAGCGGGCGCTTAAATCTGTGGAGCTGTCTGGCTGGCCTAACAATGCCTGATTTTAGCCTGGCAGAATCTGTCTGTACTCAGATGTGAATGCGGAGACTGGACAACCACTTGAGTGTACAAGTAGTTGACTATTTAAGTGTGTGCATACAATTTGGAAATGAGTGTTTGTGTTACTGTTTCTTAGCATAATTATCTCTCAATTATAAAACACTCTGATTTGTGTAAATATCTCCAACTTTGTTTTGATTATAAGTTAATTGACGATATTATTGCAAAATGCACTTTCACTTCTAATTATTGTAGTCATTGTACCAAATAAGCTATAGATATTAGGTAACTGACATTTGCCAATTATTACCAAATCCCCCCCCCATGGCTAAATCATGAAAACCAGTTTTTTGGTATGTTCTTGGTCTTTCTGAGACAGAATTTCACTAGGCAGTTTAGGTTGGCTTTGATCTCACAACTATCCTGCCTTAGACTCTTGAGTGCTGGGATTACAGGCAAGTGCCACCTCGCATGGTCTAGCCAGTTTTAATTTGCAAAATAGAAAGTGACAAAAAATACAACTCATTTGTTTCTAATGTTAATATTTTATGTTTTATGCTTTTTCTATGCATGTTTATTTTTAGAGGGGTGTGGAGACAGAGTCTTGTTATATAGTTGAGGCCCTGGCCTCAAACCCACAGTAATTCTGCCTCAACATCTGGAGTGCCAGGAACACAGGGGTGCACATCACTTTTGGGTGAATAGTTATATTTTCTAAAAGCAGAACTAAAACCATGTATGTATGTTTTGTGTTGTTTTTTATGGTTAGCATACCTTGATGAATATTTTCCATTTCACTTAAATAATTTTTAGAAATACCATTTCCAAAGGATCAGTGATCACTATATTTTTTGTGAATTTGTTTAAGTATTACAAGTAACTGCGATGGATTTTTGGCATACTTTTTTTTTTTTTGTGAATACTGATTATTGTCTTAGGATAATTATGAAGCTGTTGCCTTTTCCTCCTGTCCCCTGCAGAAAAAGTGGGAATGGCTTCTGTTAGAAAATCTCGGGGCCAGGGAGATGGCTCAGTAGAAGCGCAAGGGCCTGAGTTCAATCCCCGGTTCTGCAAAAAAAGAAAATCTCAAAGGACAGGAGTTTGCAGGTCTGTCATACTATACCAGTAAACAGACAATTAAAATAGCTCCACAAGCTCTTGTTGATGTATGTTTGAAGTCATAAAAGCCCAACTTGGAGGCTTTTCTGTTGAAGCATTACTGCTGTAGTGGAGGCATGTTTCCCTGGACGTAATGGAGAATCAGGTCGGACATGTTTATCGCCCAACGAGGGGCTGTTGGCTGCGCCGCTCTGTGCGTGCTGTGCGCGCTGCTGCAGCTGGCACCCGGAGGGCCCGCTGGGCTTCTCTGCCCGCTTGAGGTTGCCTTTGAAGGTGGTGGCCAGTGTTTTGCCCCGTCTTACTCTTTCAGCGCAGGAGTTCAGCTGTGTGCTATTTGGTGCCGCTACCCAGTAGCTAATTTACCATGGTTTTACTTTTTAATCTAGCTACTATAGATTGTTAAAACAACATAAACTGTTAGCCAGGCCTGGTGGTGGTGCTTTCCTGTAACTTCAGCTCTCTGGCAGGCTGACAAGTTAAGTTCAGCCTGGGCAACTTGGTCAATTAGTGAGACCCAGTTTCAAAATTAAAAAAAAAAAAAAAAGTGCTGGGGGTGTATGCACCTTAGTGTGAAGACTCAGGGTTCAACTCTGAGTACCATAGAAGAATGCCCACAAAATTGATCTTTTTTTGGTTTGTTAATATGACATCTAGAATGTTAATTCGATGGTTATTTGATACACTGTTGAAATTGTCTTCTGAGGCTAATGGTGCCCCTCTGCTAAGTGCTGGTGTGAAGTCTGACTTAGGGTTCTGCAGCTAATGGAGCAGTTTCTTAGGCTTGGTGGAGGAGGCAGGTAGTGCAGGTGGTGATCATCCCCATTTTATGGTTGAAGAGCCCCAGGAATCTGTCTACTGCCCCTTGGCCATTGCAAGGCAGCTGCTCTTCTCCTTCAAGTGCTCTTCATTGCATACTTCTCCTGTACGTCTGTCTGTCCAGTGTGATAGGATCACCAGTGATGAAGCTGACTGTTAGCAGCGCTCCTGGAGCCTTCCATGCGCTGGCCTTCACCTCAGTCGTTAGGGTTGCAGTGAGACCTGGGGAGGATGCGGCGTTTGTATCACAGGGACTGAGGACGCAGGAATGCCAGACACATAGACGCGACATCCCAGCCTCGGTCAGTGCTTGGCAGTGATGACTGTGGTGCTGTGCTGTTCCACTTCCTGCTTACCAGTTGTCTTTGTGGTGCGCAGGCATGCACCCCCGGGAGGCGACTGCTGTCTGCGGGCCCCGCTGCGGACTCACTGAATATGTGTGACTGTGTTCTGGACTTTGGTATTTGAAGACATGCCCTTGGAGTAAGTATAGCCACTGGAATGGTGTATCCTGGAGACCCCTGACTTTTAGGAAGAGTAGAACATAAATTTTCTTTTTTCACTTTTTGGGTGGCGCCTGGGATTGAACTCAGGACAAGCACTTATTCCACTGAGCTATCTGCCTGGCTGAGCATACATTTTCACGTTGTGATAAAGAAACCATTTCTGTAATTGGCTAATGTGAAATTGAGAAAGTTATGTTTCCTTAGGATGAGTCGAAGTGTTTTTATACTAGCTTACATTTAAAATCTAATTGTTTAAAGAAAATATGGCAGTAGTATAAATGTAGCTGTTTATGCTCTTAATTTTCTCTAGTTGGAAGTTGGGCTGGGAGGATAAGGCTCTTACTACTGTTGGAGGATGTTTGATCTTGGAGCCAGCCTGCTTCTTCAGGCAGGAGAGTTCCTGGTGGATGCAGGGCTGTAGACCAGCTGCCTGGGAGCTGAAGCTGGGCCTCCTGTTGGGGTCACCTAGGGCTCCTCTTTGGCTTGCCCAGCGCGATTTTAAATTACTTAATTGGCAAGATTACTTTAAAAGAAAGGATCAGGAATTCAGATTCTAATTGTGGTTTCAATTCTCTTGCTCCTGTGGATGACTTGGGTACCTAGCCTTTCCACTCTGCAGATTCTGGGATGTAGGAGGGAATGGTCCCAGCTTGTGTTCAGACAGCACAGCATCCGGAAGTCGCGGTGACTTAAACAGAAGCCTGTGAAATACCGATCTGCTAAGTTTTATCTTATGAAATAAGAATGATTTTACTTGCAGAAAATGACCACAGTTACATGTATGTGACCTAAGATTGTGAGCACACGCTCAGATCCGGAAGTGGAGAGTTGCCGCTGCTGCACTCAGC
Source organism: Octodon degus (assembly GCF_000260255.1). Lineage (NCBI taxonomy): Eukaryota > Metazoa > Chordata > Mammalia > Rodentia > Octodontidae > Octodon > Octodon degus. Next base: position 30,020,377 of record NW_004524583.1, read on the forward strand.
CAAGCCTTACCTTCTGGTTTGGCACCAGTTTCCTGCTGCTCTTCTTGTTTTGCTTGCTCTGCGCTCTGTGTGCGCGGTTGGTACTTGCTAGCAGAGACCCTGTGGTAGCCGCTGGGATGAGGGAAAATGGATGGGAGGGAAATCTGAAGTTGTGAAAATTCTCTAGATTAAGTTGTTTTTTGAATCAGTAAAATGTCAGTTTTTTTTTTTTTTTTTTGACAGGGTCTATGTTTTCCTCAGATCTATTAGCTTATTTTGTAATGTTAAAAATTACTTTGTTCATTGTAAGTGATACATACAGTAAAATACAAAAATGAAAATGACCTCAAATCCTAAACCCAGAGATATAATGTTTTGCTAATATTTGTGTATAAATTTTCTGTTTATATATAATTTAAATATATACAGGCAAAACCCTTTATTTGGCTTCATATTCTCTCACTTCCATTTGGAGGCTTCATTGACTTAAAAAAAAAAATTATCCCTGTCCTGATACCGTAGGAGAGCTTTGTTTCTCAGGGTGCCCACTTTTTGCTTGTGTTCTCTGACTTTGTAACCATGAATGTAAAATGTTTCAAGTCTTTTTAAGAATGAGTCAGTTTTAATGAAACCTTAGAAAAATGAGTTAATCTGGATAACAAGTTTTCCAGGTAGCTAAGTGTTCAGTTGGCTGATGAGCATCAAGGTCTCTTAAGCATTGATGAAAAGTTCTCCAGGTTTCATCATGCGCTTCCAACATGTTATATCCTAGTGAAGAATATACTTAGCACAAGTGTACACTCAAAGGAGTCTGAGTGATGTCCAGTGACTTCGGGGCATCTCCAGCACCGCAGTCAGCCATGCGGCCTCCAGTCTTCCTTCTGGGAGTTGGGCCTGGTGGGCGGTGCGTGTAATCCAGCACTCGCTCGGGAGGCGAGGCCGAGGCTCTGGGCAGATGAGGCCAGCCTGTGCTGTGTTGTGCGCTCAAGGCAGCCTGAACTACATAGCTAGACCTTGTCTTCAAACACACAAAACAAGTCCAACCTCCTCACCCCCAAACAATCATGTCCTCTGTATTTAAAAAAGCTAACCACTAGGAAGAATGTATGCATGTGTTAATTATTGAAACTGTCCTACCAATTTGATTTGAAACCTGTCTCACTGCTATTTGTTCATCAATAAAATTATGGAAAAAAATAAAATAAATAAAAAAGCTAGAAGGATTTTGAATGTTTTCAGCATGAAGAAACAGTATTTGAGAAAGTGGGTATTTTTAACCTAATTTAAGCATGACTCATATAT
>NW_004524583.1:30021757-30023846 GCF_000260255.1 Octodon degus
TTTTTATTTATCAGTTAAAAGTAAATTTAATAAAAACAATAGGCAAGATAATAAATTGATAGTTGAGAGATCTGTTGTACAAAATGGGGACTGTCTTTAATAAAAATGTGTTTTTGTTGAATGTTGTGAAATAGGTTTTAAATGTTTTCAGTACACAAAAAGGTAAGTCCATGAGGTAATAAATGTGTCAGTTGTATAGCCATTCCATAGAGCTTACGTTTCAAAACTATACTAGCTAACACACAATTTTTATTGTTCAGTTAGACACTTGTAAATATAAATAAAATTCTGAGAAAAGAGAAAGTGGGAATGATAAAAAATGCACATTACAATGAATTATAAATGTGATGACAGTTTCATAGAAAGCTAACTTTGAAGTACATTTATGTGCTGTTCACTGGTATACACCATACGAATGGCTTGTGGGGTTTTTTCTTTGTAAGTTAAAAAAGTGAGACATGCATAGAGAAAAGCACATAGATCTTTTTTCCCCCATAGATTTTACGCGTTCACCTCTGGCATGTTGTCGCCGGCCCGACACGCGCAGCTGGGCGTGCTAGGCTGCACTCACCTTCCAGGAAGTGCCCTTGTCTTTCCCTTTCTTTCCACTCCACACCACCAGCGGTGACCGCGGCCTTGACCTGGGTCGGCACAGATCAGCTCGGTAAAAGTGGAGTATTTTGGAATACCCTGTTGAGTCTGATGTCTTTTACTGAGTATATTCAGTATTTGAGAGCTGTTTGCATGTAAGAGGTTTTTTCAGAGAAGGGGAAGGTGTACTTTTTTTTTTTTTTTTGATGGAACTGGGGATTGAACTCAGGCCTTGTGCTTGCCAGGCAATTTCCTCCTGGAGAAGTTTTAGATTTTAAGCTAATTTGTAGTGCTTTGACTTTGAATGTGTCAATAATTGCAGAAAGTGTTAGTTCCCTTGACATCCAGGGTGTGCTGCATGCCAAGTTCTTCAAGCCTCCAGACCCAGCATTGGTTCTTTTTTTTTTTTTTTTTTTTTTTTTTTTTTTTTTTTTTGCGGAACCAGGGATTGAACTCAGGCCCTTGCGCTTGCCAGGGAAGCACTTATTCCACTGAGCCATCTCCCCGGCCCTCAGCATTGGTTCTTTTGTGACATGCAAGTGGAGCAGTCACTAACAGATGCGATTTGTTGTGCATTCCACATTTAGCAAATGTATGAAGTATTTCAAGTTATCATCAGTTGTATCCTGACTTTTTAAAATGTTGTCTGAAGAAATCCAGAGCAAAGGTGTTTTGGTTTTAGTACCATAATTGATTAGACCAGTATGTTAGGAATGACTCATCCACTGTTTTACTCAGAGTAGTTTTGATAAAAAAGAAACTCAAATAGAAAATCATAGTACGAGTAAGTTCACTGTTGGTAGAACATGCCTTGGCTAGTTGAGTCTGACTTCGATAGCCGTGTGGAATCACTGGGAAAATTGCGGTTCTGGAGTCTAGATCCCAATTTTTAATATTAGACTCTTTTGATCATGAAGTGAAACCAAGAGATCTGGAATTAATGAATTATGAATCTCAAAATAACAGGATGTCATCATAGAATTCAGTCTCCTACCTCAAAATAGCAGAGACTGAACTGAGCAGGTCTTGTGTTCCTAGGTATGGTGCAGACCTTCTCATACACGGCTTACTTGTTTGTTTGTTTGTTTTTTAAATGTGAAGATTTGTTATGCATTTATTTGCAACTCTTTGAAGTTTGAGAAGACATTGGAAATTTTGGATTTCGTCAAAATGCAAATTTTTCTGTATTCCTTGAGATGATCACATGATTTTTGTCCTTTCTTCTGTTTGTACTATGTTTTATCCATAGTAATTTGTGTGTGCTGGACCATCCGGACAACCTGGGATGGAGCTTTCCTGATCATCATGTGTGGGCTTCGGGATCACCTGCGTCATTCACACATGGCTTTTTAATCCTCACCTGTGCTGTGAGCTAGGCACACATTTTATTTGTTTGGAAATTGAAACTAAAAAGATTGGAAGAGGTCACATTATAGGAAAGAATAGGGCTGGAGAGATGGCTCAGTGGTCTAAAGCACCTACTTGAAACAAGCTTGGC
>NW_004524583.1:30023946-30039120 GCF_000260255.1 Octodon degus
TGAGCTGGCCACACACACACACACACAATAAATGTAATAAATAAAAATAAATAAATAATTAAAAAAAAAAAAAGGAAAGAATAGGACAAACTTCCTTAATTCTGATTTTATGGTTATACTGATCGTAGTCTTTGGAACCATTGGTCCAGTTGAATGACTGTGAACTCTTAAGATGTTGTAGGCACCAGTAATACATAAAGATGAACTTACTGAATTACAGATGAATGACAGTTACAGAGAGAAAGCTGCTCTAGATCCATATTTTCCCAAACTAAGAAAATATTTTCAAGCAAGCATCCAGATTAAAATTTCAGGAAGTGTAATGCCATCAGGATCTGATAAAGTTAGAGAAATTGAAAAAAAAGAAAAAAGGAAAAAAAAGGGGGCCAGGGAATAAGCTCAGTAGAATAAGAGCTTGCCTGGCAAGCGCAAGGACCTGAGTTCAATCCCTGGTTCCGCAAAGAAAAAAAAAAAAAAAAGAAAGAAAGAAATTGTTGCCTAACTTCAGTTTGTTTGTTTCTAATGTATTTGGTACAGGGTCTTACTACACAGCTCGGACTCATAGTGATCCTCCTGTTTCCAGCCTCCCCAGCACTGGGATTACCGGTGTGCGCCACCACACCCAGTCTCCGGTGGCTGGCTCAGCATGCCTGGGGGTACGGCTGGCGGGCAGGGCATGTGGTGCAGGGATCAAATCTGGTCCCTGCACTTAGCCTAAGCCAGCAATCAGTCCACTGAGCTATCTTTCCTGGAGCCCTAACTTTGGTTTTAAAAAGAGATAAAGAAAAGGATGTATCTCTTGGTGCCTTATCTTGCGCGCGCTGCACACCCTACAGGTCTCTGTCCCAGGTAATTAGAAATTAGAGCCTATCCTATGAAGGTGTAGAAAGATAATCTTGACACATGATGGAAGGGGAATCTGGTAGGTCCAAGTGAAGGGCCACATGAGTCCTTACTGCAAGATATTATTTTGGCCTATTAATATGCTTTCTGAATAAGGTGCTGGGACAAATATCCAACGCTCAAAATGAAGAAAGGAAAGACTCACAGTTAGTGGAGGTTTCAGTTCATACTCAGCTGGCTCCAAGACAGAGTGGCACATGGCACAGAGCAAGCTTTCATGGCGGCGGCAAAGAGCAGAGAGCAGTGGGGGTGACAGAGGCAGTAATGACTGTAGGAAGCAAGACTCCCTTAAGTGGCATTCAGGCTCCCTGCCCCAGGCTGGGTGCGGCACTCACACCCATAATCCCAGTGAATCATGAGTTAACCACAAACTCTAGAAGTCAGCCCCATGACTGCATGAGGCTTCGGGGGGACAAGTACACACCATAACAGCACTGAAGTATTTATTGTTTTATGATAAATAATGTTGATCAAACATGAGTACAGTAATATAATGAAATTTAAGTAGAAATGGACTCATCCATAACAAAATGGGCTGGGTGTGGCAATACAGACCTGTATTCTCCTGCCCCAGGAAGCTAGGGCAGGAGAATCTCAAGTTCAAGATCAGTTTGGGCTAATTAACAAAACCTTGTCTCAAATACAAACATAAGGAGCTGGGGCTGTTGATCACTGGTAGAGTGCTTGTCTGGCATGACTGAGGTCTGGCTTCAACCTCTAGTACTGCAAACAATAGCGTTTTACTTTTACTGTTGCTGAGACAAAATACCCAACGCTCAGTGTTAAGGGAGGCAAGGCTTACTGTGGCTCCCAGACCATAGAGGCTGCGTTCACAGCTGCCCAGCTTCAAGGCAGGGTGGGTGACAGAGGGCATCGCAGAGGAGAAATGGTTTGTGGCAAGCAGAAAGCAACAGAGCAGCAAGGGGGCAAGGGGCAAGCATCAAGGGGCAAGCACCAGCCAGTGACCCCCTTTCTGTCTCTCATGTCCTTCCTCGCTGCCCTCCTTTCTGGCAAGTAGCAGTCATACCCAGGGCAGGCAGGTTCAATTCCAGCATCATTCCACAACTCCATCCCAGCGTTACGCCCTCTAGGCCCGGCCACCCCCAAAGCCTCACCTGCGGTGACCTGAGGCTTTGGGGTGTGTCTGCATACAAGCCATAGTGAAGATTAACAAACTGTGTAGTGTAAAAGCATGGTTTTCAGGATTAAGATCAAATACGACCTCCCTCATGCCCTGCTGGCGCTGGCCTTGTCTGCTTGGAATTGCCTCCTTGCCTCCTTTGTCGCCCTGGTACTGCAGAGGGTCACAGCTGTGTTTAGTTTCAGGTGCTCTTTGCCATACAAGGATTGCCCTTGTTGCCATTTTAGTCTGAGGTAGTGCCTGTTACAGGGTAGGAGCTTGCTAGGTCCTTAAGGAATGAGTCTGCAAAGAAATGAGAAAATGCCTTTTTTCTAAGTCCATATTTTTGTCATGAACAGGTACTTCTTCACATAGCTACAGCCTGTCCCAGGAAATCACCACGCTGTACCTGCAGTAAGTAAGTTTACAGGGAAGAGGAACAGCGTATAATTTTATAACTCTACTTGGAAATTGTTGGCTTTATCTTTTGCTATGGTCGTGTCTGTACCAGTGTTTGGTCAAGTAAATGGTGGCTTATAAGATTTTATTAATTCATTTTGTTCTTTTTCCCCTTATTCCTTAAATTCTTTGGATAGGAAAAAAATTTTTTTTATTCGTTCCTCTGCTTGTTCCTCTGCTTTTATTGATTGTTTAAAATTTAAATTCTATTGGTTTCCATAATGGCGATGTGACCACAAGCTAAAATTCTTGAGCTAAAAATGTTTTTTTGGTGTGGTTTTTGTTACCTGAAGTTTAAATTAATAACAATAAGGGCTGGGGGTCCCCCCCCACCCCCGTATGTTGCCTAGCATATAGGGGGCCTGGGTTCGATCCATAGCACTGCAAAAACAAGACCAATCCCCTACAAATAACGTGTGTGTGTATTTCCATTGTTGAGTATTTACTTTTGTTTTTTCCCTTTATTTTTTTTTTAAACATTTATTTATTTATTGTGTGTGTGTGTGTGTGTGTGTGTGGCCAGCTCAGCCCACCAGGGGGCGGGGCTGGCTGGCATGTGGTGCTGGGGGATTGAACCGCGGTCCCTGTGCTCTGCTAAGATTGTTCTAAGTAGGTGCTTTAGACCACTGAGCCATCTCACCAGCCCCGAGTATTTACTTTTTTGTATCAGGGATTAAAATAGGGACCTTGTGTTTGCCAGGCAGGTACTTATGCCTCTGAGCTCTCTCGCTGGCCCGAGCATTTAGCTGGGGTGTGAGATCTCACTTAGCACTTCTGCGTCTACCCTCTCATTTCATCATTATGCTCCTGAGATGTTGATGTTACTAATACGCCTAAAAGATTTTCACAAAATCACATTGTTGGAAAGGAGCTGGGCTGGGGTTCGATTTGAATCTACTGCTGTTTGCCTTCCGTTCCAGAGCCGCTATGTGAAGCCGCCGTTTTCTCCAGGTATTTGTGATGCCGCCTTTCCCCTCACATTTCACTGTAACGCACATTCATGTTTTAGCTTAAAATAATGCAGCTGTGTTTGTCATTAATCCTTTTTCTCTGCGGAATATTTATTGTTTTCACATCTTAGCTGTTCTGAGCAGAACTCTTTGATTTATTGTGATGTTAATGGCTCATAGAAATTGTTTCTTTTTTTCTACTGAAGAGAGAGGAAAATTATTTTATTTCACATGCGGTATTATTTTCTAAGTGGCAGTTTAGTCTAAACAGATTTTAACAGCTCTGAGACAGAATCCTAGAATTTAGATACTGCACTAATTGTGTAAAACAGCATCTCAAGGGCTGGCGAGGTAGTTTAATGGACTAAGCACCTGCTCAGGGAAGTGCAGGGACTGGGTTCGATCCCCAGCACCATTTGCTGTGCTGGTCTTGGCCCTTGGTGCGCTGAGACCAGGTGTGGTGGCGCACACCTATAATCCCAGCACTGGGGAGGCTGAAAACATGAGGATCGCTATGAGTCCGAGCTGCATAATGAGGCCGCTTACAAAATATGTTAAAAACAAAAACAGCATCTGAAGCTGCCATTTGGTATAACTGCAAGATAATAGTGGGTGGATAACAAGATAGCCCTTCTGCATTCTGGTCAGAAAGTAAAGAGAAGGCTAAATCACTGGAGATAGTAGTGCTTGCTGGTCATTCATCATATGTTTAAATTTATATTTGAAAAGCTTGCAGTAAATGGAAAAACATTTGGGGCTGTAGAACTGGGTCGGTAGAGAACATTTGCCTAGTGTGCACATGGCCCTGGGTTCAGGTACCAGCACTACAAGCCCTCCTCCCCCGAACACTACCGACCCCCCCATCTGAAAAAATAGTCATTTTTAAAGCCCTAACTGTGATATGTTGTAGGTAGTAGAGTGGAGCACAATTTGTTATAATCTGATCTGCTAGTGTTTGGGGGTGGGGTGGTGTATGCTGTATGCATGCAGCTGACTAGCACGTCTAGACAGGATCACATTCATTATTACATAAAATCACAGCTAAGGAATTATGGGTGAACAACCTTAGTCATTATTGGTAACTGTGCCATTTTATATCACTTCGTATCTTTATGGTGTTGGCCCATTAGAGTTAGCTTATTTTTACACAAAACTGAATGTTGAGATATCATACGAATCCAGTTTTATTTATTTATTCATTTATTTAGGTACCAGAGATCAAACTCAGGAGCTTGCATTTGTCAGGCAGGCGCTTATGCCTCTGAGCTATCTTTCTAGCCCTTGAATCCAGTTTTTAAAATAAATTACATTTTCCCTCCAAACAACTTTGTTTCCTAATCAAAATAATTAAATAAAGTAAAAAATAAATTTGAATTTGAATTATTACTTCCAGCAATCGGGCAGAAACTTCCTTTGAAATCACCTTTAATAGGACATTAAAATTTGTCATCTTAGGGCTGGGGAGATAGCTCAGTGGAGTAAGCACCTCCCTGGGAAGAGCAGGGTCCTGAGTTCAGTCCCGGGTATTGGGGCTAGGAATTTAGCTCAGTGGTTGAACGCTTGCCTAGCAAGCTGGAAGCCCTGGGTTCAGTCCTCAGCACCAAAACCAAAAGCAAATAAACAAATGTAAAACCCACCGCAATCCCCTGTGCTAGAGAAAACAAGAAGGATCTGCTGTGTGAGCTGCGGGTCCTGCCCTGAGGGCATACCAAGACCACGTGGACGCTGGGTGTGGTGGCGCGCACCTGTCATCCAGAGCTTGGGAAGCTGCAAACAGCAGGATCGCTGGAGTTGGGTCTGTGTAGTGAGACCCTGTAGCCCCTGTATTGAATGAAAAAAAAAAAAAATTAAATGTTTGTCAGTGGAAACTGCTGGTAGTGTGTACATGTATTCTTTAATAATTCAGACTATACTGGCATTTAATTTTTTTTTTTTCTGTTTTTCCTCCAAGTAGTCTTCCAAACAGTCTAGTCTCCTTTCCCTGCTCCAACCTTAATTCCGCGCAGAGTCTCCATCAATCTCTTCCCATTACCCTTGCCTCTCTCTACCCAGGCTATTATAAATTAGTGGCAGTGAACATGTTATCTGAGTTGTAGGAGTTCTTTATATATCCGACCATATTTCTTGAAAATGAGACTGGGTGTTATTACTCTTTGCTCTGAGAGGTACACGAGGGCTTATTTTCAGAGGATGTCTTGGTTTTTTCACATCTGTTTATTCATACACAATAGTGTACATTTTTTCCAGTATAGTCATACTGTCCTGTTCTGGAACACTGTCATAACTTTTTAAACTCGGAATTGCAGCCTGCCTATCTCGTGACTCCATTTCCTGGAGAACTGGGCCCCAGTCTCATGTCCAGTGGGGGAGCTCTGTAATTAAAGGAGCACTTACTGGTGTCCCCTTTCCATAGCACAGACACCACGGCTGTCTGGGACTGCTTCCGCAGGTTCTTCACGCAAGCCACAATCTCCCGTAGCCTAGGATTCACAGAGGGTTTCCTTTAAGTCAAGTGTTTTTTTGCGGAACCGGGGATTGAACTCAGGCCCTTCCACTTGCCAGGGAAGCGCGTGTTCCACTGAGCCTTTTCCCGGCCTCTGAGTCAAGTGTTAATTGATACATGAGACAGGGTGGCAACAAAAATGCTGGCACTTAAGGGTGATGCTCCAGGGGCTGGCGAGACAGCTCAGCGGGCCAAAGTGCCTGCTTAGCCCAGGAGCCGCGGTCTGATCGTGGGCGCCACATGCTTCGCCAGCCCCGTCCCCAGGGCAGGCTGAGCTGGCCGTAGAGTCTGGACTGGTGGCTCAAGCCTGTAATCCCAGTGCTGGGGAGGCTGAAAACAGGAGGATCACTACGAGGCCACACTGCATGATGAGACCGTGTAACAGCCACATACATTAAAAAAAGAATGATGGTCCACACAAAACCAGTGAAAAATTTTAGGCCCCAAAATTCAAAAACCTTTTTTGAATTAAGTGTGTCCATTACATGCTGCACAGATTATGAAGGCTCACATTCATTCAGCACAGCCACGTCGTTCATGCTCAGGTGCCTGTGGCCTGTACTCCTGTTGGTCATTCGGCAGTATGTCTCGAGTTCATCTGTTTACATCAGTGCTTATCTCTCCTCCAAAGTCAGGCACGGGGGTATTTATAAATACTTAATTAATAAATAATTTATATTATTTATTTGAAGTGTTACTTATACATCAACATATCTAATTATATATTAATATTGCTATTTTATAATCTCGTATGTCTGTTTGCGTGTTGGATGCACTAAATGTGCCCCTCTGGCTGCTGATCTGGACGGGGCTTGTTTGGGGCAGCGCTGACGCCGGAGCGTCCGGGAAAGTCTCCAGGGCGTGTCTTCAGGGAAACGTGGCAGTGGCTGTTGTCCGCTGGCCCCGCATAGCGTGGGCAGATGTTCTCCCCGTTTTTTGTGGGCACATTTGGCCATTGGAAAAAGCTGTCATTTGGTGGCACAAAGTTTTTAATATTATATAATAGAATTGATCACTTTTTCTTTTACTGTTACGATTTTTGTGTCTACCTAACATCTTTGTCTTGAAAAGAGTCACCTGTTTTCTCCTGAAAGCTTCATGCATTTAGCTTTCATGTTGATGATCCATCTTGAATTAATTTTTTTATCTGCTTTTATTATTGACACTCAGTCCTTGAAAATATATTTTACCTCTATTTTATAAATGGGGATTTTGAGGACTCCAAGAACGTGTTACTCTCTGTGAGTGTGTTAGTAAGTTCAGTCTAGAAATGTAAATCCTTTTGAGGCAGAATGTGTGTTAGGTCTTATTTATGTACAGTGTTTAGGTCAGGACCTGGTTTTGAGATGTCTCCTTCATTATAAAAATAACGTTGTGAAAAACTGAATGTGCTTCAGGTCACTGATTTATTTTAATAAGAAATTGTGGTGTCAGGTTCTGAACAAGAATGCACATACATCATCAGCTAGAGATATTATGCTTAATTACAAATATTCTGACCTGATGGGAATCAAAATACACTTAGTCACATTACTTGGGAAGCTGAAGTGAAGGAAACATTGACTCAGCTCTTTAACCAGAACTCATTAATTATTCTTACTGGTTTTCTTATATGGCTCCACATTGCTTTCAGGTTGTCTGTGAGGGCTGTACCTCATTCCTTGAATTTGAGGTTTCTGCACTAACTTCAAAGTGACCAGTCTTCCCAGTCCCAGCGCCTGAGGCTAGTGAGAGTTCTCTGCAGATATCCCCCCCTTTTTTTTTTTTTGGCAGAACTGGGGGTTGAACTCAGGCCCTTGCGCTTGCCAGGCAAGTGCTTATTCTACTGAGCCATCTTCCCAGCCCTAACACACAAGTACATCAGAAGGATAGCCATCCTAACAGTGACTGGTACCAACCAATCATTTATTTTTTATTTTTTTGTGGAACCGGGAATTGAACTCAGGCCCTTGCGCTTGCCAGGGAAGCGTTTATTCCTGAGCCATCTCCCTGGCCCCAACAGTCCCATTTTTCAAGGGAGGGAAGAAAGGTTTTCACAGTGTGACATTTGGGAGAACGTGCCACAGTTCTTCAGTCTTCTGACTGGTGTTGTTTTATAAATTGCAGTCAGTGTTGTTGATGATACACTATTGCAGTGTCCTGAAAATCTGGGTGATTTTAAGATTCTTTAGGGGAGTAGGAAGGGCTCCATATATTGAATGTAAGGGTTGTCCCAACAGGGCAGGAAGAAGCTAGGTCTTGCTGTCAAAGAGCTCTTCACGTCGTGCTGTTGTCCATTAGAATTTGTGATGAATTTGCCTTTTGCCTTGCTGTTGCTGGAGGGAAAGGCTGCCTTGGAGTATGAGCCAGGGAGCACAGTGCTGAGTGTCAGAGCTTTCTGCGACGTGGGCTGGCTTCGCTGTGCCACGCGCTGATCAGTGTCTGTGGGGGCTCTGGCTAGCTCTTAGGACCGCCTTCAAGCAGCAGTCTCAGGAAGCATTAGCTTCAGTTGATAACTCTCAAAGAAATTAGGACAGTTCCCGGCTTCTCTTTATTTGTGCAGATCAACAGTAAGCGTTAACAGAATCACACCGAAAGCAACGGTAATAAAAGCCACTGTTCTCATTAAGTCCTCTTAGCAGAATTATATTACATTTTTAGCCCCAAAGTAATAATAGTGCAAATTTGTACACATGATCAAATAATTTGTATTTTCTAAAGTAATAGTTGCTGTGCTTGGCATTTGCCACTATTTCTGTCTTGAATGGGTATTTATAGTCTTAAGCACATTGGCCACATAGTTTTTAATGAACAATTTTGTGTTATGCACAAGGCCAAATTTAAGGGCATTATTTTTATTTGTTCTTTCAGAATATTTTTATAGTTTTCTCTTTCATATAGTTCTGTTTTAATTAAGTCTTCTTCTGTTTTTTTTTTTTTTTTTTTGAGATAGGGTCTTGCTGTGCTTTCAGACTGAGCTTGAACTCTACACAATCCTTCTGGCTCAACCTCTCCTGAGTGCTGGGATTACAAGCATGCTGCACCATGCCTGGCAGATTAAGCCATATTTTATGAGTGCTTTGGGTCTATGAATCAGCTTTTAATGTATGAGATTGTTAAGAATTTTAGGGACCTACGGCACACTAGCTTTGTTTTATAACTCATAGGCTTTGAGTGAGTCTGCGAAGCCGTCTCCTTGCGTCTGCGGCACGGCACGTGCCGTGTGAAGGCAGCGGTGCCCTTCACTCCGTTCTGGGCTGCACTGCTTAGTGCTGCTGGGGGACTCTTGGGGCCAGCGTTGGTGCGTTCGGGTCCTTACAGAGTGCGCCCCTGGACCCTGCATTGTCCAAGCGATGTGGACTGTTTTTTATAGGTAAAGAGCTCTCTTTTTTAGAATAGAGACGAGGTCATTTAGATCTAGTTTTGTTTGCTTAGCTATTTATACATTCACATATTTTAAAAGAAATGTCGTGAAGCAGGATTCATTGTTACTTGTTTGATCAGATAATGGCGCTGGCGCTCTTATTGTGTAGTCACAGATCGCTAGTTCTGTCGTGTTTAGTATCATGAGCAGATGCATTTCCTATGAAAACAGCATGCAAGAGCTCAACTCTAAGTGAATTATTTATTTTTTTAATCTAATTTAAGTTTTTGGGGGCAGAATCGGGGATTGAACTCAGGCCAGGGAAGTGCTTAGTCTGCTGAGCCATCTCCCCCGCCCCTAATGAGCTATTTAGATGCTGTAAAAGTCGTGTGTTTGTGGTTTAAAAAAATTGCGCGCGCGCGCGTGTGTGTGTGTGTTGCATGTTAAACACCATGTGTGACTGCTGCCGCAGTGAAGCAGTGGGGACTGGCCCTTTCGTTTTCATGTGTAAGTGTGATCCTGAGACAGTGGGTGCCTACGGCCCAGCGCACAGGTGCCTGTGGCACCTGACACCAGGGTCCTGTTCTGCCTCTAGCAGCACCAGCTCTGTGACCTTGGGCAATTCCTTTCCCTCTCTGTACTTCAGTGTCTTTTCAGAGTGGTAACCGTAGTGATAGTACATGTGCTTCGTAGGCATTTTTAAGAGGATTGCGTAAGTGAGTATACATGACGTACTTTAAAGCCGAGGCTGCACACATTAAGGATGAATGAGTCAGGGCTCGTGAGATGGCTCAGTGGTCGAAAGCACCTACTTAGAACAAGCTTAGCAAAGCACTGGGACTGTGGTTCAATTCCCCAGCACCACATGCCAGCCAGCCCTGACCCTGGTGGGCTGAGCTGCCCCCCCTCCACACACAAATAAATAAAATTAAAAAAAGGATGAATGAGCCACTGCCTTGAGGGTGCGGTGGGAGGGGCGCGCAGGCCTGTCAGTCCCAAGGGCTTCTCCTACGGTCAGTCTCAGTTCCTTTCAAGTGGGTTTTGATTTCCTGATGTGCGAATGATGTTTCTAGGAGGACTTTAATGATTCTAGGTTCTCTGGGGCATACAAAAGAAACAAAAAGCGTTATACCTACTTTGGAGGCTTGAATGGTATTTAAGTAGGAACCCAGATGGGGTCAAATACAAATGAAAGTGTAGCAGCATAAAAGTGAAAAGATCTGAATCTTTTTCAGTGAAAACAGGGGGATGAAGAAGTACAAAAGAAAAATCTTTATCTCAGAGGACGGGAGCTGTGATAGCGTGCTGTGGAGAGCTGCAGCTCCGTGGCTTTGGAACCTCTCGTCTCCAGAAGCAAACCTGCTCCGCTCACTGAAGTCTCGCAGGGCTGCTCACTGTCGGGAGCTCACAGCCCCTGGTGTCGGTTAAGGCTCCTGTGTTCATCTCTGTCCCTTGTCTTTCTCCAGTAGAAGCCACGTGCTCAGGGTGGGGATTCCTGACTCCTCAGACCGTTTTCTCTTTCCCAGACTTGTGGCGAGTGCCATTTCTGGAATGCTTTAGAGTGGTCCCTGTTACGGTTTGTGTCCAGCTGTCCCCTCAAAGCCTCATGCAGTCATTGGGCGGGCTTCTGGAGTTTGTGGTTAACTCATGATCCACTGGGATTATGGGTGTGAGTTCTATTCCAAGCCTGGGGCAGGTGGCCTGAATGCTACGTAAGGGAGATGGACTTGGTCTCGCTGCCACGGTTGCCATGGCTCCTCCACTTTGCTCTCTTGCTCTTTGCTGCCGCCATGAAAGGGTGCTCTCTGCCACTTGCCACTCTTCCTTGGGCACAGCTGACTATGGACTGAAACTTCCAGTAACTGTGAGCTAAATAAATCTTTTCTTCCTTCATTTTGGGTGTCAGGTATTTGTCCCAGCAAGAGAGAAGAATAACTGAGACAGTCCCTCCACCTGCTGTCCCGCAGAGGCCCCTTGAGTCTACCTCTAAGAGACCTGCTCCCACCACCCACGTAGGACCTGACTCTCAGTGTGAGCCTGGGCCTGATCTCTGGGAGCACTTGCCTCCATGTGAGCCGTGGGGCCGCGCAGGCGTGAGCCAGCAGCACGGCCTTATCGGTGCTTGCATTGGTGTCCCCTGCTGTGCTTGTGCTTTCCTTCCTTCCTGCCCTCCCTCATCTCCAGAGAGCTCCTAGAGGTCAGAACGTTGCTTCTTGTACGTCTCCCCATCAGAGCAGCATTCTAGCTGTGATGACTGAGGGCACCAGATGACGCTCTGCTCTTGCAGCTGCATGTGTCAGTGCACATGGTGCAGCTCCCTCATAGGAGGCTGCGTGGTCAGAGTGGCAGGGAGCAAGAGCTTTTATATGGAAAGGTGACGTTGTGTACTTCATGAGGTGGGGTTTATGAAAGAAGCGATGTTTGTGGAAAAATTGTTTTGCTAACTTGTGTTTGCTAGTCATTGGTTCTAAAACAAATAGGCATCGAATATGTCAGTAAACCCTGCACAGGCCTTTGCAGGAGAAGGGCAGGCATGCGGGTAGGGATGGGACGTGGAGGGAGTTGTGCATTCCGCTGCGTGGCAAGGCCTAGTCCTGAGCCGCTGGAGAGGTGGATGGTGCTGTGAGGTCGTGAAGGCGTGTTTTGGGGTGTAGTTTGCAGTGTGTCAAGAGGATTTCATAAAACGATAACCAGGAGCTTTGTAAACATCAGGGTAGTCAGACAGGAACCGGGGTCATCCACGTCTAGTGGCACGTACTTGTCAGAGTCCAGCGACTGGGAGGCTGAAGCAGGAAGCTCACTTGAGTCCAGCTTTTCCAGGACAGTCTGAGTAGCATAGCAAGAACTTCTTCTCAAAACGAAACAAAAAATCAAAATAGATTGGCATAGGAAAACGATTAAATGTATGAAGTGACATTTCTACACTCAAAATGGGAAGTTTACCTTGGAGAGTTAGGGCCTTACGTTTCTGCATTTCATGGAGACATTGAACAGCGAATGTGACACTTAGGACAATTACTAAATTACAGATACTTAGCTACTCCTTTGTACTGGAAGTTTATAGCAGGTTTTGATGAGGACAAGTTTGGAGAAGGAACAAGAGAGACTTTAGGGTTTTGAATGTATACAGTTTGACTTTTAATTCCTGTTCCATTTCACAGTCTCCAAACCTGCCTTAGGCTTTTCAACTGGTGGTATAACCAGGTACATTGCGACCTTACTTTCTTAGATACCCAGATGAAAAAAACACTTGTGATATCAGTTCAATTCAGTTCTCCAATTGCTTGCAAGTATTGTGTTTCCATAACAACAGAAGAGGTGGGGACTCGCGGGCAGTGGTCTGATTGAGCTGCTTGAGCATCATTTGAGTATGTGCGCGAGACCTTCAGGCTGGGGGTCTGGAGTCACGTGCTGGACCGTGGTGCCGATACTTGTAGAATAGACGCTGAGCCAGTTGTCTGTGGTCCCTTTCAAGCTATGAATGGTGAGTACTTTCAAGTGGTTGGAAAATTACCTTGTGGTCTTCTACTTAGGTATGGAAAACTTCCCAAAGGAGTCTAAAATTCTAGGAGGTCATTTTACTCCCCAGCGTGAATTATGACCCTGTTACATGCCATAGACTATTTTCGGGGCTGGAGGTAGAGCCACAAACGAGGAAGGCAGGGTCCTTGCCCATTGGTCAGACTTCAGTGCAACAAGACACCCTAATAGGCAGGAAGTCAGGGAAAGCTCAGGCACTTGTCCCCAGTGGCTGTGCAGATGTTGATGGTGGTTATTGGCCTGGTACATGGGTTTGGGGAGGAGGTGGCTAGGAATTCATGCTGTGTTAAGTCCACACACATAAGAGAGATGCTGTCTACAGTTTTAAAATTGAGTCCTGCGTATATAGGTGATGTGTAAGCTGATTGCGTTTAAAGAGAAAAGGGAGGAGGGGTAGAGACTTCAGGGTCTAGCAGTTGGAGGTCAAGTGGAGGAGGTAAGGCAAGAAGTCTGGCCAGATGCTGTTGACTTCCATGCAGCAATTCTGTTGTAAAGGTGTCCTGCTCTTCCTTTAAGCCCACTGTCATTTATAATGGATCAGCACAGACAGAAGGCAGTAAGTATCCTTTCCAACGAGAATGTTGGTACAGGATGCCCAGAGAGGATAGCCGCCACGTGACCCCCCCAAGAGGACCCTGACGTCCATGGCACCCTCACCCTTAAGTTAGGCTGTGCCCTCTAAATGACATGGCCTTCTGGGTCAGCCCCTGGAGCTGAACGTTTTGTCACAAGACAGTTTGTCAACAAAGCCTGTTTTTGTTAGTAGTACTTATTATTGTAATCGTGTAACTAAAATGTTATGTAATACAAACATTTTTCTACCAAAATATGTGAAGTACTTTGGAAAACCTCCAAAAAATTAAAACGCCTTTAAGTTATGTAGTGTCCTGCCAACTGTACAAGATTGGGAGACACAATCCAGCATCTGTGAAGGTTCTTAAAATGCGTGAGTCTTGGAGTGTGCCACTCTGGTAAAGAAGGAAGGCTGCAGGTTGTGATGATGTGTTTTGGGGTGTGCTTTGTGCAACAAAGGCTAGTCCGATAGTCTGAAAACTGGCCCTGTATCAGAAAATTGGTGAATGAAAATGTAGCATGTTAATTAAAAAGTCCAAAATACCTGTGACTCAGTGTTTATGATGGTTGGCATAAATAAGCCTTTTCAGTTTTCAAACATTGTCATTCCATTACTTTGTGCTGTTATTGTATAAATTATATAAAAACTTTTCTTAGTGTGTGCTCCTAGCATGTAGAGTGGTTATGTCTTGCTGTACAACTGCTAAGACTTCTGCCTATGGAAATACTCGTTTTTAAAAAATCTACAAAAGTTTCTTTCTATGGATGTCTGTCGCTTTTGTAAGCATAAAAACTGGCCAAAGCCTTATGTTAAATACTGCCGAATGGTTTAATTGTGGTTTCTCTGTGTAGAACTTACAGTTGCTAAGCATCTTACATTTGAATAACATCTGACTTGAGAAGTGTACACTGTTATATTATAGCTGATACAAATTACTATATTGTAGTTTTACAAAGTTTTATACAGGTTTTTCCCCCCTTCGGAACCAGGGATTGAAGACGGGCCTTTGCACTTGCCAGGCAAGCGCTTATTCTACTGAGCTATCTCCCCAGCCCCTGTAGTTTTATAACTATACTGTAGTACAGTTTTATAAAATGGGGGTTGTTTCTGGATGCTGAAATTACAGGTAGCTTTGAATTTAGGCTTTACGTGGACTCCTTTTCTACTTACTTCTTTATGTACTGGGGCAGGGTCTGCAGGGGCTCACTGCACAGATCGGACTCGCAGCAATGCTCGTGTTCTCAGTCTGTCTGCCAGGCGCTGGCATTGCAGGCGTGCAACCCCATGCCCGGGCTCAGCCGCAGCTCAGGCCCTCTGGGGCGGGCCGGCATGGCAGCTGCAGGTGGAGCCCGGCCGCCGCGCTCTGCCCCAGCAGGCGCTGTGGTCCGCTGAGCTATCTGGCAAGCCCTCCTTTTCTACTTTAAATAGGTGATAGTTTTCCTAATTACATCTCTATTAGCCTATTTATGATGAATATTCGTTTTTTAAAAAGTTTTGCATGGAATTCGTATGTTATGTAGAAAAATTCAAGAAACAAGAATTTGAAGGGAAAATTTCATTATGCTCCATTGTTGTGGACATTCCAAAAACTGGACCACTAGTTACCATGACTGAAAACCCTAAAAAGAGGCCTTCTGAATTTGGTTGCTATTGAGGGTGATGTTTCTTTTTTTAAAAAATTAATTAATTTGTGTGTGTGTGTGTGTGTGTGTGGCCAGCTCAGCCCACCAGGGGGCGGGCTGGCTGGCATGTGGTGCTGGGGGATTGAACCGTGGTCCCTGT
>NW_004524583.1:30039335-30047961 GCF_000260255.1 Octodon degus
TGTGTGTGTGTGGCCAGCTCAGCCCACCAGGGGGCGGGGCTGGCTGGCATGTGGTGCTGGGGGATTGAACCGCGGTCCCTGTGCTTTGCCAAGCTTGTTCTAAGTAGGTGCTTTAGACCACTGAGCCATCTCACCAGCCCGAGGGTGATGTTTCATAGAATGATTTATAAGAAATTATGAATAAAAATAATGAAAATCAGCATGCAGATTACAGAAAAAAGCTAAAATAGAATTCCACTGAGCCAGCTGTGCCCACATAGGCATCTCTCTGAGAGAGCGACAGTCGTCAGAGCGCAGCAGTGCCCGCGCACGCAGGTCCTAGCAGCAC
Organism: Octodon degus; assembly: GCF_000260255.1. Classification (NCBI taxonomy): domain Eukaryota; kingdom Metazoa; phylum Chordata; class Mammalia; order Rodentia; family Octodontidae; genus Octodon; species Octodon degus. Next base: position 30,039,664 of record NW_004524583.1, read on the forward strand.
GGCTTGCAGGGCCAGCGGCTGAGCCTTGGAGACAGCAGCGGGTAGAGGAGGTGTGGTCCACACGCAGCGCAGAGCCACGCTGCTGCTGCTGCAAGAGGAGGCTCGAGTCGCTCGTAGCGCACGCGGTGCGCTTGGACACCACAGTGCTAGGTGAGTCAGACACACGAGCATAAATACTGTGTTTTTTAATATGAGGAACCCAACATATAAACTAAGAACGAAATAAAAGATAGCAGGAAGTAGGGAACCAGAGCTTTTTCAGATTGGAAGGTCAGGAGGTGGGAGGGAGGAGAAGCATGGGCGGAGCAGGTGAGGAGGAGAGCTGGTGTGCGCCACTGCATACACACAGCAGCTGCCCAGCTTCCAGTGCGTCCTTTCCACACCTACCTTTACTAAGCAAAAGACCCCGAGAGCAGTGCCAGGGGCAGGAAAGCAATGAATTTACTTTTATTTTTTAATGTGTTTGGTACAGGTCTAGAGGGTGTTCAGGGTCTCACTATGTAGATCAGACTCGCGGTGATCCTCCTGCTTTTCAGCCTCCCAAGCACTGGGATTGCAGGCAAGCACCACCACACCCAGTCGCATCAGGCCCTGGAGGTCAGGCCGGCGCAGCGCGCTGGGGATCAAACCAATGAATTTAGAATTAGGAAATTTAGGTTCCAGCTGCGTAACTTGAAGCAGGAGAATAATCTTTTCTGAGATCATTTCCAAAAAGGAAAAAAATTCTTTGTTCTTTTCTCTTATTGTAAAAATTAAAAGTATACTTACAAATATGAATGCATACATGATAATGATCATCCTTACAGTACTGATGAAAAGTAGTTTTTATAAGTACTCTAGAGTACTGTGACAGTGATCTTGTTCACATATATAAGCAAGCAACCCTTACAAAGGTCATTCAGATCTCCTAGTTCCCCTGGGGCCCGGACAGAAAACCAAACAGTAAGGCGGTACAGTCTGTCACTGAAATAGAAAATAATTCTGGACTTTAGAAATGCCAAGGCGCTGGGGTTATGTGGCAAAGTGACTAGAAGAAAAAGTAACTTGAGTGCAGAAATGCTAGCAGGAGCTTACAGCGTTCGTCAGAAAGAAGGAAGTAATGTCAGCGCTGTCTCTGAGCTGTTCAAAGGGAGAGGCCAGCATTATTACCCTGGTACTCTGCAGCTTGCAGTGGTGTTACGTCCTAACAAACGTTTCGTAAATGAAGACTGTCCTTTTATATGTGAAAATTTATGAGGGAAAACTCGAAGCTGCTCCTTGCTCCTGCTGGCCAGCATTGAGTTTTCATACTAATAGAGATCATCAGTCCAGGAAAAGATTAAAATTGAAGGTGCAGTTTCTACTTAATTGAACTTACTTTTGTACCAGTCTAAGTTGAAGATTTTATGTTGGACTCTCAAAGTCTGTACTTAATTTTAGAATTAAAATTGGGATTTCTTGAGTCCCCTGTGAGAAGACAGGTGTGCTTTGGGAGCACGGGGGCTTCAGTGTCCAGAGGCAGTCCCACTCGCCCTCCTTTGGTTGCAGTCTGTGCAGCTTGTACCACTGCTTGTACAAGCTCTTCCAAATTCTTGCAGATTCTGTTACCCAGTTTTAATTAGAGCAGTAGCTACGGCATTGACACTTGCCTTTAACGGATTCCCTGGAGGACCATGGGTGGTCTGTGGGCAGCAGACCCTCGCACAGTCAGCTTCTCCTAGGACGCGTTGTTGCTATGATGTGTTACGTGGAAATGGACTTTTAGCTAAGAACATTCAGTTATCCTTTGTGGAATTATCATATACTTGTAAAAATCCTTCAAGGTGAAGAGATTGTGGTGGCGGCTGAGACAGGGCTGTGGCAAATGCTTCAGTGAACCAGTGCCTGACACCAGCTTGGCGCATGGGCCTTGGACCTCATTCGTGTATTTAGGTGTGTATTTATTTTATTCATTTGTTTTGCTCAGCAGTGATTTATTTGCTGAGTATCCAGGTAATTTGCAAGGGTGGTGAAGAAGAGAAAGCTTTCAGGGACTTCTCTAGAAAAAGTTCTGAGTCCTATGGCAGAATTACAGAATGAGGACGGCCTGAGGGGAATCTCAGTGCTGTGGTGGTTGAGGCGAGAGCCTCCCCCTCAGGCTCATTGCTGGTCCCCTGAGCAGCTCGCAGCTCGCATCCCTCCCCTCACTTGGTATCGCCAAGCTTCGCAGAACAGCAGTTAGCTTTCCCTTTTTTGGCTATTTATAGTTACATTCTTAAGCCTCATTTTCTAACTTGTATCTTTGCCCTAAGCATTGCTAATGTATTTCAGCCTGAACAAAGCTTAAATTGCAGCCACTAAGTTATGTAAAACGAATGCGTTTTCTTTAGAGAGCTGTGTGTGTGGGTGTGACATTCTGTGTGTCAGTTTATTTTGAATGCAGAATGTCTTTGCTGGGGACTAGGACTAATAGAAGTGCTAGCTAGCATCTCAGCGGCAGCAAGGAAGGCACTGCTGGGATGGGGTCATTTGGCGCCTCCTTCTACTTTAGAGACCTACCAAAGCTGCATGCTGGGTGCCCCCGTGTGTGCTGGGGCTCAGTCACGCACTGTCAGGCTGTTATTTGAAGTACATGTCCAGGAGGATCTTCAGAAGAACCTCTCGCTAAAGAATGACGTAGCATATGCTTGAAGCCTGGACTCTGGCAGGCAGAGCTGGTGCGTTAGTTAATGTTCAGCTGGCCCTGTGCCCTGTTCTCCAGCAAGTTCAGCACAGCAGATAGCGGCCACTTCCATTTAAAGATAAGTAGCCCCTCGTGTGTATGACTGAATTATTTTTGTATTAGCTGTTGAGAGTAATGTTATCTGAAAGTAGAGTGTATTTTTACCCCCTCACTTCCTTTTTGATGGTAATAGTGAGGAACTAGGTAATATCTTCAAAGACTAGTATTTTCCCAAGAGTACTAAAAATGAGAACAATAGTAACAGTCATAATTCTTTGGAGGAGTACTAGGAATTGAACTCAGGACCTTGTGCTTGCCAAAGCAGGTGCTTGTGCCATTGAACAGTATCCCTAGCCCTTACTGGTCGTAATTTTTTTTTTTTTTTTTTGCTCCGAATGCCCTCCGGGGTGGTTTGGCTGGCTGGAGTGTTGTGGGGATGGAACAACAGCAACCTGAGGCTGACAGCTTTGTGGAAGCAGCCACTTAAACAACTGAGCTAAGGCCAGGCCCCTACCTACCAGTCGTAATTTATGACGAATTAAGTCAATAAAATATCAAGCTTCACCTCTCTTGCTTGATATTTTATTCTTAGGAAACTTTAGAAAATAGAGGCACATGGAAAAAAATAAAGTTTTTCATAGTTTCATTAAAATCCAAATTTTCTTGAAAATCACTGTGAGTTGGAGGCCAGCTTAAGCTCCGTAGTCAGTTCAAGGCCAACCTGATCTAGGTAGCAAGATGCTGTCTTAAAAAAAAAAAAATTGTTTCAAAGTGTGTTATTTTTCTCTTGTTGCTGAGGCAAAACACCCAACACCCAAATTAAAGAGGGAAAGGTTTATAAGCTCACAAGTTCGTGGAGGTCTCAGTCCCCAGTCAGCTGGACCATCGTCACCCTCCAAGGCAGGATGGCCTGGCAGAGGGCAGCAGCTCATGGTGCAGGCCAGCCGCAGCAGCAGCAGCAGCAGCAAGAACGACAGGCGAAGCGTGAGAGAGCCAGCCTGTCTCCTTCCCTTCACTGCATCCGGACCGCCTGCCCTAGCACTCACGCCCACAGTTCCAGCACTGGACCGTGCATTCATTGCAGACTCTGGAAACCTGGCCCTTGACTGTGTGAGGTTTCGGGGGACATCTCGACACAAACCTGACACACAGTAACACGTCTGTGATGGTTTCCTGCAAGCAGGCGGCCGGTTCTGAATGTGAGGAACTTCTTGGAGACAGGGAAGAGCAATGCTTGGAGGAGCAGTGGAGACAGCACCTGTATTGCCCTTAAATATTTGTCATTTTCTCCTTGGAAAAGGCAGAAATGACTAAAAAATGCTTTAAGTGAATGGAAGATTAGCAATATTTTGACCCAGAGAATGGAGAAACGAGTCTTAGGAAACACTCGTCACAGCATTTCGAGCCTCGCTTGAATCTTTTCAGCTAATAGTGCAGCTGCGAGCCGTTTCTCCTGTTCACTCCTGGAGTGGAATCAAACCCCATTTCTCCCAGGAGGCTGATAGAAAGTAGGGTCCGTTTCTGGCACACTGACTGTGGAGGCACATGGCGGCAGAGGTGGTGGTGACAGGGTGCCCCCCCCCTTGCTGCTTCCTTCAACTTCCTGTCAAGTGCTCTGTGTGCATGCACTTCCTGTTGAGCAAGCGGAGGGAGCGTGTCGTGCTCTGCGGGGATAGCCCTGGGATTGGCCTGCAGGAGACAAACTTTCGATGGCTTCGAGCTCACACGTCTGTTTCCCTGGTAACTCTCCTGCTTTGTAACGTCGGCATCTCAAAGGCCAGGAGCCAGAATGGTGAGAACTGTTGAATGCTGGCACTTCTGCTATTTGATAGTCACTTTTGTGGATAAGCAATTAAAATAAGTGATTTGTAGTTTTAAAGTATTTTATAAGTTGATGTGGTTTAAATAAAACAATACTGAACTGTACCATGATCTTTAAAACTCACTTCTGCAGCATTATGTAGTGTTGGTCTTCCTATGTTATACAGAATACTGTAAATGTGAGATACTTCGTCCTGCTGGTTTTTAAAAATTGTCCTGAAGTCAAATTGCCTTTTTCCCTTTGGTGTATAGTTCAGTGAGTCCCGTGTATTGATTGTATAACCACCCACACAGGTATCCCCTGGTGCCGAACTCTTTCCCTCCTCAGTGCCTGACAGTTATTGTTGTGTTCCATTTCTTTTTGGGAGGAGGACGGCGTTTGTGTGGAAGTGTACAGTATATCCTCTTTAGAAGGTGATTTCTTGCACGTGAGCTGTGGTAGTGCATAGCTCTAGTCCTAGGCCTTGGCAGGCGGAGGCTGGTTGGTCACTTGAGTGTAGGAGACCAGGCTGTGACAGCTGAGGCCTAATTGACTTTCCCTGCAGACACTGAGGGGAAGAACAGCAAGCTGTCCTCCTCTGGCGATGTGCAGGCCTGGTGGCGCGCTGCAGGTGCCAGGGCAGCGTTGGCACAGCCGGTGCTGGTTGTCTGCCTGGGCATGTACTAGTAGATAATGGAGGTGGCGAATCCTGTGCTGCTGTTTACTTCTCTGGCAGCTAAGTGAATAAGAGAGGTGAGCCACGTGCTCAGGACTCTTTGTCCACTAGAGGCACGAGCTCCCGGCCCCGCATTCGAAACTAGCTGCCTTTCTGCTTCCATCTTCACGAGCCCCTTGACCCGGGACAGACTCGTGGGCTGATTTCCTGTTCCAAGCTGTTCAAGGCCAGCATGGATTTCATAGTGAGACTTTGTCTCATTTTTCTTTTAAAGCTACTATTTTGTGCACTGTAATGCCGTAAGATTCATCTGCAGTGGCTCCGCTGTAGTTGCTGAGTAGGATTCCGTTGCATGGGTTTTTGTGGTAGATCTGACTGTGCAGGCAGGCTGGCTTCAGAGCTGCAGGGGTCCTCCCGCCTCAGCCTGCTGAGTGCGGGCTTACAGTCTCATGCTTCTGCGCCCAGCTGCTTCAGGGTTTCAGTATTGCATGAAGGCTATTTGGGTTCCCCTTCTGAGTATTAGAAATAAACATTTTGTAGGTGTGAGACATTTGTGTAGACATGTTTATAGGACGTGTGCACTTTGCTTTCTTTTAGGTGATTGAGTAGAATCTGATGGTGCGTTAGATGTACCCTTAACTTTTTTGAACTCAGTCTTTGTTGCCCAAGTCTTCCTGCGTCCCCTCCCTAGTAGCTGGGATTACCAGCATGCTCTGCTGTGCTTGGTGACCTTTAAATTGTTAAAGAATTTCAGAGGTGTAGCCACGACTATTACGGTCTCATCAGCAGTGCATCGGAGTTTCAGGCAGGCGGGCTCCTTGTCATCACTTGGTGGCGTCAGGTTGTCAGCTTTGCATTTCCCCAACCAGCACTCGGGCTTGAGCTTTGGATCCTTGCACGGAGCTGTGCCCTACCGCTAGCTCGCTCGTGCGCGCGCTCTTGCTCGCTCGCTCTCCGCCCCCCCAGCCCCTCTCCTCTTTTTTTTAGACAGGCCTTGCTGAGTTGTGAAGTTGTTCAGGCTGGGCTTGAATTTGAAATCCTGTGCTTGAGCCTCCCAAAGAACTGGGATTATAAGCAAGTGCCGTTACACCCAACTTGCCAGTGTCTTACTTCAGCTAGTCTAACAGATGTATGATGGTATTTCATTATGGTTGTGGTTTTAACTTATATTTCCTTTATAGCTAGTGATATTCACTATATTTTCATGAAATTATGTACCATGGATGTATTCTTTTTATTGAAGATCTGTTCAGATTTTTTGCCGATTTTAAAATCAGATTCTTCAGTTTTATAGTTTTTCGAACGTTGCAAACAATATTCCATGGGTAATAGTGTAGTATTGCATATCTGATTTGCACATTTTTCCTAGCCTGTACCTTATCTTTATTTTCTCTCCCTCGTGTCTTTCTCAGCCTGATGATGATTAATTTTGGTAAGGCCACGGCAGAGGGCCGGTCCTCAGCTCACGGCCTCCGGGAAGCAGACGGGAAGGGCCGGGGCCAGATGTGTCCTGGCGTCAGGCCCCCGAGCGCCGTTCACGCACACCACCAGCGTGTGCCACTGATCTCTTAGGTGGGTCTCAGGCCAGTCAGGTGGACAGCCAGCATTGACGGTCCCAGTGGAGACTTGGTGCAGCGTGCTGCCCGGGTCCTCCTTGGGAACATTCTCTAAATGGAAAGCGTGGCATGGTGCTATGGGCAAGTTTCATAGACTTTGAAATAATAGGTGCTCTGGGAACACGTGTTTCTGTTTGACTTTTTAAAAAATGTCATTACCTCAGTAGAATTGATTGGCATTGTATGCAGTATGTGACTAAAAGTAAAGTCTCAGTTATGTGGAAATCTTAGGTTAAGATTCTCTTATTGGGCCGGGGAGATGGCTCAGTGGAATAAGCGCTTGTTTGACAAGCACAAGGGCCTGAGTTCAATCCCTCGTTCTGCCCCCCCCCAAAATAAATAAAGACAATTAAAGCCTTTTAATATCCTATGGAAATTTACATTTAATAGTGTTTGATTTTAGATGAAAAACTCCATGTAGAATACCTTTAGTCATTTACTTTCTGTGTATAGCTTGGTTATCATCTTTTGTCAAATTAAAAATTACCTGAGTTTTAGATCCTCAACATGTAATTATTGAGTTGCTTCTGAGATGTGAGTTGCATTGTGTTCATTCAGAAACCTTAGAGGAATTAGAGAATATGGCGAAGTCCACGAAAGAGGTTACTAGTGAACACACTCATGCTCGACTGGTTTTATAAAATGTGTACTAAGTGTAATTATCCAGACAGCTGGTGAGCAGCAGATCTGTGCAGCGGGTTCCTAGTGGAAACAACGTTATGGTCTAGAAATGAGCTGATTTATTTTAGGTTATTCTTTATCAGTAGAAAACCATTAAATATTAGGGGTAATCAGCAGTAGATGATGGTAAATCTCCTGAGCGCCACCTCAGGAGGCCATGTTGATGGGGTCGCAGCAGGATGTAGCAGCAGACAGTTCGAATGGCCAAGTACAAGGCAATTAAGAGGAACTCATTTGGCATTTAGATGACAGAAAGGGAAGCGTAAGGGTAGAAGAAGCTAGATGGATAACCCCATATATGCCTTTATAAATGTATCACAGTGGTAATTAATTGTGTTGCTAGTGTTTGCTGTGCTTTTGTTACTGGTAGGGCCTGAAGGACAGCTCCGTGACACAAGTGCCTGCCTGACAAGCACAAGGTCCTCAATTCCATTTTTGGTACCAGGTAAAAAAAGGACTGATAACAATGGGGCTGTTCGTGAACCTGTGGCCCACGTGCCACAGTGGGCTGTTTGTGTCATCAGGAGCTCTAGGTCCACTGTCACTGCCTGCAGTTTCTGCTCTCTTAGTAGCCCTTTGTAGCATGAGTTTGTCTGTGGGTTAAATCCACTGATGGGAGAACATTTGCAATCTCATTGCCTCTGACCCTTGCTACGCTGGAAATGCTGGGGATGACGCCTTCGGCACAGGGGTCTCTGGGAGAAAGTTTACATCCAAAACACAGCAGGAGCAGTTTGGCTTGAGACTTGGGTCTTAACTATGTAGCTATACGGGCATCCTGATTGAGGGCTGCGATATAGTAGAATGCTTTCCTAGTATATAAAGGACGCTAGTGGTATTTACC
>NW_004524583.1:30048984-30050249 GCF_000260255.1 Octodon degus
CTTCCCCTCTACAGACCACGTCAGCGGACGACTTGGTGGAAGTCTTCCCCTCTACAGACCACGTCAGTGTCGACCAGGCCCAGACAAGGTGCTTTCATGATGCCCTCAGAACTCCTGTCCTTTTTGATAAGTGGCTTTAGAGTTTTAGGCCGAGGACATGCTATAGTTTTCAAGCAGAAAAGCCTAAAGGTGGTCAAAATTAAAGGGCTATTAGACTTTATTTCTTATGTAAATTTATATACATGTTTTAAATAGTTTGTACTCCTCACACCAGCAAGTGATAACTGTCTGGGATACAGCGTTTCTTAACGCTAGTAACGGGATTGTAGGTAGAAGCAGGCAGATGTGAGATGTGCAGTGGTAGAAGTGCTCTTTGTGAAAATGTTCCCCATTCACCTTTGACTTTACAGGGTGTTCACCATTGTATTATATGCATTGTGAGAATTTAAAGCCAGACCATTTGATTCTAGTTTTTTTGCAGTCATTGTTAATTACTGGAGATTATATTTTCATAAAAACTATGAAAATTAGGAAGATCCATAGCAGTAATTCTTTAGAAAACCTTGTGACAGTTTGCGTGGGCTTAAAATGTGAGTTCTGTTTCTCTAGCCCTGCACTTGCTTTCCTGGACTACCAGTGGTGTACCATCTTGTTCCTCTGTTGTCCCAGTTCATTTTAAACATTGCCACTAGAGCTACTACATAAAAGTGACATCTATTCATGTCGTTCTCCTACTTAAAATCTTTCCAACACTCCTCAGAGCCTGTGGAAGAAAGTCCAGGATTACTCATGTGGCTTCGAGCCCCGTAATGGAAATTTTGCCAATCTGGGCAACCACATTCTCTCCCCCCCCCCCCCCCGCTTTGATGTTGGTCCTTGTGGTTCACTGTGTTCCTTCTCATTTCAGGGTCCGTGTCCTGTTCCTTTTATTCCCCCCATTTCCACCATTTTGTTCTGTAGGATTCTATTAAAGGGCTTGCGTCTGGCCTTGGGGAGGCTCAATACCTCATGCCTGCCCTTGGCGACACTGTGTGTACTCCGTGTTGGGTTTGCTGCCCCCAGTGAGGGAGCTGTGAATTCCATGTGTTCACTGCCCACACCGTCTACACCTTATGCAGCGACTGACACACAGCGGGTGCTGTCCCCAGAGCATCGTCGTGAAACATTTAAGGGATACTGAAATTGTGTTTTGCTGTAGTGAGTTCCCATCATACAGGTGTTTTGTGCAGGAGCTGAGAGGACTGTATTACTTAGAAGTTGCTTGA
>NW_004524583.1:30051124-30064732 GCF_000260255.1 Octodon degus
CTGGCATGTGGTGCTGGGGGATTGAACCGCGGTCCCTGTGCTTTGCTAAGCTTGTTCTAAGTAGGTGCTTTAGACCACTGAGCCATCTCACCAGCCCCTGTTCTTGTATTTTAAATACAACAGTAATTCTACATTACATGTCTGATTCTACTCAAAAATGGGAATCTCCTTCTCTTACCCCGTTGTGTGTCTAGGTCATTATATTTGTTAGGCATAGACCATTGTTCATGGCCCTTCAGCTGTTACAGAGGCAGACGGGGGAGGGGTACCATCCCTTTCCACAGAAATCCAGTAAGCTGTGTATCTCCTGGGATCGGCTGTGTTGCTGTGCAGTAACTGCCTTTGAAGATGAGATGACAGAATGTCTGTGATTCCTTCATAGTGGGCTGTGGCAACGGGAGAGTGTGTCTACTTTAGGGTTTTGTTTTTTTATTTGATCAAGCCTCTCCCAACCTCCCTAGTGCAAGAGCCCAGGATAGGCAGATGTTTTAAGAACTAGGTATGTTTGTGCCCATAGAAAACACTGGAAAACATTGATTTTGACTTCAAAGGATGTTTAATCATAAATGTGACTTTAAAGATAGTGAATCATGGGCTGGCCACATAGCTCAGCTGATTCAAGTGTCTGCCTAAGGACTGGCGGTTTGATCCCCAGGCGTGCTGTACTGGCCCTGCGTGCACCGTGACAGCAATTGAGACTGGGCATGGTGGTGTGCACTATGAGCCCAATCTGTATAGTAAGACCCTGTAGACCCTGTACTGAATACATTTAAAAAAGATAGTGAAGCATGAAATATTTTAATGCTATCAATGTATTTCAATTTTTTTTTTTTTTTTTTTTTTTGGCGGAACTGGGGATTGAACTCAGACCCTTGTGCTTGCCAGGGAAGCGCTTATTCCACTGAGCCATCTCCCCAGCCCCTGTATTTCAAATTTGCTTTTTGCCAAATTTGACCTTGTGTGCTTTAAATATTCTCTGGTATCTGCAGTGATGTTTGAATTAGGAGAAACAGGTGTCTGATTACACGGAGTTTGATGTTCTCGCATGAAATGTCTATTGGGACACCATTTAGGGATGGTGGTTCATCCAGCTTCTAGGAAGCAGCCAGTATTTTCTGGCTGTGAGCATCCCTCCTGTGAGGCCTTTGTCCTCAAAACCACAGGGTTCTGTTGGAGCTCCAGCCAAGATGTCTGCCAGAGGCAGGAAGGAAAAGAGGCCAAGGGACCTTTTGGAATCTCCACCCACTGACTTCCACTTGAGGCTCTTTGGCCACTGCTGTCTTCAACGGACGCTCAAGTGTGGTGTTTAAGTGCACACATTGCCAACCCAAATGAAGTCTTGTTTTTCCTACGAATAGAAGAGTGGAAATAACATTTGAAAAGCTGACACACTGCCATAGAATACAAAATTTATTTTGTAAGTCATGAATCTGCCTCACCATCTTTTCAAAACTTAGAAGGAAATGTGTAGAGATATTTTAAAGAAATAGCTTGGCTTTGGGCAAATATTTTCCCAGTGCACTTACATGAATTTTGCTGTGTAATACATGGTATGTGAGGGCCTGGGAGACAGCTCAGCGACATACGCCCCTCCCTGGCAAGTGCGAGGCCCTGCCTAGTTTGATCCCTAGTGGGGGGGCATGTATCACAAGACAGGGCGTGTGAGAGGCTGGTGCCACAAGTGATAGAAAGCATTTATCAATGTGCAAGGGACATAGGAAAGGCAGGGGCTCGTTAATACGCTGCAAGAGAGCAGCTGGCAAGTCCAGGAGGGGATTGCGGCCTCAGAGTGAAGGGCTGAAGGGTTTATTCTTGATTTTAGCACAAAAAGCGGGGTCCGGAAACCTCGCCTGAGGACCCATTTCCTTTGACCATGGTGGCTCTGTTTTCCATCTGTCTCAGTTGTAAAGGTAGCCGCATGTTGTTTAAAGACTGATGTAACATTGTGTTTGGCAGGGATCAGTACCCTTAATGTTGCTAGAAACTGTCCTTCTGGGTAAAATAAATTAATGAATTACATAAAGGTTCACTAATGTTAGTTGTCAAGAGGATCCAAAAATTCACATTTGTACTTGCAAGGGGTGGGGCAGAAATGATGTACTGTGTTTTTTCAGATGTTATGAATGGGTGGATCCTCTGGTAACGCATGCATGGCATCTGTGCGTGCACCACCAGGTAGACGCTGTGCTCACTGGGCTCAGTGCCATGGTCTTGCCTGATTCTGGCCTTTACCTGGTGAGTTGTCTGCATGCTAAGTTCTGTGGGTCCTCTTCAATGTCAGAAAATTGTGTCGAGGGGCTGGGGAGATGGCTCAGTGGAATAAGCGCTTCCCTGGCAAGCGAAAGGGCCTGAGTTCAATCCCCGGTTCTGCAAAAAAGAATAAAGAAAGCAAAAACAACAAAAAAATTAAACAAAAAAGAAAAATTGTGTCGATCCTTCAGCTTTCACCTCTGCAGCCTTTCCTCCCCATCCTGTTGCCTCCTACTTGCTATGTGGGTTGGTTCGTACTGGTATAGGGTGTTCCTTGGCCTCTGCTGTGGTATCTCAGAGAGAAAGCCCAGCGCTGATGATGTGGCGTGAGTGCGGTGGAGGCCTGTGCACAGCCCTCCAGAGCAAGCCTGTCTCACAAGGAAGTGTGTATTTTCTGTCATCATCATCTTTTTTTTTTTTTTTCCCCGGTGGTGCGCTGTAATAATCTCTTGCTTTTCCTTTATGATAAATTCCTTGAGGTCAGCTGCTGTGCTCTGTGAGAGCCATGTGCAGCATTTCTGCACGACGTGCAGTGTGTAGTAGGTGCCTAGTGGGTGTGTGATGAGTGGGGTGGGTGGGTGTGCGGGGAGAGGAGCGAGAGGACTGGCGCATGCTAGTGCCGCTTCATCCCGCTCCACCCTTTGGCGCAAGAGACAGTAAGGCGCAGTCCTAGGAGGTGAATGGCACGATGCCGAGCAGTGCCTCAGCAGGGAGCGAGGGCTGTAGTTTATGCTGGACGCACCAGGCTCATGCAGATGCTGGGCATGTTTCAGAGCTGCAGATTGTCACGGGAAAACTCCTGGGAGCTCAGTGTTCATTTGCTTCCAGTCGTCCATGTGACGTTTGCATGTCTGCTGCCTTGCTGGGTTCTGGAAGTGCAGAAGTGAACAGCAGTAGTCCTTGCCTCAGAGTTTTTCCAGGGTAGGGAGGAAGACGGATACACACAGACCTCTAAGCCTCAGTGTGTACGTGCTTAAGCAGTGGATTAGGAATCTGAACAGAGAAGAAGAGCTCGATTCTTTCGCTTTGTTTCTTCCTTAAGAACTTAAGTTCTCTTTGTGGAAAGCGAGTGCTGTTACTTAAGCTGTGTTTTATTCTAAGATTTTATAAACTTGTTTATATTCACACATTTGAGGCATCAGAGTGCTGCTAGTGACAGCAAAGCACATCACTGGCTGTTGTGTGCCCCTGGAGCTCCAGGATCTTTGACCACTGATTCCCTGCACATGGTAACACTAGAAATACTGCTCAGACTTGCCTTCTGAGCTTCGGGCGTGCATCCGTAAGGCTGGGTGAACTGAGCAGTCAGTTCCCTGAAGCAGCCTCTCTGTTGCTTAGTTATGTAAATACACACATGCTTCTTCCTCATTGGCCAGATCGACCTTAGTCGTGTGGACTCACTCAGCTGCAAAGTGTATGCAAGGTAGTTAAGTTATGTGTTACCTAGACAAGGACGGAGGCAGCTGGGAAACTAGAGGAGATGGATAATAGACAGTAACAGGCCGCCTTCAGCACATCGAGTGTTCGTGAATGTGGGAAGAGGGTGTGGCGGGGGTGCGCGTGCTGCTTTGCCCTTCCGTGGTGTGGCAGGCGTATCCCGCGTGCAGCCTGTGGGTTGGGCACATCTGTGTTACTGTAAGACATGTAAGAGCTGCAGAAAGTTGTGTTACTGATATTAACTATATTATCGCTTAAGTCCAGTTTACGGAACATTGGTTATTGTTTTTGACTTTATGCCTGTGGGAATTTGTGTGCATGTGTATGTGTGTTACTGGAAAGCAAACCTGTGGGAGTTCTACCACAGACCTGTATACCCAGGTTTTTATGTTGAGGATTTTACTGTTTGCCCAAGCTGGACTTGAACATGTAATAATTCTCCTGCCTCGGCCTTCCTCCTAGCTGAGATTACAGGACATACTGCTGCACTTGAAGATGTTTTATTCTTAAGCCAGACTTTAGACACCTAGAAAATAAACTATTTGGCAGTGGTCTCCTCCCTGAATCACAGGTTTTGGGGCTCTTGGGGTGGGCCAGAATAGTATGATCAGAAAGGACAAGCATAGCGATGACACATATGCATGGGTGTGTCTGGTGTTTTTATCATCAATACTGATTATTAGTGCTTTGTTTAAGTGTGCTTTATTAAATCATTGCTGTTTTGGCTTATAGAAATAAGTGCTTCCATATTTCCATATTTAGACATTCTTCTAGAGATGTATTTCTGTTTTTCACCTCTGTCATGGTGGTAATTTTTCTAATGTGGGTATTAAAATCAGTAAGATATAATTTCCCAAGCAGCATGGTAAACCACCTACTCCTTCCTAGGAGTAAGTGCCAACTTTATACTGCTGTGGTGTCCTTGAAGTATGATTGTTTAAAAATTGTAAACATTCTCAGTGCTTTGAAGCTTTTGAAATCCAAAGATGATCAAACTTTCCAGAATTATCTTCAATCCATGTCATAGCTGTTTAACAGATATTATAAGAGATTCATGCTATTCTTTAATTTTCGTCTTTCTGAACGCAAAGTTCAAAAGAAAACTCTCACAGTGGTCAGTGCAATCACTGTGGGCCGCGTGGCGCTGTGAACTCGGACTTTCTGAGAACATCGCACTTCTGCAGGTGGCGTCTTTGCGGTGGTGTCTGCGTGCTGGGCGCGCCCTTGAAGATGCGCTGGCAGTTCTCGTGCTGTGCTGAGAGTCGGGAATTGCATTTCCTGGGCCGTCTGGGCGCGAAGAATGGCCCGCCTGTGGCAGCTCCGTGAGGAAGTGGCCTCCAGAGCCCTCGGTGCGGGTGGCCCGCAGCTGCTGCTCTTTGCTCCGTGATGGACACAGTTGCTAAGAGAAGCCTTTGTCTGCTGTCTATAAAATGAGCTCTGCTTGGACCTTTCTCTGGCTGGACGAGAGTCTGCCGGACATTCCTCATCTGATGATAATGTAGCTGTAGGTCAAATTCAGAACTCAACTTTTATTACTAAAAATAGACATTGCCTTTAAAGAGCTGACCTCTTATGGATTTGGGGTTGGGGGTCTTCTGGGCTAATTCTTCTGATCACAGAGCTCTGTCTTAGACTCTGGAAGACAGTGAACACTGGAGGATAGCTGTCACCAAGTGCTTGTAGTTTGGAGTCTCTTTTTTTTCTTCTGGCGGAACTGGGGATTGAACTCAGGCCCTTGTGCTTGCCAGGGAAGCACTTATCCTACTGAGCCATCTCCCTGGCAAGTGCTCGTAGTTTGGGACCTGGGCTTGGCACTGTACACTGTTCATTGTCTCTGTATTTGTTGGTTCCAGTAGATTCATGGCAAGATGGGCTTATTGGTTCTGAAATAGAACATTTGTTTGCACTAATTTTGCCACATATTTTCTGGTTCACCTAGGAACAGTTAATCAGCATGGAAAAAGATCTCTTAGGTTAATTTTAAGGTATTAAAACTATTGTGTTGACATAGTCTTCACGTTTTCTCAAGAAACAGTATAAATGTGGTTAATCCCGAAGATGAGGAGGTAAGACTGTTGGCAGCTCCCGCCCAGGGCTGGAGGTTAGTTTGTGAAGTCACATAACGTACCATTGTTCATTTATGTGAGTGAACAGTTACTTACCAAAGTACGGAGTGACTCTTTGAAGCCACACTTGTCCTATCCACATTGGATGTTCCTGTATGTATTCAACAGAAAATGTAGTAGGGCAGATTTGGGATTGGGAGAAGTATATTGGGAACTTTTTAATTACCAGAGAAACAAACATGTTTGAGCACATAATTGATAATTTGATTTATTACCTAAAATTTTTTCTAAAGGTGAGACAAGCGCTTGAGCTGGTATTGGAGATGTGTGCCTGTGACCCCGGACTTCAGAAGGCCAAGGCAGGAGGACCAGAAGTTCAAGTCCCACCAGACAACTTAATGACTTAGTGAGACCCTATTGCACTGAGTAAAAATGGGGCCCGGTGAGATAGCTCTGTTGTCTAAAGCATCTGCTTAGGCAAACTTAGGCAAGCGCAGGGACCACGGTTCCATGTGCCGCTCCAGCCCCATCCTCAGGGCAGGCTGAGCTAGCCACAAAAAAAGGCTGGGAGGTAGCTTAGTGTGAAGGTTGTGGGTCAGTTTCTGTCCTGCCCCATTTGAATTATTTGGACCTAATTGAATAGAACAAAACAAAACCCTGAAGGACAGTAGTTTTTCTTCATGATTTAGAAATACAAAGTAAGTGTGTGGCAAATCTGTATTTATTTCCGGACACCATCCTTCTTGTAGTCTTTTGTACTGGGCAGCCAACCCAAGGCCTTCACACTGCGCCATATCCTTAACACTTTTTTTTTTTTTTTTGGTGTAGTGGGTTGTGCTAAGATGCTGAGGCTGACCTAGAACTTGGAACCGCCCTGCCTGAGCCTCAGCTGGGGACAGCAGGTGCGTGCTATTGCACCTTGCAATAGCATTAATGATTATCATCTTAATCAACACCTGTGTTCAGTAGTTTGAGGCTGATACTTTTTAATAATGTTACTGTTTAAGATTATCTTTTTGCTACTTGCAGCAATACAGATTATATATTGTTTGTGACCCCACTGTGTCTGTCTCATTTATTTTTTCACATGAAGCTCAGTATTTTTTCAAAAGAGAAAACGGGCGTTTTTACATGTATTTTGTTTATAAGAGGATTTATTGTCCATGGTATTGTAGTAATTGAGAAGTTTCTTTTGAAGGCTAGTGTGTGTGTGTAAGAGAGAGGGGGAGAGAGGGGGAGAGAGGGGGGAGAGAGAGGAGAGAGAGAGAGAATTTTTTATTCATTTATTTGGTACAGGGTCGTGCCATGCAGCTCAGCCTCGGTGGTCCTCCTGTTTCAGCTTTCCCGGTGCTGGGATCATAGGCCTGCACCGCCACGCCTGGTTCACCTGGGGTTTCGGGGCCAGCACAGCATGCAGAAAGGGGATGGAACCCAGGTCCTTGTGCTTGCCAGCAAGGCACCTAGACTGCTGAGCTATCTGTCCAGCCCCCCATTTTTTAAAATTTTATTTTAAAGCATAAAAAATAATGAAAAAAACAGAAACAACACAGAATTGGAAAGAACAAGATGATACGAATTCAACAATGGCTGTGACATTGCATATTGTTCTCTTTCAAGTAGTTGTTCACGTGACGAGATCATACAGAACTGGTCAAAACTTAGTAAGCAGAAATTGTTCCTTTCAGTAAACCAGTAGAAACTAGCAGCTCCCATGCTCTCTCTTCTCTTCTCTCTCCTGTGTGTCTGTCTGTCTCTTTCTCTCTCCCCCCCACCCCGCTAGGGTCCCCCCTCCTGTCCCTGTCTCTTGGACAGGAACTTTTTTTCCCCTCAATAAATATATTCTGCTCACTAAAAAAAAAAAAAAAAAAAAATCCTCCCTTTTTTCCTTTCCCTCATCCCAGATGTTACTTCCTTTTGAGTAGTTTCCTTTTCACGGTATCTATTGTACCTTTCAGATTTTATTTACTCTTACAGATTCTTACACTCAGGAGACAATACAGTATTTACATACGTAGGTCTGATTTATTTCACTTATGAGTATGGTCTCTGCTTGCATCTGCTTACCTATAAAAGCCTTGAGTTTTATCTTTCTTTATAGCCAAATAATACCCCATTATATAAAATACCACATCTTTTTTTACCCATTCCTCAGTGATGGGCACTTGGATTGTTTCCAAGATTTAGCTCTGTCAGATTGCGTTGCTATAAGCGTGGGTGTGCATACATCGCTGTGATACAGTATTTTCAGTTCTTCTAGAAAAATACTCCGAGGGGGACTAGCTGGGTTGAATGGAAGCTTTAATCATAGTTTTCTGAGGAATCTCCATGCTGATTTCCACAATGGTTGTTCAAGTTCGTTGCCACTAATGATGAAGAAGAGTTCCTTTTCCCCCCACAGCCTTTCCAGCATTTTTTATTGGTTGATTTCCTTTTATTTTTTGTATTTAGGATAGGGTGTACAAGGTCTCACTGCGTAGATCAGCCTTGTAGTGATCCTCCTGCTCACAGCCTCCCAAATGCTGGGTTACAGGTGCGAACCACCCTGGGGGCGGGGCTGGCACGGCAGGCCTGGGGAGTGAACTCCTGGCCCCTGCATCTGCCTAAGCAGGCGCTTTGTGGTTGATTTCCTGATGGTAGCCACTCTTTCTGGAGTGAGATGGAATCTGTGTTGTTTTAATTTGCATTTCTTGAATAACTGTTGATGAGCATTTTTTCATGTATTTATCAATCATTTATATTTCTTTATCTGAGAAGTATTTCATCTCAGATGCCCTTTTTTGATTGAGTCAATGAATTTTGGGGGCCTGAATTTTTAAATGTTCTAGGTAGAAGTTTTTGAGAGACACTTGACTAAAATGTTTTCCCAATTTGTGGGGTTTCTTTTTACTCTGTTTTTTTTTTTTTTTTTTTTTTTTGATGTGAGTTCAGTATAGTTTAAATTACAGTAATTCCCATCGGTGGTGATCTTTTTTAACTTGAGCCCCTTCAATGTGTTAGGCATTTTCTGAAACCCTTTTTGTCTTTGTTTCTTTTCTCTCATTGCTGGGACAAAATATCTGACACCCAAAATTAAGGAAGGAAAGGTTTATGTAGCTCACAGTTTGTGGAGGTTTCAGTCCATACTCGCCTGGCTCCAAGGCAGAGTGGAGCATGGCAGAGGGCAGCAGTTTGTGGTGGCAGAAAACAGCAAAACAGCAAGAGCAAGAAGGAGGGAGCAGCAGCAGCTCTCTCCCATCCTTACGTTGCATTCAGGCTGCCCGCCCCAGGGTAATCCCAGCACTGCACCGGGAATCAGTCACAAACTCTGGAAGCCCAGCCCATGACTGCACGAGGCTTTGCAGGGACACCTAGACACAAACCATGACACTCTGGTAAGAGACGAGAATGAAATGAATGGTCACACAAATCAGCATACACGCAGAAGCTGGAGTGAGTCTCTGGAAGCAGTGTGATGCCACTCACCCAGCAGAATTAAGGGCCGGGGGACTAGTTAATTGGTTTTTAGTAGTGGGAGTCAATCCCAGGGTTTTGCGTGTGCTAAGGGTATGCGGTGACACCTGTCTTATGTAAAAATAAAATAAAAACAAGAAAGTAGGAGTAGCAAGAATCAGTGAAATTATTTGGAAATATGAGAATTTACCTGTTATTCTCATTTACTTTAGAATATGTGTGTCTTAAAAGTTGGGAAGATTTTTGGATTATTACCCAGAGGCTGAAAACAGTGGTGTATTGACTTGCTCATTTATTCATTCGTTTTCATGCTGGAAGCCTGGTGGCAGCTGCAGACAGGATTGGGCAGCAAGCAGTGGGTGTGGGTTGGGAAGTGAGCAGAAGAGACTTAGGAAGATGGTATCTGTACAGTGTCATTTAGAAGTTTTGATTTTCAGCATGATTTTCTCACAGTGTAAAGGATCAACATGGTGCTTTATTAGAAGAGGAAGAAGAGACAAGGTGGAGCTTGGTGGCACATTTCCACCATGTTCTTTTATTTAAGATAAATGAAAGACTTTGACAGGACTGTAGTAATGTGAACGTCTCTTGGGGTGGGTAGCAGTTTTGTTGTAGGATGTAGTTAGTGGTATTAGAAATGATCTCTGTTCTGCTTCACAGTTGAAGCGCCAGGCTTTTGCCTTACTTAGCTCTGTAGTAGTCTAGAAGTGTTGTAGGCAGAAGCCTGTCTTGAGGAAATATTTGAGGGAACCCGTGTAGTATTGGCTCTTGCGATCAGGAGTTGCAGTCAGTGCTGAGCTGTGCTTTTGCGTCTGCCTTTGGTTACTGATTGGTCCGCGAAGGGGTCTGGAAGATGCTTTCGATCTACTTGTAAAGTCTGTCTTCTCTTTAAGGAAGGAAATGCCATTTTCCTGTGTCACGTTTTGTCGTCTCGTAAGGCACAGTCCGTCATCTCCTTTCTTACTGTTCTCATTTTCCAATTTAATTCTGGTCCACGGAGCAGAGTACCTGCTGTTAATCCTCTCTCAGAAATAGCTATTAAATAGCCACTTGGGAAGGTGTTATGTTTGTGAAAAACACAAATTTACTGTTTGTTTATATGATTCCTAGGAGCAAGTGAAATAATTAAGTTGATTGAGCAGGGTGACTGGGAGGACTTTCTTTGTGTCTCTCTAAGGGCCTGGTATTGACAGAGAGAAAGGAAAGGAGGAAAGACAGGCAGAAAGAAGGGGGGGCTTGCACAGAGTAGCACCCTGTGAGAGCACGCAGCACGCAGCAGATGATAGAGCTCGCGATGGAACACGGATTATTGCTTCTGGTTAAGACAGTGTATCAGAGGTTACGTATATTCTTTCAGGAGAGAAGCTGCTTTATAAATTCTGTGTAATTTTATTCAGCTATATTAGTATAAATTAAAATGTGTCTTCTTGGAGAATGTGGTAAGGCATTTTAAGATTAATATGTTTAAATTCAGCAAATATTTCTTTTATTTCTTTACATCAACATATTCAACTTCTTGTTGGCTAGTTCTTGTGGAAGAGCTTTGTATAGTATGGTCACTGATAATGTTGACAGACAGGCCAGAGAGGGGAAATCTGTACTTAATATTTATGATACAAAAGATATATCAACTCTTGTTTTAAACGTAAGTAGTGTTTGTATAGGTATTGACAGTCTGTCAAATTGAGATTTGAATGTCTGTCAGTTATATTTTCTTTTGCAGCTTGGGAGCCGTGTGTGTGTGTGTGTGTGTGTGTGTGTGTGTGTGTGTGATGGTGCTGAGGTTTTCTAAGGCCTTGAACATGCTACACACACACACACACACACACACACACACACACACTCTGCCACTGAGCTGTGTCCCCCGACCTCTTCATTGTATTTGGACACAGGGCTTGAGCTGCACAGACAGGCCTCACACTTGCTGCAGCCTTCCAGGCACCTAGGCCCATGGGCTTGCCCAGCTTGGTTTGCTTTTTGCTACCAGCTCCCAGAATGTTGAACGGAAATGCCGAGAGTGGATATCTCTGCACTGTTGCTGTTGGTAGAGCAAATGTTTTCAGTCACTCATCACTGAGTGTGATGCTAGTTGTAGGTCTCAGAGAGATGCCGCTGGCCACGGGGGGGAAGTTCCATTGAGGCCCTCTTTGGTGAGGGCTTGGTTTTGTTCTTTAAAACTTGAGCTGTAGTGGGTTTTGCTGAGTGTTTTTTCTGCTCATGTTATTGTGATCATGTGGCCTTACACCCTTTTTAGCATATTGCATTAAACTAACTGTTTTTCAAATGTCATAACTGATTATCCAAAGTTAAACTAGACATGCATTCCTGGGATGATTTGGTCATAGTTTTTAAGCCTTTCTTTTTCTTTTCTTTCTTTCTTTCTTTCTTTCTTTTTTTTTTTTTAATATTTTAGGGAAGGGTCTACAGGGTGTTCAAGGTCTCACTACTAAATCAGACTTGTAGTGATCCTCCTGTTTACAGCCTCCCAGGAGCTGGGATTACAGGCGCGCGGATTGAACCCCCGCCCCTGTGCCTACTTGCAGGCACTTTAATCTGCTGAGCTATTTGGCCACCTCTTTTTTTTAATCCTTTTTATGTGTGACTGGATTGGTTTCACTGAGCATTTTTAAGTGTGTGTTTCTGAAAGGAAATTATTGGTTGTGCATGCATGTGTGTGTGTGTGTGTGTATACATATATATATTCCTATTTTCTGGAACAGTTTATGAAGGATTGCATTGTTTTGTTTTTAATCATGATGGCATTCCATAGCGAGAGCCATCTGGGTCTGTGATTTCCTTTTGGGAAGATTTTAATTACTAGTTCAATTTCTTTTTATAGGCCTATTCAGATTTTCCTTTGCTTGAGTCAGTATTGGTTATTTATGTCTTGTATGAATTTGTTGATTTCATTTTATCTAATCTGGTAGCACTGTGGTTTGATTTGTATCCTCTGAAATCATGTTGCAGTTTAATCCCCGTCGTGAGGCAGTAAGAAGGGGGCTCTTTGATTGATTGATTGATGGATGCTAGACATCAGACCCGGGGCAGGGCCCTCACACCGAGCTATGTCTCCAGTCCTACTGATTAATTTTATGAGATGGGGTCTCACAGGGATTGCCCCTCCGGCTCCAGCTTGCAGTCTCCCTCAGCCGGCTGAGCCTGGTTCGCAGGTGTTGCGCGCACACTGGCTAAGCTGCTGTGGTACTTAGAGAGGTAACGGGGCTTAGGTGGGGCATGAGGCTGGTGCCCGTGGCTGAATGCTGCTGCCGCTGCAGAAGAGGGAGGGAGAGCAGGCACACCACACGCGCGTCAGTGCCCCGCCTGCCTCCGTGTGCCCTGTGCTGCCTCAGGCCACGTGGCCTCCGCCTGGGGCCAGCAGCCGGAGCCCCAGCAAACTGTTACTTCTTTAGGGCTTTCCCAGTCTTTGGTACTGGGTTACTCGCAGCAGAAAATGGACTGAGACCGTGGGATAGTTTTTCAGGCTTTCTTACAATCTTTTTCTTAAAATCAGTAGTTAAATTTTTGTCTTTCATTGCAGTGTTTGGCATTTAGGGTTATTTAGGCTAATTTTCTCTGTTTCTTGGTCACTTTAAATAAAGGTTGGTAACTTTGATATTTTCAAAGAGCTAGCTTTGATTATTTACTGCTCATTATCTTTTTTTTTTTGTTTTAAATTCTACTAATTTTTGCTCTAAATTTTAGTTAATTTCCTTTTTTGCTTTTTTAAAGGTTTAGTTTGCTCTTAAGTTACTTGAAGTGGATATGTGTTGTCATATATTTTTTAATTTAGGCTTATATTTTAAGCAAGAAAATCCTAATCACTGCTATACCTCCATCCCATAAACTATGAAATGTTTTATTTCTGTTTTAATTCAGGTCTACAACATTTCTTAATTTTGCTTGTAATTTTTATTTTTTTGATTTGTGGGTTGTTTAGAAGTTATTATTTAATCCCCAAATATTGTTTGTTATAGTAGCAAACATAATTTCATGTATGGATCCTGAGTTTTGAGGCTTGTTTGTGACGCAGTAAGTGCTGTGTCGTGCGTTGGAAGCTTCCTGTTGATGTCAGGTCAGTATGGGTCCTTAACCTCGTGCGGATTTCTGTGTGGTTGTTGTGTCAGTGAGAGTGTGGTGGTGCAGTCTGCAGTTATCGATGGATCCTCCTCCTTGGTCCGCTTTTACTTCACGTGTTTTCTACCTTTCTTAATATGTTCTACCCACATTTATAACTGCTGCCGTGCCCTGAGGAATGCCCCTCAACGCCACAGACCCGCCGCCCTGATGAATGCCCCTCAGCGCCACAGACCCGCCGCCCTGAGGAATGCCCCTCAGCACCACAGACCCGCCGCCCTGACGAATGCCCCTCAGCGCCACAGACCACCGCCCTGAGGAATGCCCCTCA
>NW_004524583.1:30065890-30093754 GCF_000260255.1 Octodon degus
GAATGCCCCTCAGCGCCACAGACCCGCCGCCCTGAGGAATGCCCCTCAGCGCCACAGACCCGCCACCCTGAGGAATGCCCCTCACTGCCACAGACCACCGCCCTGAGGAATGCCCTCTAGTGCCACAGACCCCCGCCCTGAGGAATGCCCCTCAGGGCCACAGACCCACCGCCCCTGCTCCCGCGCTCCGCGCCTTGTATTGCGCTCTAGTGATGCTTGTACAGCTGCTGCGGCTTGCACACCTCGCTTGTGGCATGCACCTCTCCGCTGGCCCCAGGGCCTTGTGCATGCGAAGCATGTGCTTTGCTCCTGAGCCATATCCCCAGCCAGCCTTGGTATGACCCATCCCTCTCTTTCTGTCCCCCTCAATGGGTCTTAACTTTTTATGTAGTCTAGACTGGTCCCAAACTCGCGGTCCTCCTGCCTCAGCCCCCAAATGCTAGGAGTGAGGGTATGGGCCACCATGCTGGCTCCTGCTTCCTATTTATGGTAGATTTTTTAGGCCAGTTTTGACGTCTATTTATATCAGTTATATGTCAATTTAAGCATGCTATAATACAGTAGTACACATTTTTCAAATCTGTCACATTTTATAACTTTGTATACACAATAATTTATATGCATTGTAGTTCAAGAAAGGAGACTCTTTTAAAAATGATCCTAGCTTTACACTGTCACAGGTGTGCAGGTGCACTTAGTCCCGTGCATTTTCACCATGGACTCCTGCGAGCCCGTGTGTTAAGGCCTCGTAGGCTCGGGATGCACAGGCCTCTGCTGTTCTTCACCCTCCTCCGCACCCCAGCTGTGGCTCTGTTCTCCATGCCTGTAGTGTTTCTTTTTGAGCTTGTCATTTGACTTAACAAGTTACAGTGTAATAAAAGAAGTTATCCAGTGTGTAATCTTTTGAGACTGAGTTTTTCCTCTTAGCTGGCCTTTGAGACTTCACGCAAGTCAGTGTGTATATGAATGGCTCATTCCTTTTTTCTTGGATATTCCATTCTGCTTTTACAGTCGCCTGTTGAGGGACACTTGCATCATTTCAATACGAATAGAGCTGCCATAAGCACTTAGGTTCAGATTTTTCTGTTATTGCGAGTTGGTTCCTTCTTTTCTTCCCTCCTCCCCCCTTCTCCTCCCTTCCCAACTTCCTTGCTTGCCTCTTTCTCCCACCTTCTCTTCTTTTTCTTTGTCATATGTTGGTGACCAGCCTCCAGGCCGTGCACGTGCTGGGCAAGTGCTCCGCCACTGAGCTATGTCCCAACTACATAAGTACTAGTTTTTCTGGGGTGCATACTCAGGTGTGTGATGTCTGAGTCCTGGGGTAAGTTCCTCTGCCAGGCTACTTTTTGAGAGTAGCTGTTTAAGAGCTCCTGTGCTTTCTGTGCTTGCCACCTCTTGGTATTGCCAGGATTTTTAAATTCTAACTGTGCTAATACCTGGAAATGTATTTTCACTGCTTTAATATGCATTTCCCTAATGGGTCATACTTAGGGATTTTGTATGTGTGTGACATGTCCTCTTGAAAGTTTTAACTTTTTATGTTAACAATTTCTGAGAAAATTTTAAGTACACAGAATAACAAAGGACGCCCTGTGGGCTTAGAATTACTGGACTCTGGGAAGGACTGCCGGGCGTGCGTGTCTGCTGTCTCGTGTCTGCCATACTTGCGTGGTGTTGGTGTGCTGGATGCTGGCGTTGCCGCTTCCCGTTGCCCTTCTCGCGGAGCAGTCTGCTGAAGTGATCCTGGGGAGCTGGGGGAGCTGTGTGCAGACCTCAGGGGAGTGTCCCTAGGTAGTAGCCCAAGGACTCTTTCTTAAGTAAGTAAGTAAAGGGTGGAACTGGGAACTCGAGCGAGCGATCTGTGCTGATGCTTCTCAGCCTGGGGCCTTGAAGTCGGTGTGAGAGCTCTGGTTGGCACGAGTGTCGTGGTGAGTACACTGAATCAGGCCGCAGGCCCCGTTAGCACTTCTCAAAATTGTGTATTGAGCAACTGCAAATTTTAGTAGCTTTTCTCCTTTATGTCATTTGTCTGCTAGCTCTTTTTCTTTCTCTTTTTCTTGACCACAGCGTGGTCATTAGAATTTATCAGGTGGAACTTTCCTGAAAAGTAAGGTATTCAGAGGATGAAAATGGTTTATTAGTTTGTGTTGTTGAGCCATAAATTAATTTTTCATGATGTAATATGGCATAATTTTGTTGAAAAGTCTTTTGTGAAAATTGAGAAACTTGGAGGCTGTGATGGCATCCTCTTTGTTGTCATCTGATTGCTTCAGAAGCAGCCCACGAGGTTCTCCAATCACATTTCTGGTGTGGCGAGGCAGGTCGTGGGGGCCTGCCTGCTCTGGCCAGAGGCCAGGGGTAGACGAGCTCTCCTCTACCTTGACAGGTCTGGCTTGCAGCAGCTGAGCAGGAGCTGAGCCTGCAGGCCTCACCTAGCCCTTCCTCCATGGAGTTGCCCGCGCTGGCTTTTGGCCCTGCAGCAGCAGGCTGGCCAGTATGCAGGCTGTTCAGACTTCCTGAGGGGCCATGTGAGTCATCAGCATTGACCTATAGCGCTGACCTAAAGAACACAAGGATGTGTGTTCTTCGAGCCACTGTGGTATGTGGGAAATGCTAAACATGGGATGCGTGGTGCTTTCCTCCTCCTATGCCATTTTGATGTTCTTATAAATAAAACTCGTTGCTTGGTGGTTTCATAAAAGATTATAAAAATAGAAAAGAAACTACATAAACACAACTTGTAATTGCTGTTGTTGATCAGAATCATTGAAGTTTTTAAAGTACCTTGCTTTTCATACTTCATGCTGTCAAACAAGTTCTTGTTTAAAGAATATGTAATAATCTAATATGCTAATTTTATGCAAATACAGTGTCTTAAATTATCACTGTCAGCTTTATTTTCTTCAGTAATTTTTGGTTCTCTTTTCAGGATGTGAAGTAGGATAGCAATTCCTTCTATATTAAATAGAAATTAAGCAAAACAGTTGAATAATGGTTATTGGTATACTAAATTATCATTACTGTAATTTTAGTAGTAAACTACCTAGTAATATTTCTGAGGCCCCTTTATCATTTATTCAGATTCTCATATTTCTTCCTGATGTCTAAGCAAAATCTAGCTTTAAGAGTCTCTGTTCTTTAAATAATGTACTATAAAATACCACATTAAATAATATAAAATAATATAAAAAAAAGAGTCTCTGTTCAAAATTGTTTGAATGAGACTAGAAATTTAAAATGTTACTAAGTGAGATGGAGTCATTAACAGGTCATGTAGCCCACTGGAAGTCAACACTCAGCTTCTGCACACTCCCCACTACAATAGCCCCTCAGACGCTTTCTTTTGTTTTGTTTCTCCTGAATTTGAGGCCTTGCGTTCAGTCTCCAGCAAGCATGTGCACACGCATAGAAAGATAAAAGTGGATGTTTTTTTGCCTTTTGTTTCTCTTCATCTAGGAAGTGTGTGTTCCTCTTAGATACTCATCTTTGGATTGGGTCTTTTAAATATGCAGGGTGTGACTTTTTCAATTCTTTATATGTTCTAAGTAGTAATCATTTGTCTTAAGATTTTTTCCCCCACTTTGATAATTTTTTTTACTACGCAAAAACTTTGTAGTAAGATGAAATCCCAGTTGTTAATTCTTTGTAGTATTTCCTGTAAGTCTGTATTTTGTTCATGAAGTCTTTGTCTATACTGTGTCTTCAAGAGTTCTACCTGTTTTACCTTCTAGCAGATTTAGTGTTACTGTTTTAATGTTTAGGTCTTTGATCCATTTTGATTTCAGTTTAGTACATGGTGATAGACATGAATCTAGTTACAGCTGTCACCATGTGGAAAGCCAGTTTTTCTAGCACCATTTATTAAAGAGGCTACCTTCCTTCCAGTGAATGTGTTTGGCCTCTTTGTCAAAGATAATGTGGCTGAGTGTGTTCAGACTTATTTCTGCATCTTCTGATTTGTTCCACTGATCCTCAGGGTTTTTTTGCATGAGAACTATACTGTTAAAACAGTTTTGTGCTATAATTTGTCAGGGATTGTGATGTCCCCCTGCCTTTTGTTGTGGAGAATTGTTTTTGCTATTCTAGGTTTCTTCTGAAATTTTAAGAGTGTTTTCTCTAGTTCTGTGAGGTATATTAGTGGTATTTTAATTGAGATTGCATTAAGTATATATAAAAATTTTGGAAGTGTGACCATTTTTACTATATTGATTGTTCCTATCCATGAGCAAGGGATATCTTTCTATTTTCTGATAACTTCTTTGATCTTTTTCAGAGAACTATAATTTTCAGTGTATCAATCTTCACTTGTATTAGATTGATTCCTAAGTATTACATTTTTTGGTATGCTATTATGAAGGGTATAGTTTCCCTAATTTGTCTCATTGACTTCGTTTATACAGGAATACTGTTTATTTTTGAGTATTGACTTTGTATTAGCTATACTCCTGAATTTGGTTGTTAAATCCAGAAATTTTTCATTGGAGATTTTGGGGTCTTCTGTGTAGAGTATCATCTGCAAATAATGATGATTTTTACTTCCTATCCTTTCTCGTTTTTTTTTCTCTTGTCTAATTCTCCTAGCTAATATTTCCAAAAGTATATTAAATAAGAGTGGTGATAATGTATATCCTTGTCTTGTTCATAATTTCAGAATGAAAGCTTTTAATTTTTTACTATGTAGTATAATGTTGGTTGTTGGTTTGTCCTAGATGGCTTTTGTCAGATTGAGATAAAGACCATCTATTCCAATCTTCTGGGTTTTTTTTTCTTTTAAATCCTGAATGACTTTGTCAAATGCTTTTTCTGCATCTATTGTGATGATCTTGCGATTTTTGTGTTTGCCTCTGTTGATAATATATATTACATTTATAGATTTATGTGTGTTGAACCATCCCTGCATCTCTGATATGAACATATATTCAACATCACCGGTCGGTCATTCTAGAGGTGCAAGTTAAAATAACACTGAAATTCTATCTCATCCCAGAAAGAATGCCTCTTGCACTAAGCTCCATCTCCAGTCCTAAATGTTTCTATTTTTACTTTTAGAGACAGTATTTGAATTTCATTGAAATTAAACAAGGTTAAAAATTGATAACTGGCATTAGAATTAAGAAGCTCTCTACATCTGAAAAGACTCTCCTCAGGACTGCACAGCTAGACTGTGTGCAAAAATACAAGCCACAAAGCCTAATGCTTTTCTCGCTCTCGCCGAAGTCACAGGCCTGAAATACACACTTATAAAAGGCCCGCATTGGGCCAGTGAGCCCTCAGAACTGCTAAACGGTGCTATTATAAGAGAACAAATGGAAAAGACTGTTACTACGCAGTGTGTATAGGAAGTGACCTTGAATTGTATGCGTTGCTCATGGAGTAGAAGTTGCCAGAGCAACTCAGCACTTCTGTCCAGATCCGGCAAGGGTAAGGACATACCTGTTCCAAGGAGGAGTGTGTCTCCAGGTTGGTAGCAGCATTATCTGTGCTAACATTGAACTTAAAAAAGCAGGAAAACCACATGCTACCAAAACGTCCATCAGTGCTAAGTGGTGAAGTACCTTGCTGTATGTAACATAGATGGTTTTCACAGTTCTGAGGGAAAGGTACAAAAGTGCTCATCCTTAGTGATCTCGTTTTAAAAATCATTTTTCCTGTACTAGAGAATGACTAGTTTATAAGCAGATCCACTCTGGTGCTAGAGGTCATAGTGGTCACTGGTTTTGAACATTACAGCGGGCCAAAGGGGTGGCTCCTGAGGTGCTGGAAGTGCTTTTCTTCTAAGCAGTTACATAGGTGGATTCACTAATGTGCACCCAGGTTTGTATATTTGTATACTTCCCTATTTCCATTCTTATAAGTCACTCATTGCTTAAAAAAACCCGTGGAGCCTAACCCGGGGGTGCGTGCGGGCAGCACGCCCCACCCGGGAATGCTAACGGCAGCCGGAATGCCTCGAAGTTAGCCCTAGTTGTTCCTGAAGGCTTTTCATTTTCATGGATTGGTGCTCTTACTTGGTTGTTGTGGTTTTAGTATTACAAGGGTGTTTGAATATTTGAAAGGAACAGAAAACAAACAAACAAAAAAAATCCCACTTTCTTGGCTATTAGGGTAGAACTAAACCAAAGTGAGTTAAATGTGAAAATCTGCCAGTGTATAAAAATGCTTAGAGAACTAACATAAAAAGGCAATCTTGAGTGTTTTAATCTCAATAAAATCAGTTTTCTGGAAATATTAAGAAAAAATGTTTCTGTTACATTATAGCATAATGCATTTAGGTTTTAGTAGGTACGACCCTATTAGTCCAGCAAGAATGTTTTCAGTTTAGAGTAGTGCAGGGCTAGTAGTCATGATTTCAGGTTCGTTCGTTCGTTCGTTCTTGCTTGCTTGCTTGCTTTCTGTTTTGTACAGGGTCTCACTACGCAGCTTGGACTCCTAGTGACCCTCCTGTCTCAGCCACCCCAGCTCTGGGGTTACAGCTGCATCACCACACCCAGACTCGGTGGCCAGCACTGCACGAGGCCAGCGCAGCATGTGGCACCGGGGATCGGCCAGGCCCTTGTGCTTGCCAGGCAGGTGCTTAGACTGCCAGCTGTCTCCCCCATCTTCTTAGTTTCAGTGACTGTTATTCCTTTGTCCTCATGACCCCTCTAGCGTTGCTCTGTTCTGTCACGGGTTAAATTTGTTTACATTTAATTTCTTAGGATACTGTAGTGTTCTTTCTCAGCCCATTTTGTTTTCACATTTTGAAACAGACTCTTATTTAGTTGCTCAGGCTGGCTCGGCGTTTATAATCCTCTTGACATCTCCTCTGGAGTAGCTGGGGCTGTCGATGCACAACACCTGGCCTGGCACTGACCACTTTATCAGTTAATTATGCTGAAAACGTTTGAAGATACTGACTACATTTATTTATTTCCAGCAATATAATTCATGGTATAATAAATTTATTTGAGTGGGTACTTGTAATTATAATTATAATTACTAAAGGGTACATCATGCTGTAATAGAAGTTTCAAATTTTTTTCTTAATATTTCCAGCAGACTGATTTGTTGAGATTAAAATACTAAAAATTGCAATGTGTATAAACAGCATTATAACGGAACTTAACAAAAAGGGGATGCAGATGAATGTCCATTTTGTATCTGTGTATTCAAATGGCTAGGATCGATACACAGTTACATTCCCTTAATGAATAGAGGGATTTGTTCTAATGGTGTTTGTAAATAGGATATCAAGTCTGCATCTTGTACAGCAATTAACCACTAGGAAGAATGTATACAATGTGTTAATTATTGAAACTGTCCTACCAGTTTGGTTTGAAACCGTCTCATTGCTATTTGTTTCTCAATAAATTTATGGAAAAAAAAAATAAACAGCATTTCAGCGCACTTGGTTCTGCTCCTGCTCCTGAGGCCTCACTGCGGCGTCAGGTCTGGGTCTGCCCTCGCAACACAGTCGCGGCCCACCTGAGCTCCTGGCCGTCCCTGCCGCAGCCCCCGCTGGGGTCGCAGGTAGTGCCCGTGTGACAGGTGTTACTGTGCTTCACACTGCCCGCTGGCACGTAGGAGGCTGAGGCCAGAGCGCATGAATTCCAGGTTAGCCTGGGCGGTGTGCCAAGTCCAGAGCCAGCCGAGATGACGTAGTGAGATCTTATCTTAAAAAAAAAGTTGAATATTTTGTATTATTAATAATTTTATTGAGAAACAAATAGCAGTGAGACAGTTTAAAATGGATTAGTAGGACAGTTTCAATATACAGAGAAAGTAGCTGTATATCTATCCTATTTTGAATATATAGATACAAAATGGTCCTTCATTTGTAGCCCCCTTTTTTTGGTTAGTTTTGTTAGAGATGGATATTCCATTGCCATTTAAATATTGTAGGTCCATGAATTCAGTAAAATATTTGCAATGAAAATATCCTTGGTAGTAATTTTTGTTCATTAGAAAAATTTTGTTTAAAATATATTTTGTTTAATTATGCTGTTTCAATTTTTCTTAATATTTTTCCTATGCTATAACATGGCTGTCAGTCACTGAGTATATCTTCAGCCCACATAATTCTGCACTTTTATGAAATGAAAACAAAGTTCTTTAGAAATACATTCCTGTTCCTCCTCTCTTTTCTGTTGTACTTACATGGTAACACGAAGAAACAGTTTATAAGGGCAGAAAGATACATTTTATTAAATTTAAGATGGCTTCAGTTCTAAGACACCAATATTTAATTTATGTAACCGTGTAAACTAGGACATATGGTTGGCTATCTTCAGAAATAAGGTAAATTCTGATTTGAGCAAAGTTGAAATGAAGAAAAGGTTAATTTTTTAATTATTTACGTTTTTACTTTTGCTTTTATGAGACAGGGTCTTCCTGTGTAGTTCAGGCTGTCCTGGAACTCGCTGTGTGGTCCAGGGTGGCCTCCAGCTCGTGACTGGCGTCCTGCCTCAGCCTCCTGCACCCTGGGGTTACAGCGTGTACAGCCGCCATGCCCAGCGGAGCAGTATTTCTCTGCCTACCGCAGCTGTTTTGTCTGGAGTTCAGGTTGGGATCGCTGGCTTTCCTAGAAGCCCACAGGAGACGCATTTGTTTGAACTCTGGTCTTCCTTTTGCTGAAATAGTGCTAGAAGCACGTCCTGACCATGGGACTCTTTCTTCCTCCGGGTGTGGCCTCATCTTGTCGCCCAGGCTTGAGCTTCTGGGCTCGAGTGAGCCTTCTGCCTTGGTCTCCCCAGCACACTGGCGCCACAGGTGGGGCGCTGTTGGAGTTGGGTAAATGCTTTCCTGAAAGGTGATAGGGGAATTTTCAGGGGAGGCTTGTTTTTATTGCCAGATTTGAGTGCTTTGGGTAAGGCACAAAGCGCGAGGCAGGCCAAGCTCCATGGTGCCTGCTCTCATCCTACTGGATGCTCTCCAGAGTGGGCCCTTGCTTCTGAATTTTGGGTTTTCTCTTTGCAGAGTATTCATCCTCTGTTTAGTTTATAATCTAAAAAATTATTTCCTCAACCCTAATTTTTTTCACAACGAATCATCTTTCTCCCTTTCCCCATAATACTACCTGTTTGTTTCTTGGCATTTCTTGGGTCATTTGGAGTTATTAATCAGTTCTTTGCATAAAATTTATGTCCCTAAGGTTCTGTGGAACCGCCACCCTCAGGTACTCAGTCGCTAATGCAGTGACTTCTCTTCAGTTTATTTGTTAAGACTCATTCTTACTGTTCCTTAATGAATGGTTTCACCTAGCGCTGGCTCTCCTGGCACTGTGGCTGTAGTTGTGTGTGTGTGTGTGTGTGTGTGTGTGTGTGTGTGTGTGTGTTTATTTTGGTTTCTGTGCCATTCTTGTAATCCCACAATGCCTTTTTTCTTTCTTTTTAATGTATTCTATTATTGAAAGAATACTGAAAGATAAAAATAATGCTCTAAAAAAAGAAAATAATGCTCTATAACTCTTAGAAAGTCCAATATAATCATTGCCTCTTTTTGAGGATTTCCATTCTTAGCTTAACTGTGCACCAAAAACTTTTTTTTTCTTTCATTTTACATGTTTAGTACAGGGTCTCATCCCGCAGCTCGGACTCAGAGTGATCCTCCTGTTTTCAGCCTCCCTGGCACTGGGGTTACAGGTGTGTGCCACCACGCCAGGACTCAGTTGCTCGTTCAGGGCGCCCTGGGGCAGGGTCGGCACAGCATGCAGGACCAGTGATAGAACCCTGGTCCCGGTGCTTGCCAGAGTAGGTGCTTAGCACTGAGCTGTGTTACCAGTCCCCCAAAACATTTTTGTGTTCAGTGGTAATTTTAATAGGCATGTGATTTTATTTACCACAGTGATATACACTTAATTTTTGCAGGTGTCCATGTAGTCTTTATTATTTTCATGTTAAAGAATAATACATTGGGGGCTGGGGAGATGGCTCAGTAGAATAAGCGCTTACCTGACAAGTGCAAGGGCCTGAGTTCAATCCCTGGTTCAGCAAAAAAAAAAAAAAAAAAAAAAAAAAAAGAATAATACATTGTATAGGTATCAGACACCCCCATCCCCTGGCACTGGGGATTGAGCTGGTAAAGCTGTTTGTTTGGGACAGGGTCTCTCTGAATTGCTTAATCTGGGCTTCAGCCTGAAATCCTCCTGCCTCAGTATCTCAGCAATGCTAGGATCGTAGGTGTGAGCCAGCATGCTTGGTGTAAGTTGTGGTTTTGATGCACCATTTTCTGTTATATCCCTGCTGGATAATTTGACTTACTTCCAGATTCTTTACCTGTTTTATGAAAAAAAGTTGTAGGAAAACATACTTCATTCACAAAACATTTGTTTCTGGTACATTGTTTACACAGGGGCTGTTTCTAGGTGTGCCATCGATTACTTGTACAAGGATTATGAACTTTTTGGTAAACAGTACCAACTTTTCTAGAGTTGTTTGAGCCATTCTAAGGATTACCCAACCCCTTTTGGGTTTGATGTGGAAAGGCCTAGTTTAAAGCCATTCTATTTGAAGTATGGTGGCTTGTTTTTTTGTTTTTTTGGCAGAACCAGGGATTGAACTCAGGCCCTTGCTTTTGCCAGGGAAGCGCTTATTCTACTGAGCCATCTCCGCAGCCCCGGTGGCCTGGTCTTCCGTTCGGTATTGGAAGCTGGGGCATTCTTCTGAGACTGCCATTGGATAGGGTCTGTCTGTGGAGGTCTCCTAAGAGGGCATGAGGACTTCAGTTCACCCCCGGCAGTTTCTTGACAGCATCATAGAGAGGCATTTGAGGGTGTGTCATGAAGAGGCGAGCCTGATTCCTTAGGCAACAGGAGGAGTGAGAGACAGTAGGGAGGGAGCACAGCTTTAGTGGAGGGAGTGGGCTGGCCTGTTAACTGGGTAGGGCCAGCTTTACTGGCTTGGCCAAGGTGGACGAGGGCCTGGTTAGTCCTTATCTTAGTTCTGGTTTTGCAAGATGACTCCTGGAGGAGATCTGAATCACTTAATTTAGTTTCCATGAAGTGATCATTTCTGCCTGGGTAGTCTCATTTTTGGAAGCTGTGGTAGAATCCAAGGTAACCCTAGGTTTAGGGCAGTGACTGGAGATTTCTGGCCACTCAGTGGTCTCTTTAAATGTCTCTCTTATCTTGACACCCTTAGTCTTGGGGGGCTGAGGTAGGTGCTCTAAACTTAGAGTTAGTCAACCTTGTATTACCCACTCTTAGACTGATATTTCCTAAATAATAAACATGCCCACAAGGCCTCACTCAGTTTTTAAGGTTAACTGTTGGGTGTCCATAATCCTAAGGGAAAAGTCACTGGCTTTTTTGTTTTTGTTTTTATTTTCTTTAACAATAACAGCTTTCAAGTCCCTGATTGCTTCAGAAGAAAACACAAATAATGCTTTTGTTATCAGGTTAAGTGCTCAGGAGTTTGCCCCTGTGGTGGTCTGTCGTGGGAATATTTATTTTAATTATGGTATCTAAGCTACCTCCAAGTACACAATGGTAGCATTGAATTGAATTGCGTGATGAATGTCCCATTCTTGTCTGTCAAGAACTGCAGAATTAGTTGATTTAGTAAAAACTTCCACATATTTAATGTTAGACTTCGTTGGAGGTGTGAGAAACATAGGAGTTAAGTGTGAGAATATGTGTGATTTGGGGAGCAAACCCAGGTCTTATGGAGCTAGGCAAGTGTCCTCCCACTGAGCTACACACAGCCCTTGGATTTTAAGGAAAGACTTGGAGCAGGCAGCTGAGACAGGCGTATTGGCCATGTGTGGGGCAGCTCGCAGGCTGGAGACCCGGGCTGTCCGTGCTGCAGTCTTGAGGCCAGCTTGCTTCTCTGGCAGCCCTAAGGTCTGCTCTGAGGGCCTTTCAGCTCATTGGATGAGGGTCACCACACGCTGAGAGTGGTTTCCTGTACTGCTTAGGTCAGCTTGTTGTGGCTATTAGCTGCTCCTACAAAATATTTTCACAGAAACATCTATATAAGTGTTTCTTTTCATTCCGGTCTTTTTCTTACTTCTTTTTTTGGGGGTGTTAAAATTGGTACTTAGGACGTTACACATGTAAAGTGTGCGTTCTAGCACTAAACTGTACCACAACGCTAAACGAGCATTTGATTAAGTAACGCCCCTGTAGCGTTACCAAGTCAACATATTAAAACGGACCTTCATACTGAGTGCGGGCCTGATGTGTCAGTTAGTGCTCACTACTAGAGAGACAGGCTTAATGCAGATGTACATGAGCATAAGAGCTTACAAGGCTCACAGTGGCTGCCCGAGAGTCTGCTGTGAGAAAGAGCTGTCTGCACCGCGGAGAGTGAAGGATCGGTTAGCGGGCCGGTGCTAGCTTGCAGAGTGGTCTTTGGGAGTCCAAGTCAGGCGCCAAAGGCTCTGTGCTGGAAGCTGAGAGACACAGTCCAAGGTGAAGATGGATAGTAGAGCTTCTCCAAAGAAACAGAAGCTGGCCCTCTGTCGGCTCCCATTTATTCCATTTCACAGGCCTACTGGTTAGTGCTGGATACCCTGAGTGGGCCTTCTGTCCTAAGTAAATTCCTTGAGCCACACCCAGAAGTATGCCGATCCAGTTCAGTTAGGCGTGTGTTTCTTACTTAAATTGGCACTAGGATACCTGATCAGTGTAAAAATTGACTAAGTAACTGGTTACCTGTTTAGACCTGCAGAGCTTAGATGCTAGTGTCATCAAATGCCCATCTGAATGTTCCCACTTCTGGTTCTTACAGGCTGCACCTTGGTGGCAAGAGTCCATGTGGAGATGCTGCAGCCTGTGTATTTATTCAGCTTGCCTGAGAGGGCTGCCCTCCTTCATTTTGAGGAATTCAGTGGGACAGTTAAGATTGAGCCTGTCTCCTTCATACTTATTTTTAGTGAGAAGATCTGTATATTGGCTGAATTGTGTATACTTCATACAGAACCTGATTATTTAGAATTCAGGCAAGTGCACAGCTGTCACCATAAGGAAGAAGGCAAGTATTGCCTTCTGATGTATTCCTTGTGCTCTGAGTGAAAGAACAGAGAGTTCTTGGAGTAAAATTACGTCCTGATAAATCCATGACTGTTGGGCTGATCCGCTTAGCGCACGCCCTTGAGGATGAAGACTAGTGGCTTGCCGAAGCATCTGTCCAGTGTCCTCTGTGACAGTTCATTTCTTCTGTTAACCTGTATAATTCTTATATAAGTAATACTTACATAAGCA
Source organism: Octodon degus (assembly GCF_000260255.1). Taxonomy (NCBI): domain Eukaryota; kingdom Metazoa; phylum Chordata; class Mammalia; order Rodentia; family Octodontidae; genus Octodon; species Octodon degus. Next base: position 30,079,071 of record NW_004524583.1, read on the forward strand.
TAGATGTCACCTCGACTTAAGTTGAAAATTTCTTGCCTGGGGTATGGGGTTGCTCTTTTCTGTAACAGTGCTTTTAGAAAGCAAGCAATGAACAAGAGCTGAATCAGCTAGAATTGTCATTTGATGTCTCTGTGTAACTTACCATCTGTTTTAAAGATTTTGTACATATTGTCACACATATAAAATGTGGCCCATAATAGTCTAAATTCTGCATACCATACCGCTGTATAACATTTAAGCCCAAGCTGAAATATGTGGTTTAAGAGTTTTTGTGTTATTAACATTTATTAGCTGTAAATGGTGTGATAAGCCTGTGGCTTCAAGGGTGCCACCTAGCCTGGACAAGGTCAGCTTAGCAGTGGTAGCCCCAGTGCTAGTCACAGACAGTGCTGCCTGGCTGTAGCACTGAGCATTTTTTGTTATTTCTTTTAAATCCAATTATATTGATCTGAAATGTTTTAGTATTTTTTTGGTTGAAGGTTAGACTGCTCAGATACGCATGGTACATTTGAACAAATTGATAGTCCAAGTGGTATGGTCCTAAGAGGAGCACTCCTGTCTACCTCTATAGCCAAATACCAAAGTAGATTTTCTTTTTGGTTTTTGGAGACAGGGTCTCGATACGTAGTTGTTCCCATTGTGGCCTGTAGCACAGGCTGACCTTGAACTTGTCATCCTCCTTAGTCAGCCTTCCCAGTGCTGGAATTGCAGGCATGCACCACACCTGGCTGCATCTCCTTTAAATACAAACTATTTTCACTTTGAAAAAGCACATTGTGGGTGATACGATTTTTTTTTTTTTTTCCATTTTACAAAGAACTTAAATATTACAAAATCTTCCAGAAGTCCGGGTCAGATTCAGTGCCGTGGCTGAGGTTCTGCAGGGAGGCAGGGAGCCGGATTTCACAGGCCAGCAGACACTGCTCTAGTCACATGTGCTTGCAGCAGGAGACATGACATGGGTCTCACTAGAGGCAGGAACTCCTTCCTGATTGCCACCCTTGCTGTCTCATCTTGGTTGGCCTCATCAGTCATCTCCTGAAACTCCTCATCGGTCAGGTTCTCGCCCAGCTCCTCAGCCACATGTGCCAGATTTCTGAACAGTGTTGTCCTGGTTTCATCATCATCGAAGAGCTTGAAAGCCTTCAGGATTTCTTCCTTGGTATCTTTCTCAGACATTTTCTGGGTCGTCATGGTCAGAAAGTCCCTGAAGTTCACTTGTCTGTGCCCTCCTTACCAGTTTTGCTTATCATTTTCTTGATTTCTTCTTTCTTGGGCGCAAAGCCCAGGGCTCTCAGTGTCACCTTTAGTTTCTTTACATTGATGGGCCTGGTCCCATCTGCATCAAAGAGCTCAGAAGTTTCCCAGACTTCCTGTTTTGGCTCTTCAGTCAGCTCTGGCTTAGGACCCATCCTTTTTCTCGGAGTGCTTGACACCATGTTTGCCATTTTGCAGCTGGACCCCGATAACGATATTTTAACTGGACTTCGGCAATCAAAGAACTTTCTATAAGTAACAAATGAAATCTGTAGCTTTGTTTCATTCTGTGTAATCTAACATTTATTCTGGGGCTAATATAGTATCCAAAGCTATGGGGAATTTAGTTGTTACCTCTTAGAGGGCCTCGTAGTGTACGTCTTGGACACAAGCGTAAACAGCACATCATTTCTCTTCTGTGAGAAACCCAAAGTATGAGTGATGAGCAGAATGAAAGATGGTAGAAACCGGGGAGAGATGTTTTACAGGGGAATGGAGTGGGAGGGAAGGGAACAAGAGACAGGACAGAGAGGCCACACCATGGAAATGTCACGTGTGCTGTGTCCGTGTGGCAGCTCCCCTTGTTGAGTATAATCACTGTGTGCTGTACATGTGTACTAATAAAGTTAAAAATAGTGTAAGTCTTGGAAACATTCACAATACCTAGTACAGCACTGTGAAAATCTTTTAAGGACTAGTAAGTGACAATGACCCAGCAGCTTTCCTTGAGCTTGTTACCTAATTTTAAAATTCTATTTATCTTTAGTTTAAACTAATTACTTTCTGAAAAGGTATTGAGGGACATCATCTACTTAGATTCTTCCACTTAATTCATTGAGCGTCACAGGTCATTGAGTTTATTGCAGACAAAAGTCATTTTGATTTCTGACTATATTACTGGAATTTGAGTTGTTGGCCACTTTCTCTGGTTCTGAGCAACTGTGTGTGTTTCCTAATAGACACAGACTAAGGACTGAAGTTTCTGAATGGGAAGGTATACCCTTGCTGGGCTGTTTTCCAAAGAACTTGTACCAGCGGCCTCACCTCCCAGAGCCTTGGAACACTCATGGCTCCCTGACTTGCCCTTGACATTATTGGACTTCCTAAACTGACAGGTGTTTTACTTGTTTACCTAATTCCCAAAGAATCTCAGTGTCATTGCATACATCTAGGGACCTCTATTTTCTTTTACAACTTCTTTTTTCTTGGATTGCTTGTCTTACACATGAGAGTTACATATTTTGGGTACTCATTTGAAGTGCTATATTTCCTAATTTGTTGTTTATCCCTCTATTTTCTTAATATCCTTTAATGAACAAAAGTATTATAATATAGAATAACAAATTTTTTGTTTTTTAAAAATATTGTTAACCTTTTATGAGGCCATAAAGTACACTTTTATTGTCTCTTAAAATTTTTATAATTTGGAATTTTCCATGTAAATATTGAGTTAAATTGGTGTTTATTTTTATAGAGAAATCAGAGGGCCAGGGATGTAGCTCAGTGGCACAGCACCTGCCTTGCAAGTATAAGGTCCTGAGTTTGATTCCGGGTACCAAAAAACCCCCTAAACAACAAAAACCCAATCTATCTATATTAGTCTGTAATTCTTTTTTAAGAGTAGGAAAATTTGTTGGGGAATAGAATAGCTCCTGAGGTACAGGAGAGGCCCCAGGTGGGCTGCCAGTCTACTTCTGCCAGAGTTTTATAGGGCAAAGTCACGCGGTGGGCGCAATGTTGGTCGAAGCTGTGATCAGCTAATACAGTTGCAAGTGCGGCTGCCTGGTCCATGTTGACCCAGTAGCAGCAAGACCATGTCGGTGACATTATTAACCTTGATCAGTGATCAGTGATCTTACTCTTAGTGTAGGAGAGGAAGGCCCGCCTCAGTGGGACAATGGGTTATTTGTACTGTCGATCTCAAAAGAGTGGTACCAGTCATCTCTGGCTTCCGTTTATCCCTTAGGAAAGTATGTAAATGTGTTTATTGTGATTTTAATTTTCAGCTGTGTCTCCAGCCCCAGTTTTGATGTGTTCTCTTCATTTCTTGCACTGACTCCGTCTAGAGTATTGCCCCCTTAGAAGAGGTGTTCTTGCCTGCAGTGAAGGGAGAAGGGGGATAGTTTCCAGCTAGCTGCTTAGAGCTGAAGAAGACTCTCCTCCAGAAAGCTAATCTGATGGGCTTTGGATAGAAATTATGTTGCATTTTAGTAGTTATAAACTCTGTTCGAATCTAGTGTATCCTGGTAAAAGCCTAGCATATTTTTTTGTTGGTTCCCTCTGCATGATAACGTGGAGTTTGACAGCTTGTAGGAAAGAATAAACAAAATTTTCCAAGAAATTAAAGCATACATAGTCAAAGCATGAACACTATAATGAAAAGGCAGGTTGGGGGAGAAAGCCAGGACGAGAAGTTGCTTTTTTTTTTTTTGTTACCAGGGCTCACACTCAGGACCTTGGGCTTGCCAGACAGGTGCTTAAGACTCTGAGCTATTTCCCCAGGCCCAGACACGGCTTTGAAGGCACTGGAACAGCGGTTGTAAACAGCTGGCTCTTAGACCCCCTTTACTGAAGGAGGTTATAAAAAGTCTGCTATTTTTTGTCACAAGTCCTTCTAGTTTTAGCTGAAAGAAGATGGACAATTTGGTGATTTTGAAGAACATTTTTAGCTAAGGAAGGAATGATTCTTGTTGAGATTTTGTAGGTTCCTCCATAGTATTTTAGCTTCACTGAACCTTAATGGTGGTCAGCTACTGATGTGGCTGGAAACTCCAGAAGGTTCAGAGATTGGAGCCCCCTTTTTAGCTAGTTTTTATTACTGTGGTTTTGTTTTCATAAATCTTTTGGTTATACTTTACTGTTGAATGTTTAAGACCACATTAAAGTTAGGCCTTTGTTAATCAAAGTTAACCTCTTGCTGTTTAATCTCTTGTAGTTAAGTCTCCTCAGGTATTAACCAAATCACAGCAATGAACATGTTGTTAGACTCCCAAGTTATTGTAAACCCAGCCTTGACATCATTTTATCAGCTGGCAACCTGGGTGGAAGCGTGTCTTTATCTCTCCTGACTCTTACCTAGCAGCCGTCTTAAATTGTAGACATAATATTTTAAAGATCCAGAGCTGGGGAGATAGCTTGGTGGTCTAAGCGTCTGCCTGGCAAGCACAAGAACCCAAGTTCAGTCCCCAGTACCACATCCTATGCGGGCCTCAGAACCTGGAGTGTGCTGTGCCAGCTACTGGAACTGGGCATGGTGGCACATTTCCGTAATCCCAGTACTGGGGAGGATGAGGCAAAAGATCACTATGAGTCGGAGCTGTAGAGTGAGACCCTGTATCAGATAAATAAATAAACAAATAAATAGCAATTGTAAAACATATTTTAAAGATCCATAAAATCAAGAAGAAGAAACAATTGTTGAGCTCGAAGCAAACACCTACAGACGTTGCCAGTGGTCACAGATTGAAAAGACAGACAGGTATACTTAAGACAGTTGTTGCAGACCAGAGTGTAGTCAGAAGTGCTTGGCCAAGTTAACTTACACTAATCCTTTTATAGTTTTAGGTTTGTAGCCAGAGATTAGTCAGAACTTCTTTATAGGTCAATTAATAAAGATCTCTTGTAATAAGAATCAGAAAGAATAAACACCTTTTATACTTTTGAAAGCAAAGTAGTTTACAGACTCTCAGCTAGTGGCCTATCTGATGGAGCTATCCAGCTATTCAGGCTCGCTCTCTCTCTCTCTCTCTCTCTCTCTCTCTCTCTCTCTCTCTCTCTCTCCAGCTTAATGTATTTTAATAGTAAACTTTCAGGAACAGCACAGAAAGACAGACAACATTAAAAGCATGTACTAGAATGTAAGACAGCTTAGAAAAGTATAGTGACTGGATTGAATCCACTATGTGATTAAAAATGCCACAAACACCGTTTAGTTGCTGTCAATAAGAAATTTACTTGTTATAAAAAAATCCAAATGCTGGCGTTTTGCAGAAAAATTTAACAGATTTTTATTTATAATTGTTACCGAGTTGAAGGGCTGAAACTCGCTCACTCAGCATTTTTGGTTTGCATTGACACTTTACATCCCGCATGAAGATAAAAACGCACACACAAGTGAACATGGAAAACTGCCAATACCTGATTCCTGTCCCCTATTTTCCACTTGCATTCATATACTTAGGTACTTTTCCCCCACGGGAAAAAAAACCAAAAACCAAAACCCAAAAAACCTAACATTCAAAACTACCAATAACAGAGAGAAAAGGAAAAACAAATTTTCGAGAATGACATGTTTCCTGCCATCTCACGCACGTTCTGCACGTCTGCGGCGTGCTAGCTGGCTGTCTTTTGGCATAACTGTGACACGTTTGGCGTGGATGGCGCTCAGGTTGGTGTCTTCAAACAGGCCAGCCAGCGAGGCCTCAGTGCCCCTGCAGAGCACCGATCGCTGCGCTCTGGAAGCACACATCTGTTTTGAAGTCCTGAGCAATTTCTCCAACCGGACACTGGAGAGAAGTTTGCACATCAGTTCAGCAGACTTCTGATAACGTCCAATTTCACGGAGTGTGGCAGTCCCGGGCCTGTACCGATGAGGTTTCTTCACCCCTCCAGTAGAGGGCGCACTCTTACGAGTGGCTTTTGCAGCCAGTTGTTTCCTGGGCGCTCTTCCACCCGTGGATTTACGGGCAGTCCGCTTGGTACGAGCCATGGTACAGGGACCTCCTTACCCCTTCTCGTTTGGCTGGAGCTCGGCGAGCGAGAGATGTTACTGGCACTAGAGAGCAACAACAGCTCAGCAGCAGCTGCGAACATAATTCTAAAAAAGCTTTACATTTTTTAAATGAGATTTTGTTGTTGTTGTTTGGCAGCTTATCGTGCGCTGAGGGCGGGGCTGGTGCGGCATGTGGTGCTGGGGATCGAACTGCGGTCCCCAGCGCTGCCTAAGCTTGCCTAAGCAGGTGCTTTAGATCACTGAGCTATGTTGCCAGCCCCCAGGCGTCTCATAATTGCTTTGATAGCACAACCCCTGTTTTGATAGTCACATGTCATTGTTTCCTCTAGAGATGTAGGCTGTTAAAGGTGACTCTAACTGTTTTGGGGGGTAGTGGCAGTGTACAGAGCAATTTGGGGTGTAGAAACAGACTAAGTGCACTCTTAGAAACTCAGCATGCATCCTGAGCAGTGGGGCAGGAAGGCCTTCCAAGTTTCTAATCTGCCCCGCTGCAGAGGCCTACCTGTGAAAGTTTCTCCTTGCTTCGAAAAGAAATAAGGGGGGAAAAGTGTCCCTGTCTGTCCTTGTTACTCTGTGCCCAGTATGAGGTGTCCCTGGACTTCATCCCATACAGTGGCACACAGGGTGCAAGCAAGTGGCCAGAGCCAGGTTAGCTGCTCCCACCCTGTGCCTGGGCCCCTCCTTCATGATCCCGTGACCCTTGGGCCATGCTCAGCTGCAGGCTTCCCCCTTCAGAACCGCAGGTGGCTGGCCTGGGAGGATGTTCTGGAGAGAAGAGAGAGGCAGTCCTCTAGGGGCTGAGGCCATGCCGCTCTCTTAGCACCTGTTTCTGTTAGCTGTTAAAGTGTCCTTTGCAATTTAGCCAGTGAGTTGACATCTTTCAGGAGGACATCTGTTTCTCTGTGGAAGAGAAAATCGTTACTGACCAGTATATTATGCACACGTTGCAGGATTGAGAAAATTTAAATCAGGGCAAATCATGGAAGAGCACTTGTCTGAAAAGATAAGGACTGTCTTTCAATGCAGAGAAAGCCTAAACATAAGGTCATTCTGACCATTTTCTCTCTCTTACAGTTCAACTCTAGTTGTGAGCTAGTATCATAATGTAATCCCCTCTTCATTTCTACGGGGTAGGCAGGCCATGTTGGATAAAGGAAGATATTTATTTTTTTTTATTATTTTAATGTGGTCTAGAGGGTCTCACTACACAGACTGGACTCAGAGTGATTCTCCTCTTTTCAGCCTCCCAAACTCTGGGATTACAGGTGCACGCCAGTCTCGATCGCTGTCTCAGTGTGCCCCAGGGATGGGGCTGGCATGGCTTGTGGTGCCGGGGATCAAGCTCAGGTCCCCGTGCTCTGCCTAAGCAGCTGCTTTAGTCCGCTGAGCTATCTGGCCTGCCCAGATACAGCAAACTATTAGGCCACTCTTTCTTCAGTATATGAGGGTTGAGCAAATTCATCATTTAAGAATACATTCCAGACGAGTAGGAGAATTTGACATCAAGTTTCCTAAAAACAAGGGGGGAAAACGTATCCTTTAAAATCTCTACTTGGTTTTTATGTGCCCTTGCGGTGTCCCCACGGTGACCTACTCCAGAGCAGGTGGCCACTGTCTAGAGAGTGACCAAGAGATAGGTCAGGCTCAGTTACCTCCCCGTAGCAACGTACACGCACCCCTACTTTCTTTCAAATGTCCAACTCCAAAGTATGTTTCCACAAGCTCAGGCTCTGACTGCTTCCCGCGATGACAGCCTTGGCTGAGAAGGAAATGATGCTAGCAAGACTAAACCCGTAGTCAGGAGACCTGAACTGCTGCTTCCAGTTCTTTGGAAGAGTGAGGGGAGGAGGGAGGGCAGGTTGCAAGTGGTGAGAGGTCACTTCCCAGCCTGAAAAAGAGGTCATCTCCAGAGGTAAGTAGCGGCAAGTAATGACTTGGAAAAGCCCTGCTCTAGGTCCTTCAGGAAAATAGTCACCGAGACGTTTGTGTTACCTCCCTGCTCACCCAGGCAGTCGCCTTTAGTGTCTCTGTAACACACTTATGAAGCCCACAGGTCATAGCCTGTACTTATTATTACCTGGCAAGCACAACTTACACGTTTTTGAAAGTATTTCCTTCCCTACACACATAAACAATAAATTGTACCCGGGACACTAGGTAGGGACATTTCATGTGTATTTTCCTGGATGAGCAAAATTCTGATGTCATATCTGACCCAGAGAAAGGGTGTGTTCCTCATCTAAGATGGCTTCCTTGTCTTAGTCATTACAAATGCTCATTGTCTGTAGGCCAACCTGAAAGTTCTTGGCTTTTGGATAGGAGGGAAAGGTTGAGACAGACGGACTGGGACTAAAGCCTTGTCAGAGTCTGTCTGTCTGTCTGTCTGTCTGTCTGTCTGTCTGTCTCTCTGTCTCTCCATTAGAAGAAATACGCCCCCCGCAAAGGAAAAGTACAAAATGACAGAAAAAAATCAGAAATTAAAGCAGTGCAAAGAAAGTTTTTTTTCCTCAGGCTCAGAGTGAGTTTGTGAGTCAGTTTGCCTGAGATTTCACTCTCAGCTTGAAAATGCAGGAAAGGGAAATCTCAAAAGCTAAGATTGTCTCTTCACTAGTGGAAGATCAGACCAAAAAAAAAAAACTGAGGGAAGAACAGGAATGTTTAAAGAGTGAAGGAGAGGGGAGAGGGAAGCATGCTTTAAACATGGGTGTTATAGTGGGAAGAACTGTGTGTGTGTGTGTGTGTGTGTGTGTGTGTGTGTGGCCAGACTGTCTCAGTGGCTGTTGTCCCCCCAGATTTGAGGCTGACAGCTGAACTGTTGCCATTAACTGGCTGAGGATGTATCAAATTTATAAAGGTCACTTACATTTTATAAATTAGATTTTATTTAAATTTTTCTTTTTCATTCACATTTTAGTTAGTATTAGAGTCTAGTAGGGGATATTCTAACCTTACTGTGCCTAGTGCTGGTTGTCTAGATAAGGCATTAATAGTAATAGCCAAACTGGTCAAACAAGGAACACCAGTAAATTCAACAATTAGCAAATCCATACACAAAACAGTAATATAGAACCTTGTTGGTAAAAATAAAATGTCCCATCAAAGAAATGTCATAATCTTGTTTTCAACTTAATTTTATCATCATTTGATAAATGTAAGGTATAATACAAAACAAAAGACAAATATAAGCATAAAAGACATCAGCAGATGGCAAACACGAACGATGGTTTTGATTACCTAAATGAATCAAGCTCACAAAGGCTCCTGTTATCTCAGTGGAACCTTCAAATGATAGAAAATAAAGTAGCGCCCAACGTGCTAGGTGTCACATAACACACATTTATGTTTCCTGAAGTCAAAGAACATATTCTAAGGAACAGTGAAGGTTAGGAGTAGGATAATTTTGGGTGGTAGGTATGGCTCCTGGGAGACATGAAGGGGCCTGGAGGAGCCGCCCTAAATTGTCAATGTTGCTGTTTTAGAATTGACAGTTGATAAAGCAAGTCCTCTTACTATCATCTTTTGGAGAATCTTGATTCTTCACTGGCACTTTTTTCAAGAAAATTTTATACATAATCAGTTTATGGGATTCCTTAACAAATCCTAGGGACATAGGTATAAATGTGTACCTGTATGTGTCTGTGTTTATATGCATACATGCATGTATAGTCCCTCCTTCTATGAATTGAGAGTGCCTGAAGTGAGCCTCTAAAAGATACATACATAACACCTGGATCTTGATATTTGAATGCCATTGTCTAATAACAAGAACCAGGTCTCATTGGAGAACTGGCTGCTTCCAGGGTAAGTACAAAGTAATACTGTGAGACATCTAGTTTCAGAAAGTAATGATATTTTTTCAAGATGACAGATCATGTTAAAATGACCTGCAGCCCTCAAAGGGTTTCAGTTAGCTAAATCTGTGGACAGTTTTGACAGCCCCATAAATACTGGCAGTCATTGATTATTGTAAAAAATAGTAATGGGTTATAACCTGAAATCTGAGAATGAGTGGATGCATTAACTGGAAGATTGGTGGGTAACACAGTTTGATATAGCTTCAAAGTACCTACCTATGAAATACTTATTAGCTGCAAAGAGGAAAGAGTGGCTTATGCTCCAGTGGAGTCACATCCCTGGCGTCTACCACTGTGATCGGTGACCAAGGTGAACTTCATCAGTCATAACGCGTGGCCAGCCGGGAGGGTACGGGAAGAGCCCAGCATCTCTTCCGAGCTACTGTTGCTGGCATGGTTACTCATCATTTATTCTGTGTTAAAGTGTCTTGAGGTGTGACGAAAGCAGAACGCTGCACAGGTCATACGTGAACAGGTGAGCGAACTTCACAATCGGACTCAGCCGTGAAACCCCCTCGGAGCTGGGCGTGGTGGGCGCAGCTGTGGTGCCAGCACTTGCGAGGGTGAGGGGTGCAGGCTCCCTCGCGGCCTGGGCTGCGTGGCAGGGCCTGGTCTCCAAGTACGGAGCAGAGTAACACAGCATGAGGGAATCGCACTGTCGCTCTGGAATTCCTTGATTTGATTCTTCTTCGTCGCATCAGGAATTACTTTTATCTTTTTAAAATTTTATTTATTTATTTATTTATTTATTAGAGAGAGAGAGAGAGAGAGAGAGAGAGAGAGAGAGAGAGAGAGAGGTGTGTGTGTGGCCAGCTCAGCCCACCAGGGGGCGGGGCTGGCTGGCATGTGGCGCTGGGGGATCGAACCGCGGTCCCTGATGCTCTGCTAAGCTTGTTCCAAGTAGGTGCTTTAGACCACTGAGCCATCTCTCCAGCCCAGGAATTACTTTTATCTTTGCTTGATTTTGAGCTTTCACTAAGTCCAGTGAGTTATATTCTATGTATTTTGATATGTGGCTGTTTGCTCTCATATTTATAGTATCCGTGTTGGTGTAGGTAACGTTTCATTCTTCTTACTGCTATGCTGTTCTGTTTTACCTGGGCACGGTGAGCTATACATGCCTGTTATCCCAGCTACTGGGAGGCTGAGGCAGGAGGATTACAAGTTAAAGCATAACCTGGACAACTTGGTGATTTAATGAGAACTTGGGCCTGTCGCTCACTGCAAAGGCCCTGGGCTCAGCCCCAGAGTCTCACCCACGCCCAGATGCACATCTTGAACCTCCAGGCACGCACGACTCTCCTGTCTCAGCCCACAGAGTGCCGGGATAACAGGCTCGGGCTGCTGCACCCCGCAATGACTTGCCTTTTTATGTTGTGAAATACTAGCGTGGTTCTGAATAGCAGTCTGTACAGAAAGATGCATTTGGAGCCATGTTCTGTCCCTGTGCTCCTTGCGTTTCTCTTCCCCACTTTCAACCCCATTGGTTCATGCCTGTAAGAGCCAAAGTGAGACTGCAGCATCCCTGACAGCCCTCCTCTCAGGCGTGGCTTGGCCTTGTGCGTCATATTCTACCTTCCTCCAGCAAGCTTGTTGTTTCTCGGATGTGGTTGTGTCGTCACACCGCCACGCCTCTGCGCGTGCTCTGCCTCTGGGGGAGCAACGCTCCCATTCCCGTTCTTACTGTGCCTACCTGGAATCATTCAGAACCCCTTTCCGCCCTTCCTTGTATGGGAAGACTTCCTGTCCTCATCCGTTCCCCATGTGCATTTTATTCCTCTGATGTTTAATCGTTCTCGCCTGTCAATTCACAGTTCCTACAGCATTTGGCTGTTTTGTAACCTTTATGATGTTTAATTTACAGTAAGGACACATAGCCTTGCCCGCCTCACTACACTGTGAGTTCGCTCTGTGACAGGGGCTTTATGTTTGGTTTCTAGCTTCTAGTCCAGTCTCTTGCACACGTCAGTTAGGGACTACAGAGATTTCAGTTCTTTTCCAGCATGTTTTTTCACTCCACTTCTCACTCATCACATGGTAGAGGCCCGTCGTAGTAGAATATAAATACAGATGATCCGATGCCCGCGGTCTTCTCGTTGTTGGCCTTTGCAGGACCTCCACCTTCCCAGCCGTATTTGTACACCACCCTTGTAACTTAACAACTGCCTGTAACTTCTGGAAATTAGAATGTCTCATTAAAATTTAAACTTTGTAAATTTCACTTTATCATGTTTAGAGAAAACATGATATCATGTATATAGTCTGTAAGCCTAGAAAACCAAGGCTGTGTTATGTTAGGTTTGTTTTCTTACTTGAAACTGAAACTTCTTGCCCATTCAGTCTGTTAGATTGAAAGAAATTGTTGTACTGAAAGTAAATCCCCCCAACAGCCTTTTAAAAACCTTAATAAGCTTTAAAATTGTCCTTTGTTTTGTTCAGAAGGCAAGCTCAGTGACCTTCCAAATTGCATTTCTAAGCTGCTTATGTTACATTGTATTCTCTGTAGATTATTCAGCAGATTATGTTAAAATGCAAGGCTTTATGTTGGTGGATCCCTTCGTCCACCCATCTGTTACTTTCCTTTCTCCCTCTCTGTTGCCTTCACCTCCTGCTACCTTCCGTGTGTTCTGTCTAATCATAGCTCACTCTGCAGTATGCTACATGCTTGGAAGAGGAGTGCGGATGCAGGGCAGGCGTCAGACTGCAAATGAGGGGCTTCTCTAAGGGGCTTCAGAAACTGCTGGTGGAGCACGAGGCCTGCCGTTGTTCCCGGGCCTGATCCCCAGAGGCAGGGACCTGTGGGAAGCCCTCCACTTATTTATAAAAAATATTGTAATCCCGTCACTCAAGCAACTGAGGCAGGAAGATTGCTGTGAGTCTAGGCCAGCAGGAGCTATATAGTGAGACCTCGTTTCACTATCCCCCCAAAAGAAACCAGGTTAAGATGCTTACCTTACTCAGAATGAAGATGAGTGAATCGTAAGTGGACCCGGTCATGAACTTTTCCATAGTGAATATAGCCATGAATCTTCACTGAAATCAAGGAAGATACAGTATTCCTCTGCATATTACTTCTAACATAGTTTACCTATTTCTGAGCTTTGTAAAGAAAAAATAATAAAGTATCACGTGTGGCTTCTTTGTCTCACAGACATAATGGTGAGACAAACATAACATTGCATTGTTGTGGTATTGTATTTATTTATGTATTTTGATGCAGGGTTTCACTGTGCAGTACAGACTTGCAGTGATCCTCCTGTCTCACCTTCGCTAGTGCTGGGATTATAGGCCTGTGCTACCATTTCCGGTTCCAGGCTATCCTGTGTGTATATGTACATTCTTTTTCCTTCTTTCTTTCCTTTTTCTTTTCTCTTATCTGAGTTGTTCCTTCCCTCTGAACAGTTTCTTTCCCTTTCACGTTATCTGTAGTACCTTTCAGATTTTATTTACTTTTTCAGGTTCTTACACTAGAGAGAAAGTACAATGTTTACACATGCAGGTCTGATTTTATTTCACTTAAGAATATGGTCTCTAGTTGAATTTACTTATAAAAGCTTCAGGCTTATCATTTCTTAATAGCTGAGTAATATTCCATTGCATAAAAATACCACATCTTTTTTATCCATTCCTCAGTCGATGGGTATTTGAGGTGCTTCCAAGATTTGGCTATGAGAAGTTGTGCGGCTGTAACATGGGTGCGAAGTTTTCAGTTGTTCTGGAAAAATAACCCGAAGGGCACTAGCTGGGTTGAATGGGGCCTCTGATCCTGGTTTTCTGGGGAATCTCCACACCGACTTCTCAGTCACTGCAGGAGTCTGCTCTCCCACCAACAGTGAAGCAGGGCGCCTTTTCCCCACAGCCCCTCAGGCGTTCGTTCCTGGCTGACTTCTGATGCATGTTTTGTACTGGGGAATGAAGCAGGACAGAGTTCCTGTCTTTTACTTGTGAGAATTAAGAGCCATTACAAGGTCTGGAAAGTCTCCAGCTGTGTGCCTGTTTGTTGAGTACTGCATGGCATGCTGAATATTCAAAGTTTGTGAAGACGATGTAGTATCAAATACTTAAATATGTTCATTTTTTTTCTGTAGAGAACTCTTTCCTTTGAGTATAGAGAAGTTAGAAATTGAAGCTGGTTTGTCTAGCTTTAAATTGCAACAGATTGAGTTAAGTACATATTGTAGAGTGTTCAGCATTTTATTTAATGTTTTATGAGGCTTCTTGTTAGAATGCATGATTGTGAGATTTAATAATTCTGTGTTTTCCCTTCCCTTCGGATTTATATTTGCTCTGTACTGGGCATCCAGTCCGGCACACTACTGCCGAGCTGTGTTTCCTGCCCGCCCTCCCCTTCTGTTTAGAGACAGGCTCCCTCTGATGCCAGGCTGGACTTCACTTTGCCGACCTCTTGAATAACAGGGATTGCACTACACTTGGCTTGCTTAGTTTTATAAAAAGCAGTACATGGCAGTGTCATTTGAAGAGAAAAACTCTGTGTGTGTGTGTGTGTGTGTGTGTGCGCGCGCGCGTGAGCGAGCACACGCGCGCTTGAGACAGGGTCTCCCTGCCTCAGCCTTCCAAGTGCCAGGGTGGCAGCGTGCAGCACCATCCTCTGCGGGGTTTTCTTTTCTGACAGATGTGCAGTTGATGTAGGTACTCGTAGTTTAAAAACGTGTAGGTGTTCTCGTCTGACAGGTTCTCTGTCTAAAGTACAGGTTCTTCATTTTGGATGGCTGATCTGCCTTTCAGAAAAACGTAAGACATTTTTAAAGTTTCTTAGTGAAATTTCTGATGTATTTTAACTCTTTGTTCCAGGTTGTGCATTGTAGCGTGGATGCTGCTGC
>NW_004524583.1:30094749-30103325 GCF_000260255.1 Octodon degus
GGCCGTGGCACGTGGATGCCGCCTGAGCTTGTGCGGCCGTGGCACGTGGATGCTGCCTGAGCTCGTGTGGCCGTGGCACGGGGACGCTGAGATTATGGGCATGTTGCTACCACATCGGCTGGTCATCTGTTTTTTTGGCCTCTAGCTTTATGTACAGATAGATCATGACGGCGCTCTACTTCATGTTCTGGTAGGCGCAGATTGAGTTCTGTAAGTGCCACCAGAGTGGACCTGAGTGTTGGAACCCGTTGTGTATTTTCCATGTTGAGGAGTTGTGTAGGCTAGGCATTGTAGCGCACGCCTTCAGTCTCAGCACTCGGGTCCCTGGGAGTTCACGGCCCGCCTGACCTGCATAGTGAAACCCTGTCGCAAAAAGCCCCCTCCCTGCAAAAAACGTTGTTGGGTCACGACTAGCTCCAGAGTGAGGGAGCCCTGATTGGAGGCGCCGAGCCTGCCTTGTCCCTGTTGCTGAGTGCGTTCTGGCTCACCAGGTGTGAGCGTTGCCTGTCTAGGGTGATGATCTTAGGAATAGCCTAGTAATGTTGTTCCAGCCACTGGGACCCTCGATGGCTTCGTCTGGAGCGTCTGGCAGACACCTTCTCACACTCAGAGTGCAGCCCCAGGAGCACACTGCCTATTTCTTTTGAACGTTGCCGTTGGATGCCGTGAGGTCTCGTACAGCTTTGGTCTTCTGGCTCCCAGCCTATGCCGGAAGCCACGCAGGGCAGATAGTCCAGAGTCACAGGGAAGCAGCTCTGAGGCCTGCCCCTTCTCCGGATGCACAAGTCTTTGAGCCAACACATTTCCTTTTTGTTTAAGCCTGTTTAAATTGAGAGCCAAAACATCCAAAGTGATTCACTTAATCTCCCTTTTATTTTTAGTAATCCATTAGTTTCTCCTGGGGGATGTGGGAGTAATTGCAAAGCAAGGCACAGCTGTACCGTTAAGTTAGGCAGAAACAGAGTGCTGGTGCCGACTGGAGTCCTCTTCACTTTTAACAGTTAGCAGGCAGTGATTTCGTATTTAAAGACATAAAAATAGAATAATAGCATGTGCACACGCATTTCACCTCTTAATCAGCAAACTTTCTTGGGCCATGCATAATGAGACGGGGTCTTGGAGTATAAGCCTAAAACTGTCTCATGTAAAATGCATGTTTGGCGGTATACAACTGTTCTTTGTGTTTGCCTAGAATAATATGAACCCATATTTTTATTTTTTAATATGAATTTTTCAAGTATAAAAATTGTGTGAAAAATAATACAATACTCATTTGTACCTAGCCCCAGCATGTTAGAGACATTGAATATTGACTAGTTCACTGAACACTGAGACCTTGGGGTCATCCTTCTTGCAGCAGTCCCCTCACTCCACAGAGCCACCATGCTGTTTGGTCTTTATTATTCCCATGCATTTATTTGTATTACATCTTGTATGATCTTATATACTCTTTAGCTTGGTATACAACTAGATGTTGTGTATATTTACTTAAAATCATAAAGAAGCTTCACATAAATTCAAGGAGGCTCTACGTTTGTTCTTAGGTACATGGTAAAGCTCTCTTATTAAGTATCTGAGTGATATGTAAGTACATGCTGTAGATTTTAACTGGCCGGTAAGTCGAGCTGTTCGCTGCGAAGCGCTCCCCTTGGCTCCTTGGTCTGCACTCTGTGTATTTGCTGCACCTGCTTCTGCATTCTTGTGCAGCTTGGAGCATGCCGGACACATTTAGACCAAACTGCATCATCAATTTTTTCTCCCCAGTGTATGTTGGTTGCTTTTCTCTTAAATAGTTTTATTCATTGGAGCAGTCAGAACACAAACTTCTGTAAGTTGATGCGTTTTCTGTGACGGTTCACTTTCAGACCTACAGATCGACCCTTTCAGGTTTACTGATGTATCTGGTCCTTCCACGGGGGCAGGATAGAGAAGAGCTACCCATGCTGTGCCTTGTGGAGACTGTACTTGGAAACCGAAGTGGGCCGTGGGTGCCTCTTTGGAAATGGTCGTTATTCTCATTTCTGCTGTGATCCAGCTTTGGATCTTAGAGGTCATTGTGTATCTCTCTCACATGAAATGTACTTTACTTTAGGTCATTTAGCTTCCACATTAAAAAACCTCCTTCTTTCACTGCTGCAGCTGGTCTGTCACCCTTTGTTCTTGTTTGGAATGCCGCCTTCGGAACTAAATGGTTGCTGCCCTTCAGTAACCCTTTCAGCCTGGGAGGCTGCCTTCTGTTGCAGTGTGGGAGGAAGGCTTATGATACTCAAAGAGAATTCCCAGTTTTTTCCTTGGTCTTTCTGTGCCATACCAGGGGTTGAACCCAGGACTTCATGCATGTTGGACAAGCTCTACCACTGTGCTGCATCCTCAGCCCCTTTAAAATTTTATTTTGCGACCGGGTCTTGCTAGATTTGCCCCCACTACCCTGAAACCTGCCGTCCTCTTCAGGAGCTGAGGAGCTGGGGCTATCGGCGTGTGCTGTTGTGCTTGGCTCCTGGTGTCTGTTTTTATGATTTAAGAAAAAGCATCAGAACAATTTCTTCTCCTCAGCTCACGTCTCATATCCATGTTTTGGGAAGAAGATGTCAGTGTCATTTAATAAATTAAAACCTTAGGTTTTTGTGCTTTGTGCATACATTTTGTTGTTGTTTTAAAGGATTCTTTTAAAAATTTGGTCTAAATGTAATGGTCCTTAGCATTTCTCCCGGATTGTGGACCTAAAATCTTAAATTAAAATTTTGCTTATGCTTGAGTATTTCCATTTAGTCGCTAAACAGTATGGCCCTGAGAAGAATGCTGAATCTGTAGCTTTGGGAGATAGCGCTCCGTGTCCGAGGGCGTGCGGCGTGGCAGACACCAGGCCAGAGAGCGCTTCGGTGTGTAAGTGTGGTCCTCCAGGACGCTTTCTGCCCAGTTTTCTAGTTAAAAAACTTGAATGTTGCATTTGCTTTTAGGTCCTGGGGACTGAACCCAGGCCCTCACACGCTAGGCGAGCGCTATATTACTGAGCTATGTCGCTAACCCTTCAAACATTATTTTGAAGATGGCATCTCAGTGAGTTTCTCAGGCTGGCTGCAAACTTGTGATCTTCCTGTCTCAGACTTCTGGGTGGCTGGAAATATATATATACCATTGCTTCTGACTTTCATACTTGGCTATTGCTTGAAAGCCTGTTTTGAAGATGTCTTAGAAAAATCAATTTAAATCACTGGTATTTTCCTTTTTGTTGCCTGTTGAATGGCACTGTATCTTTGTTTTAGTTTTGTGTTACTCTGTAAAGGGACTTGCAGACTTGGCCTGTTTTATACCTCAAAATCAAATGGTCCCTTTGTGGGGTTGGCCACTGGGCTGGGGACTTCTAGACAGTGACTCAGGTCTGTAATTAGGTCCTACTCTCCGCACTGTTGTTGACTTGAAAGCACTAACCGTACACCATGTAGTCTGGGAAGGCAGTACATGAGTCACGTAAATTGGCACAAATTATCTGGAGCGGTTTCTACTCTTTATTCTATGACTGAGTGAATTAGAAACTTGTTCTTTAAGCGTGAAAGTGCTATAGAGGGGAATGAGTGGTGGAAGCAGATTTCTTCCCCAGACGGAATGACCAAGCAGTGGAATATTTCACATTTACAAACAGTTCTGATTTCCTAGGACTGTTTTAGAAGATTCCTTCTTGCTTTATGACCTTTCCTTCTGGAATAAAGTGGGCGCTGTTGCGTGGCTCCCGATTCCTGGTCAGCGTCTCTCTCGCACCTCCAGGCAGGAGGGAGCACAGCACTGTCTGTCCTGGTGCCTGGAGCTGGGCGCAGCTGCAGCAGTGGGAAAGTCAGAAGGCTCACAGCCCTGTTTCACTTCTTTCTAGTTTGTCCTCCTCGTTAATCTCTCTCATATGGAAATTTGATATTTTTCTCTTTATTTTCTTGCAGCAGTAGGTCAGCAGACTTGCTGAGGCCTGTTAGAGACCTGGCAAAGAAGTAGATGAAAGTCATTTTTTATGTGTTTACTGAATAAGTTAGCAGTATTTTAAAAGGTCAAAAGTTTTTTGGGGGGCCAGGGAGATGGCTCAGTAGAATAAGCGCTTCCCTTGCAAGTGCAAGGGCCTGAGTTCAATCCCCAGTTCGGCCAAAAAAAAAAAAAAAAAGGGATTGAATTTGGAACCTTGCGTTTGCCAAGCAAGGTGCTTATGCCTCTGAGCTATATCCCCAGCCCTGGTCAAAAGTTTTTTTGTTTTTACTTTGTGCTTTTCAGCTTATTTTATAGCAAATAATCTGTTCATCCAAAAATTAAAGACATTTGTAAGCCATTAAGGAGTAGAGATAAAATGCAGGCTTTTCCTAGATAGAAAATAAGCCTTTTAATTCTATCTTCTGGTATTGAGGGTGTACTAAAGATTATGCTCAGCGCTCATTGTCTGTCTTACTGTGTTTGTTCTGAAGAGAAAAAGACAAGCAGATTTATCCTTTTCATAATGAAAAGAGCAGATTTTCAACTACATGAGTTGACTCTTTAATATTTGGCTAAGTCTTTATTTTCATGTTGGAGTATATGTGGGTGGGCATCTCGAGCACACTGCTGGCAGCAAGGCGGGTACCACGGCTCACTGCAGCTCTGTGCTCTGTGGCAGAGCCACTGTTTTGTGTCTGTGGTGTATGTGTACATGCGTAGGTGTCAGGTGGCCTTTGTTAATCTGGAGCATTGCTGCTTGGGAGACGTCGTCCCATTATTTCGGAGTTGTTGAAAGTCAGATCTTCAAACTATGAAATTATCATTAACACATCCAAGGCTTAAAGTGGAAGATTTTAGAGTAAGTTTCTAAGAAAAAAAGATTGTTAAAATATTTTTTGTTAGTGGATACGCCATAAAACTCCTTAGTAGATGGACAGGGAAGATCTTTTCTCTAATGCACATCACGAAGACCTTCATATTAGCCAGTCAGGCTGTGTTACCAAGAGTGCCTGCTCATTAACAACCGTGACCCTGTGTATCATATGGACTGGTTTAGTACCCAGTTAACTTCTCACTTACTTTCTTTTTATAATTGGGAGCCAAGGCATCATGCTTCAATTAAAAAAAAAATCATGCTCGTCATCCTTAGTTTGCATATTGTGTGATTGAGTCATTAAGGAACACCTGAGCAGAGGATAGGAGGGTTGTCTGTAGTGAGAATTTCATGTCACTTTGTGGTTTCTGGGTTACTTGGGTAAAGAATTTCTTCTGTGGAAGCAGCTTTCTCATGCTAGTAGGTGCAGTGACTTAGAGTGTAGTCAGCAATTCCAACGGTTTTGATGGGCAGAAAATACGTAAGGGAGTTTTATTTTTTTATTTTGTTTTATCTCCTTTGACAACAGATGCCTTTTCAGTTTTCTGAAGGATTGCTGGTCCTCAAGGAAAGCACCGCACTCTCATTTTTTAAAAAAGAATTTTGTTCCCTAACCAATTAAATAGAATTATTTTGGTCTGTGGACTTAGGTCCCTTATAATCTGGAATGCCCTACTTAGTGGTAGGAGCAGATAGACCAACTGTCTCTGTTTTGCCTTCAGTAATTGGCTCCATCCATAAAATTTGATGGTATCTCCGTTGTATTACTGCTATACAGCAGGCTCTATTTAGGGTGAGTCCCGTATATATCCCTCCACTTTGCATGTGTGCAGGGTTTTGGTGTGAAAATTCAGGCCAGGCTCCAGCATTCATCGTTGCTGTCATTTGTGTAATTGCATCTTTTTTTTTTTCCTGCTTTAATTCTAAGTTGTGTGTAATTGCATTTTGATGACTGTTTGCAATAACATCTCAGTCATATTTGTTCAAAGTATTAAGAAAGTTTAGGGGCCAGGGAGATGGCTCAGTAGAATAAGTGCTAGCTTGGCAAGTGCAAGGGCCTGAGGTCAATCTCTGGTTCCGCCAAAAAAAAAAGTTTAGTTAGTATTCTGATCTCAGTAAAGTTTGAGTGCCTTTTAAAAATTAAAATACTCTTAAGAAAAATGCAGGAAATGCAGGTAAACATAAAATTAAAAACGAAAACTATAGTTTTACTATTCAGAAATGGCCATTTTTTACATTAGTAATGTGTGGTTGTAGAACACAGAACACTGTTAAAAAGGGAAGAGTAACCCACGATAAATACTAATTAGGGATTGGCTGGAGATAATGTTAGACTTACGGAATGCATGCACGAAACTCAGTGTCTTCGACGACACTGGAAGAGCTTATTTCTTCTGGTTGTGGCTTTTTAATCAAAGGATAAAGGAAGAGTCTCCTGATGAGACAGCAGACCTCCATAGCCTGTTCCACTCAGCTTTTGTTTTGATTGATGTGTTAGGGAGAAAATAATGTGCAGGGCATACTCTCCGCAGTACATGTGAATTTTGGTTTTGTTTTTT
The DNA here is from genome assembly GCF_000260255.1 of Octodon degus. Classification (NCBI taxonomy): domain Eukaryota; kingdom Metazoa; phylum Chordata; class Mammalia; order Rodentia; family Octodontidae; genus Octodon; species Octodon degus. The sequence goes on from NW_004524583.1 coordinate 30,101,131, forward strand.
GCTTTTTTAAAGCGAAGGCACCCTATAAGACACTGCTGCGCAGAAAGAGGAGAGGAGCGTGCTCTAGCAAGGGCTGACCTGTGTTGCCGTGACGGAAAGCTGAGAGACATCGCCAGAGGCTGCAGGTGGCAGTTACCAAGGATCGCTAGAGGTCAGAGAGCCCCTCAGGTCTTAATGATCATTTCTAATACAAGGTATCGGTCCCGTGCAGCACTCTGTCTGAGGTGCCTGTTTTCTGTGTTTCCTTCTCCTTCCCCATAGCAGTTTCATGTTAGCAGCGCTACATTGCAAAACTTTCTTGGAATTCTGCGCCAACCCAGGTCTCTGATTAGCTCACCAACATTCTATCGTGCTTCAGTTTATGTTGATTTGACTTATGCTGTTTTTTTGAATCATCATGCTGCAAAATTCATGTAAGCAACATACATCTCCCTTAATCTGAAAGTGTTTATTCATTGTGGTGTTTTGCTAATTTCTGAGCATTTGCTTGCTGGTGTCCTCCTCTGAAGCTAAAAATAGCGTGGTATGCCACAGCCCTCTTAACTTCCAGTGGGCTTCTTTGAAGGGTCTGAGCTTAACAGGCGTTCTCCAGGAGCCGGGATGAACTTCACCCAGCTGGCCAGTAGTGACCCCCACAGTGTGGCGTTCTGAACCCTTGTGGTACAATATGCAAAGCAAATAAATGGTGAGAGCTTTGTCCTCTGCCCTCTCGACCAAGTGCAGGGTACAAAAGTTGCTTTAAAGGAAGCCTGTGTTTTGTAGTATCACTCTGCTTTGGATCGGCCTCCCTTTAGATTTTCAGTCCCAAGTTCTTTGGGAGACTCCACCCATGAAAGAAAGTGAATATTTTTAAAGGATTGCCTCTCAGCAGTTGTTGATGTTAGGAGGAACATGGCACTGTCTTTGAAGACTCTGGGGGGACAGCAGCAGTTTGCTGAATCCCTCTTTTATAACTGCAACCTCTTCCATGAAAGTCTGGTTTAAATTGTATTAGGCAAATGTAGAGAACTCTAAAATTATTTTGTAACCAATTGTTGAAAAATGTGTGCAAGTTTTATCACTGGTGTTGTAATATAAATTTAGTTTTAAATGGTGATTTTCACATTTAAGTAAGAAAGCAGATTTTTGCTTTTAAAATGTCATCACTGATAAATAATAATTATATATAATTTCTTTTTTTCTCATGAGTGGTTTCATGGGACAGAATTTTTGAGATCATGTTCAATGACTTAGAACTTGTGTTTTTTCTGTGCATGTGTTAGGCTCATTGCACAACACGTACAAGTGTTACTTCAGTCTTCTTCTAAGCCCTGGTGGTGACAGCACAAATAAGAATCCTCTCCATCTGTGTATTTGCTGCTTGGACTCTTGCTGGACAGTGTGAGCTCTCTCCGTGGGCTACTGATTGTATGAAGTGTACTACTCCTGCGCAGAGACATGCTGAGAGTTTTCTGCTCTGGGTCAGATAGCAGCATGACCTCCTTTCAGAGGCTTTAGACGCTGTGTGCAGCTGGTCTCTCAGTCCTCACTCGTACTCCTTCAGAGTACACTATTTCCCTTCCGCTCTCTAATTCCTTCTTCTTTCATGATGAGATAATTTTGACCTTTTGAGTGGAGGATGACAGTAAAACCAAGCTTAGGCAAAGATGACGTAGTGAGTCTAAGCTGGAAAGAAATTAGAAAAGAATTCATCTAAAGAATTTATAATCTAAGTAGGAAAAACTAGCTGGATGTAGCAGTGCAAGCCTGTCATACCAGGTACTGGAGAGGGTGAAAGTGAAGGGTGGAGAGTTCAGGCTGCGCTGGGCAATTTAAAGAGACCCTGTCTCAAATAGAGGAGGGTGGGATTATAGCTCTGCGGTAGAGTTTTTGCTTAGGGCTCCTGTTTCCACTCCAGCACATGGCTGCTTGCTCCTGTTAGGGCTAAAAACAAAGAATCCAACTATTTGGCCTTTAATTGCTTTTGGGTTGACATGAGTCATGCCAGGTAACCACCATGTTCTCAATGAAGTCTGAGGGTGATTGATAAGCTTGTCTGATTCATTTGCTCATTGATTAACTGCAAGAAAAAGAAAAGGCTCAGTTGTTCTTTTTACTGTTGTTGTTTAGCTTTGGTGGCGAGGCTCTGCGCTAGGCCAGGCTCTGCGCTAGGCCAGGCTCTGCGCTAGGCCAGGCTCTGCGCTAGGCCAGGCTCT
>NW_004524583.1:30103425-30130469 GCF_000260255.1 Octodon degus
AGGCTCTGCGCTAGGCCAGGCTCTGCGCTAGGCCAGGCTCTGCGCTAGGCCAGGCTCTGCGCTAGGCCAGGCTCTCTTGTTGCTGCCATAGCTTTATTTTCCCTGTGGTCTCATTTCCTCTGCAGTGAATTCTCATTTCATTAATTCTGTCAGAAAGCTATGAAATAAACAAGTTTAATCTTCCTCACTGTAATACACCACAGTTTATTTCTTTTGAGATGTGAGAGAAATAAAGGTTTTAAGAGAAGAGTTGGAGAATTGCCTTATTTTTAACAAAGTTATTTACAGTAGTCTTCGTTTTTGTTCAACCTCTGTGATTTAGTTGAAATGAAATTTTGGTCTGAAAATTTGCCAGTCTTTCTGATTCTTGGAATCCTTCAGAGGTGAAACCGCAGCTTGGAATAATCCCTGAAGAGGAATCCCTTCCCCAGGGACACAGGGACGTGGTCCTGTGCAGGAGGGGCAGCTCGGTGGGTGAGGCCTGGCGGGAGAACGTCTTGATTCGTACTTTCTTTCTGCTCGCTCCACTTCACTCCTTCAGATCTCTGTCCCAGCTGCTTGAGATCTGTAAGCTTCATGATCAAGTTCACTTCCCTTTTGATATTATAGTAAAGGTTAGACTGTGTTGCTCTTTGCTGTGGAGTGTCTGTTTTCTGGTGTAGTGTTTGTGGATGGAAAGGGCAAAGTGTACCCATCCCGAAGCTTCAGAGCTGCCCAGAAGACAAAAGAGTGGGCAGTGGGAGAAGGGGCGAGGAGAGGGGAGGGGAGATGTCTGGAGCAGCTGCGGTCTTTCTTTTTCTTTTACATCATTAACTGTGGTTAAAACTGTGTTGCTTTCGTATCTGGGAAAACACAGTGGTTTATAGAGCAGTTTCTTAGTTTCTCAGCTTTTTCTGCATGAGAAAAAAAATGCCTCGTGTAGGTTTTGTGAAGTTTTTCTCTAAAGGCAGAGGGCCTCATTCTTTCTTCTGTCACCTTTTGAGACTGCGTGTTCTCTTTGCAGTGTCTGCTCACCCTGCTCAAGAGGGCTGCCGGTAGTTCTCGCATTCCCCCTGAGCTAGCAGATGAAATGCTTTTTAGTGAAGAGTCCTAAATGGGGGGGCACTCCCCTTCCTGTTACTCTGACTGAGGGTCTCAGCACATCACATCAGCAGGAGTTGCTGGGGTGTCATAAGGTCTACAGACACATCCCAGGCCTGAGCACCGGCCCTGCCCCTGGGGCGCGCTGACAGGGTGACTGAAACTGGGCGTGGGGCGCCTGTAATCCCAGCTCTTGGGAGGCTGTAAACAGGTGAATCACTCCAAGTCCAGTCTAGTAGTGAGACCCTGAACACCCTGTAGACCCTTCCCTAAAATACAAATCAATCAATCTGTTTGTCTGTCTGTCTGTCTGTCTGTCTGTCTGTCTATCTATCTATCTATCTATCTATCTATCTATCTGTCACAAACACAGTAGTTACTGTTTTGTATCCAACATTGGTAGTAGCCATGAAGTTCTTGGATACGCACACACAGACTGGCTTTTGTCATGACTACATCAGACTCAGTCTGATTTCTTAGTTAGACAGAGGACCATTTCCCTTACAGGTGGGTTTGTAGCCTTCAGGCTTTTAGAAGCCTGTGCTCATGGGTGTGAAAGACCACTCATGGAGCAGTGCCTGGCCTGGACCTCAGGGGAGAAAATTTGCAGGGAAAATTTTAAGGGGGTAAGAGGCATTTCCTTCCCCTCTCTGCTGTGGGGCTAGAAAGTGGAACAGTGGCTGTCTGTGTGACGTCACTGACGCCTTTGGGTGAGGAGGCTGCTGCCGCCGCAAGACAGTGAGTGTGTGCCTCCTGCCGCGGGACAGTGCCACCTCACGTGGAGGCAGGCTTGGAGACGCTTCACCTGGCAGTAGCTCCCAGAAGTGCAGGGTCAGGAGTGCTTTCTTGCATTTTCATAGTAAACCTGAGGTGACTCTAATGGGAACTCTAAAACTACTGTAGCATGGAGTCTGATGTTCCTCATGACTGGCCGGTCGCCTGCGTCGACAGGCGTCTTGGGCTTGCTTCGGAACACTGTTCTCTCCCTGTCAGCGCTTGTTCTGCTGAGGGGAGGAGATGGCTGATGATGCCGAGTGTTGCCAGACTGTGTGACTGGGGTCATATCTGGGTCCACACAGCCTTTCCTTTCCAATATATGTGATTCATAGAACTTGTTTTTAGGAATTTTGGATTTCTGAGAAGTACACTGTCAAAGCTAGTGCCAATATAAAAGAGGTTATGTTGAGTGTCTTGGAAATGAGGTGTTTGCTGAATGAGAAGCAAGCGCACAGCAGGGCGGGTGGGGCGGCCCAGTGTAGCTCGCTTGTCTAGCATGCACGCGGCCCTGGGTTCAACCCGCAGCATCTCCCCAGCAAAACAGAACAAAACTAGAAGTATGCAGTAGCAAGAGATAGAATTGGTTACTCTGACAAAAGTATTTTAACTCTTGTTAAATTTTTTTCCTTCTAAAGAGAGATGGTTATTCAAGCATTACATTGTTTGAAAGTAGGGCAAAATCATGTAGTCTTAAACTCATACATGCAGAGAGGAGAATATCTAAGTTGTAATGCAGAAGTTTAAACAAGAAGCAGAACTTGTTTATGCAAAAAATTATACATGGAAGATAATTTTTTTGTCTCTGATGGAAGTATTTTGGTTCTGTGCGGAAGGTGAACTAGCTGCCTTATGCACTATTTATTTAATGTTAGGTTCTTCTTGTGAATGAGTAAGTTAACCCTGACCCAGTGGTTTATATTTAGAGCGTTTGAATGTTGTAAAGAGTCTGGCTCTAGTGTGGTGGTGCATGCCTGTGATCTTGGCATTACTCAGAAGGCTGTGGCGGCAGGGCACAGGTTCCAGACAGCTTGGACAACTTGGTGAGACCCTGTCTCAAAGTAAAAATATAAAGAAATAGGGTTATAGCTAGGTATATGGCCTTGTATTTAATCCCTGGTCCTGCTCCCCTCACCCAGAAAGATTATTTTGTTTATTGTACACAGGCCATCCCCATTGTAAGGATTTGCAAGTAAAGGCCCAAATGCACAATTGTGTTTTCAAAGTAGCAAATCAAGTCATTTAAAAAAAACAGATGGGCCCATACACATTTCTTTGTGTGAGAGTTTGTCTGTGTGGATGCAGTACATGCGCCGTTCTGAAGACAGCCTGGTCATTGGCCCGTCATCCTCTCAGTGGTGGAGGCCAGTGTGGTGTCCCCCCCCCACCCCCGGCAGTTTCCTTCAGGTGGCACCAAGGGACAGAGCAGTGCTTGGGGGTTCGAAGGGAACTGACTGACTCTGGGGCCAGGGCGCGGAAGGGAGCACAGCTGGTTTTATTTGAGAATTTAACTCGCTGGAGAATAAAGCTGCTTCCCAGGCTTCCCAGCTCCGTTTCTTTTTCTTTGTCCCTAGCTCTGTACTTTAGGAAGCTCTCTTCCTTTCTGTAGCCCCGCTGTGCTCTCCTCTCCCAGCCAGCTCACCTCCTGAACGTGGCTCGTGTAGTCCAGTCGTGTCACTGTCTTCCCTCCATGCCTCGTCATGCTTTTCCAGGCATGTAACCCCCCCTCCAGCCCACATTTTCTCTCTCCCTGTCCTCCATCCTTCCCATTTTTCTCTTCTTCCTCCTTCCAGTGTTGGGAGAACAAAAGCAGGAGAGCGGGAAGGTTAGCCTAGCACTCTTAGGTCTTTACTCTTCGCTTTTTTTCTCTTGATTTTTTTTTTTTTTTTTTTTTTTTTTTTTTTTTTTTTTTTTGCGGGGGGCGGGGGTAAGGAGTGTCCCTTCGGTGCAGTCCAGGCTGGGCTCCAACTTACTGTCCCCCTAAGTCTGCGTTACAGGGGTGCACTCCCATCCCAGCTAGCACCTTTGGGTGGCATGCAGGGCCTCACACGTGCGGGACAGAACGGTGCCGCCGAGACACATCCCTAACCCCACTTTGCTTCTTTTTCATAAAGTTTTTTGGGGGGCAGGGCTGAGGGTATATTTCAGTGGTAAAGTTTATGGTTACTGTCAATAAACAAATAAAACCCCATAAAAATTTCAATGTAGATTCTGTATACATCCAATAAAAATGTATAGACATTCAGATTAAGATCTGGGTTGTTGGTTGTTAACCAATGAAGTCGCCATACCGATCTTACATAAGTCATGCTGTGGACATGCAGTTTCATTTGTCTGACTGTTGCCCAGGAATAGAATGGTTAACAGTGTAGATTTATGTTTTATTCAATTAGAAATCCCCAGGTGTTCTTCTGAAGTGGTCACACCATTTTATAGATGCATTAGCACTTCATTTCATGAAGGCTTCAGTTGTTCTACGTTCTTACCATTAGTTTTTCAAAAAAATATTTAGCCATAGAAAGGTTAAATTTATCCTATCAAATACTTTTTAGGATTTGTGCTTTATTGTGTTATCTAAAAAAAGATTTTCCCATCCAATAGGAGGAATATACTCCCCCCCCCCCCGAATGCCTTCAGGGCACTTTTGGCTGGCTGGAGGGTTGTGGGGATCGAAATTCAGCAACCTGAGGCTGACAGCTTGGTGGAAGCAGCCACTTAAAGAACTGAGCTAGGGCCAGGCCCCCAGAATATACTTTCTGATGCTTATTTCATGCAGCTTGAATTTGTCTTTTGCCATTAGCTGTAACCCAGGTCTAATGTTGTATGTATGTAATGAGGCGACCATGAGCTGTGCGTACGTCTAGTGCGCTGTGCAGAAACGGATCTTCTTGCTCATTGAACTGAGATGGTGTTTGGCTTGAAAATCAGCTGGCCGGGCATGTGGGGTCTCTTGTCTTCCACTTTCTGCCCTGTGACGCAAACTCCACACTCTTAGTATTTTAGCGTCAGAAGTCCTAAAATCAGATATGTGAGTTTTCTAATCCCATTCATATTTTTGATGGCCTTGGATCAATGTTTTGCATTTTTATATAAAGTTTAGCATTTATCTTTGTTTTCCTCCATTCAGTATTGCTAGATTTTTACCTGAGATTTCACTGAACCCATTTCAATTTGTCGAAAGTAGACATTTTACAATACTGAGTCCCCCCAACCATAAACTTAGGGGCTTAGTTTCTCTCAGTTACCATTTTGGGGTCACTTTTCCTGGTGGGAGATCGTCTTGTCTCTTCTGTCCTGCCCCCCCCCGCCTTGCCCCCCTTTTTGCCTGAGCCAAGTTCTCCCAGGCCAAGGGGCGCTGCCCCTCCTGTAAGGAGCAGTTCCATGCAGTGCCCCAGAGAGCTCTGCTGACAGCCATTTCCAATCTCAGGGCCTGTTTTGGTCTTTTTTTGAAATTCTCTTATTGTCTGCCTGGATTGGCTGGACAGTTAGACAAGTGGACCAGTTGGGAAGTTCTTATTTAGTTATTTAAAATAGGTCACCAGACACATTGTATCAGTCTCATGGTTGAAATGGGCCATTTGTTGAGCTATTCTCCTAATTGTTCTTTTCTTGTAGCCAAGGGCGTTAGAAATCCTTGTAGCCACACTAGTGGCGTGGATAGCCAGACCTCTGTCAACCAGAACTTGCCCTCAGAGACCTGTTTGCTTCTGTGTTCCTTTTCTCCAATTTTGAGTGTGGAAATTGAGGGTCATGCTTGTTGGGAATAATAAGATTCAAGGTCAAGTGGGAGGAGCGTGGGAGAGATGAGGTCAAACATGCGACAGGAGCAGTAGTGGGCTTTGTTTTCAGTGAATCTTTGGACAAGCCACAGAGGACCAGTGGGCAATGAGCCAGATCCATGCACCTGTGTGGCCCTGTGACAGGAGCTTGGGACAGGAGCTTGGAGAGTGTGTAATGTGTGGTCATTGCCGCTCAGGGTCTGAGCAGAATAGCTCAAGGTGGGTTACGCAGAAACACCTGAGACGCGGATTACTTTTGTGTTTTGAGTTCCTGGCAGTATCTGAAAAACAGCAGTGAGAACATGGAGTGAAGGTCAGTAGTTATGTAGATAGTAGAGAACCCGACCAAGGCAGCATTTCTAAGTCTGTTACTCTGAAAAAGAGAAACACCAGCTTTGTTCTGGCCCTTTCCTCTCTCTCAATGCGCTGTCATCCAGTTTTGGACTTTAAGTGCCATCGTGTGCTCCTGTGGTTCCCAGTTCTGTATCAGCTGCTCACACTTTGCTCAGACTAGCGCTTCCTGCCCCTTTTGAGGTCTCCACATTGAGGTCTAGTGGGCCTTTCTCACTTAGCACGTCAGCAAAGAGCTCTTGATTTGTATCTAGGTGATCAGCTCCTTTGGCTGCCAGGACACTCTTCCTTAATGTGAAAATCCACATTCTGGGAAGCCAGAATGACCGGTCACCCTGCGTCTAGTTTTGAAACCCATAGTCTCTGCCACTCAGATTCCTTGGGAGAATCATCTGCCCAGTTGTTCAAGCTAAACTTGATTCATCTCGTTCTGAACCCACCAACATGCTGTTCCTTAGTGTCTTCTAATTCTTAAGCATGTGTTGTCTCTACCTTCAGAATGCCTCGCTCATCTCTGCTGGCCCCACACTGATACAAGCCCTCTTCTGCTTGAGCTAGGTGAAGTGGCAGGATAAGGCTATGGAGCGTGGCAGCTGCTTCGCATTGCCATTTATTTAGATAATCACTGATGGGATCTCACAGTGCTGCCCATATCTTGCATGTCCAGGATCAAGAGATTTTCCTGCCTCTGCCTCCAAAGTAGCTAGGAGTATAGGCATGAGCCCAGTCATTTTTGTTGTTGTTACTGCTGGGATTTGAACCCAGGGTCTCTTACACGCTAAGCATGTGTTCTACCGTTGAACTACAAACCCAGCCCATGTTGCTCTTAAGATCCAGCTGTTTCTGCGACCCCATGTCATCTCCTCACTACCCCTCAGGCTATGCTGACTTTCTTACCCGGCTGTACTGAATGTGTTCTCGTTTTAGGTTGCTTCTAATTTCCTTTTCCTTTGCCCGGAATACCCTCCTTCTGTGTAATTGATTTCTCCCTGACTCTCAGTGATATCTTCACAGATCGGCCTTTCATGACCAGCTCAAAGTGGCCAGCCAGTACTTCTGGCCTCATTACTGTAGTGGATCCGGGTCATGCTTGCCAGACCGTGCTGCTTGGTGACTTGCTTCTTGCTTTGCCCTTTGCAAAGTGAGCATCTCCAGAGTTGTGGCACTGGCTGCAGTGCTGCCAGCCTTCCCAGGCTTAGGAGAAGCTGCAAGACAGGTGTCCAGTAAAGGTTACGTCTGGTTAACCCGTTAGAACTCCAATTAGAACTCTGGAGAAAAGGAAATCTTGAGAGATTTCGAGCAAGCGCAGGTCAGTAAGCAGACACTGTGTCTATTTGTACTGTGTCTGTTAGTACAAAATGGATGAGAGTATTACTGGTATTGTGTTCATTCAGTAGATTGTTTCTGTGTTTTGAACGCCTAAGTTATTTAATGGTGGCGCCTCCGGGGACAACACCCCGAGGCAGAAGGCAGAAGCGCACACTTTGGTCTGGGGAGTGCGTAGAGCCCAGGAGCCATCCTCCTTTCTGCGTCGTGGACCGGGGTCGGTAGTTGGCTGATGATACAGCCTTGCATAGGGACTTGTACCTTCAGAGTTACATTTCTGTCGACACTGGGCATGTAATCCCATGGTGTATGCTGTAGAGCCTACTCAGCGGCGTGAACCTGTGGCACACATGCCACAGCAGGCGCACAGAGACCTCTCTGTTGACACGTGAGCCGAGTGGCCCCAGCAGCCAGTCATTGAATAGCAGTTGTGTTTTTAACCGAAAGCCTCCACGATTCAAGTTGGTCGTATTGGCACTTCGTGGTAAGTGCGTGGTCTGGGGTTGCAGCGTGGGCACTGGGTGTCCACAGGATTCTCCATCGCCGCCCTGGCTGTGCTGTGGGCTGTAGCATGTAGGTTTGTGTAAGTGTGCCCTGCGCTGTACGCACAGTGTGAATCACCCATTGTGGCACTTCTTAAAACGCATCCTACTGGGGCTGGGATGTAGCTCGAGCAGCATAGCTCCTGCCTGGCAAGTGCAGGGTTGTGAGCGTGATTCCTGCTACCCCGAAAATAAATACATAAAAGTGACCTTCTATTAAGGGGCAGATAGAGATGACTGCGCATGTCAGCCAGTGGTAAGGTTTTTTTTTTTTTTTTTTTTTTTGGTGGAACCGGGGATTGAACTCAGGCCTTTGCGCTTGCCAGGGAAGTGCTTATTCCACTGAGCCATCTCCCCAGCCCGGTTTATTTATTTATTTTTATTTTTTTAGTATTCTTGCATGTAATTAAAACATTTTGAACATTATTTTACTGAATATACCATATTGGATTAAGTGGCTGTTACATGTATTATAAAAGAGTGTAGGTTGTTTACGGTTTCTATTTTAAATAATGACATGCTGAACTTTTTTTGCATAAAATTTTGACTTTTGAATTATTTCCTTAAGAAATTGCCAGAGGGGCCGGCCACATAGCTCAGTGGATTAAAGCATGGGCCCAGGATTCAATCCCTGGGCATGCCGTGCCAGTCCCGCTCCTGGGGCACACTGAGCTGGTGACTGAGACTGGGCGTGGTGGCATGCACCTGCAATCCCAGCTCTTGGGAGGCTGTAAACAGGTGGATCACTAGAGTCCGATCTAGTAGTAAGACCCTGAACACCGTGTAGACCCTTCCTTAAAATGCAAAAAAAAAAAAAAAGTCAGAAATAAAATAAGTAAAAAGTACATAAGCATTTTAAAGACTTGCTGTACATGTTGCCAGAGAACCTTTTGGGGGCGGTTTGAGGCTTGATCACAGGGCTTTTGCTGGAAGCTACATCACCTACTCCTTTTCATTCTTTGAGGTAGGGGCTCAGTAAGTTACCAAGGCAACTCACTGTGATTAACTGTGGTCCTCCAGACTCAGCCTCCCAGAGTGCTGGGGTCGCAGATACAAGCCCCCACCTGACTTTTTAAAAGCAGCAGACTCATTCCTTTTAATTGCTAATGAACACATTTTGCTTTAAAAAAAAAAAAAAAAAAAAAAGTCTGTTACGGAACAGAACATTTTTCAAAGGATTAGCCAGCTTCTTTTATGAATTGCCGACTTCCACTTCTTTTCCCATTTTCTTGCTCTTAGTGTTTTATCTCGATTGACTTTAGCTGTTTGCATGTACAGAGCGTTACACCTGTGTTGCATTTGTTGTGGTCTTCTCATTAGTTTATTTTGAGATTTTACATAACCAGATCTATCAACCCTCATGTGCGTGATTTTTTCATAGAAAGCCCTTCTCCGATCAGCTGTCACACTTGCGCCTGGACTCTGGTGAGTTCACAAGGAAGCCTGCTGTGTGAGTAGGGGGCTCGCTGCTGCAGGCCCTGCTTTCACAATTCTTTGCATAAAGTTGCACTGACCGTTAGCTTCTGGTGTTTCTGTGGCGATGGAGAATCGGATACCTGATGAGTTCTGTCTGTTACAGTCCTGTTGCCCTCGAGTCATTCAGGAAATACGTTTTGGATGTGAAAGATTATAACATAGAAGTCATATTTGGCTTTTCCTTAGTTCATACTTCAAGAGGCCCAGAAATTAAAATGGACTCTAGAAATCCTGTAACCAGTGAAGAGAGATTTGCCTCTTGCCTACCAAAAGAAAAAAAAGCTGCTACATTAGGCCCACTTAGAACACCAAGTAGAACATAAGATATTACTCCTAGAATAGTTGATAGTGATAACTGCTAGTTTTCTCATTTGTGTGAGTTCAGTATTTTTTAATAAGTCAGTTGAAATTGAAATTTCTTTCTTTTCTTTTCCTTTCTTTTTTTTTTTTTTTTTTTTTTTTTTTTTTTTTTTGAGGTACTGGGGATTGAACTCCGGACTCACTCTACTGAGCCATCTCCCTGATCCTGAAATCGAAATATTTTCAACTTGCCAAAAATTGAACACTGATTATCTATATGGTAAATAATTATGAAAAGTATTGATTTATGATATATAAGTCAGTTTCTCATAGTTTTTAAACTAGGATTCCACTTGGTTCATTATTTGCTTAGTTTTGCAGTGCTAAATGTTGGACCTTGGACCTCTGTGCTGAGATCTATCAGCAATCATTAAAAAGCTTTTGAGGGCCGACCAAATAGCTCAGTGGATTAAAGCACCCGCTAGCAGGCACGGGGCCAGGGGTTCGATCTCTGGGCCTGCTGTGTTAGCCCTGCCCCCGGGGCGTACTGAGACTGGGTGTGGTGGTGGGCACCTGTAATCCCAGCTCTTGGGAGGCTATAAACAGGCGGATCACTAGAGTCCGATCTAGTAGTGAGACCCTGGACATCCTGTTGACCCTTGCTAAAATACGCCCCCCCCCAAAAAAAAAAAAGTTTTTTGAAACAGGGCGTATTTTGGCGGCTGTGTTGAACAGCTGGGCTCAACCTTGAGATCCTCCTGCCTCAGCCAGCGAGTGCTGGCATCATAGCTGGTCACCACCTTGCCCAGCTAGAATTGATACTCATGGTGGCGTCCTCTGCTTGTACAGGGAAAAATTGTTTTATTGCATTTAGAGCCTGAGTACAGTCTGTTGCTCCTCTGTCGTGTTGTTTTTTGCCGTCTCTTTCAGTGGAGGTAAATATTTTTAGGGCAGATCTTCAGTACACAGAGCGAGCCCGCCAAAGAAAGTACATCGTGAAAGAAAAAACTGTGTGAATATTTTAACACTAAGCTCGCTGTGACATCAGGGACTAATGCAAGGTGCTTTGGCCGCTGCGGGCACAAGTGGTGCTCAGCGTGGTGGCTGTTTATCTGCTGAACTGCTGCTGAGGAGTACATCTGCTTTCCAGTGACCCTGCCTTCGTTGGTCAGGAGATGTTTGCTGAGTGGATATCAAGGGACAGACTGAAAATACAGGAAAAGTGATGCTCTAGATTGAGTGCCCAAAGTGTGCCAGGTAGTATGGAGAGCATGCAGGGGCCCAGAGTCAGTGCTGGGAATTGCACCTAGTGCCTTTGTCCTCAAGCTGGTTATATAATCATTCCTTTATTCATGAATGTGTTTATTCGTTTGTCTATGACAGGGCTTGAGCTGCCCTGGTTGGGCTTGCACTTTGTGATGGCCTGCCTCAGTGTCCCAGTGTGCTGGATTACAGATGTGCTTGGATTACAGGTGTGCTGGGATTACAGGTGTCCTGGGATTACAGATGTGCTTGCATTACAGGTGTGCACTACCAAATCACTCTGGTTGATTGTTACTCTTTCTGTTTGCATTCTGGACACATTATGAGCTATAGATCTCTTTACTTTGTTGTGCTGTAGGAAGGGTCTCTTGTATGATGGACAGGCATTGTATTGCTGAGCTCCACCCTCTGTCCTGAGCCATGTGTTTTTAGGAGACAACAGAAAACTAGATATGTGGAGAGCACCACGGTGTGGAAAGTAAGATTTCCAAAAGGAGCTGTGTTGAGACCTCGATGGAGAGTGTGGGTGTGGCTCAGTGGTAGAGCACATGCAAGGACCTTAGCCTTGCAGACAAACCCGAGAGCCACAGTGAGCCACACCCTGCGGTAACTGTCGCCAGAAGGACCCTGAAAGGCCGGTGGACACTTAGGCTGATGTGGTACTTGAGAATATCCCTGATCAATTGGCTTGTGAAGGATTTAGTTTGTGAATCTCAGTAATCTTAAATTCCTATTCTAACTCTTCCGGGGGAGGTTCTGTACTAGAGATTGAGCCATTTTTAAATTTTATTTTACTTTAATTTATTCATTGGTACAGGGTCTCCCTGTGTAGCTCACTCAGACTAGTAGTGATCCTGTGTCAGCCTCCCCAGTGCTGAGGCCACAATCATGCACCATCATACCCAGTTTTGGTGGCCACCATGGCACACCAAGGGCTCTGGGGCCGCCACGGCATGGGTACCAGCGATTGAACTCAGGGCCTTACACTTGCCAGGCAGGCACTCATGCCACTGAGCTATCTCCTCACCCCATTTTTAAATTTTTTATTTGCACACAGTCTCAGTAAGTTGCAAATACCTAGGTTCAAATTTGATCCTCCTGCTTCAGCTTTCCAGAGTGCTAGGGTTGTAGGCATGTGCCACCACACTTGACTTCTACTCTGGTTTTGAAGTCAAAACTACACAACAGCTGTCAGTGCTTTTATTTTCTGCTCAGAAAACTTTAAAAAAAGTCTCCCTAAGGTAGTTCAGGCTGGTCTTGAACTCAAAGCAGTCCTCCTGGCCTTAGCCTCCGAAGTGCTTGTGTCACAGGTGTCTGCCACCATGCCTGTCTTCTCACTCTTAATTGAAGCTTCATTTTTGATGGTGAAAGGTAAAGCAAGAGAAGAGAGTTTTTCCAGGTTTTCTTAACAGTATGCACTCTTTATGGAGTTTTACCCAGTGGCAGTGGGCTTTATCAGGAAATATTTTATGCCCAGATTATGTCAAAACATTATCAAAGGTTCATGATTTTAGCAATCAGGTTAGTGAAAATTTTATAGAGATGTCCATGTGAAACACTGTAGCTTTTTTTGTTTTTTTGCCTGATAATAAGTGTAGAGTAATAAAGAACATTCTTTAAAGACTGGGACTTAGTTCTTGATTCATCAAAGGAATCCTTTAAACCCAATTCATTGTTACAAAGAAAACAAAACTTTTATGTATTTTTTCCTACCAAATGTAAAATTTAATTTTGGAATTTTTAAGAAGAAAACATTTCCAAATGGTAAAAAAACAAAAACAAAAAAACTCCAAGCGAACCTTACTTCCTATTAAAGTATGAGAGCTGTGTTGAGCTTAGTTTTTTTAAAATATATCTATTTGGTACAAGGTCTCACTACACAGCTCAGATATAGTATGCCTCCTGTTTTCAGCCTCCCCAGCACTAGGATTACAGGTGAGGTACAGCATGTGGTGCCAGGGATCAAACCCCGGTCTCTGCGCTTGCCTAAGCAGGCACTTAGTCTGCTGAGCTATCTTGTTGGCCCTGAGCTTAGTTTTTTTTGGAGCGTCATTTCATATTCCTAAGCTGTAGAGTGCTTCTTGGACAGTCTTTGAGCTGCAGTAAAGAATGAGGCATTTTCCTTAGTACAACAGATTTGTGCTTCGTGTGTACAGTTGTGTGTGTGTTAGGCAGACTGTGGTTGCTGTAGGAGCTAAATTTAGAGGTGCATTTTGAAGATTCTGTGGAAGTCTGCAATACATTTATTTCTTTGTACTATTTGTAAACTTCTGTTGAATAGTTTCATCTTTGATCAAAATGTTTCTGGTTTTGGCAAAATGAAAATTGCAACTTGTTGAGAATAAAGATCACATTTATCTGCTCAAGTATATTTCATCAGCAGAGAATGCAGTCAGTGAGCTGCCGGCCGCTGTAGTACCTTAAGCACATGGAAGTTTATTTTCTCACAGAGCACAGAAGCAGCCTCCAAGCTGGAAGGGGTAGCACACGCCTGTAGTCCCAGCACTCGGGAAAGCTGTGTAGCTTGGACAATTCAGTTCAGTGAGGGGACCTCAGCATAAGCGGGGCCCGGGGCGGAGCTCGGTGAGAGCCCGGGGTGCGGTTCCCAGAAGCACAGCCCGCTTTGGAAGCTGACGAGCAGGCTGGTGCATGTGTTCAGCGATGCCATCCGGGGTCCTGGATCTTTGTCCTTGTGCCTTTCCTTGGTGCTGGTAAGGAGAGCCTTGTTCTTTCCAGGCATCTTCTCTGGAGGAAAAAAGCAGTGTGCAGAAACTAGCTGAGCGTGTTGTTATCAGGAGAGCTGGCGTTTGCCGAGACAAGTTGCCTGCGGACTTCTGCTTACCTTCCATTGGTCAGAATGAGGTGATATGGCTACACCAGGCCCTGCCAATGGGCATAAAATCCATGACTGATTTAGAGAATCCCTGACTTATTTGCTGGGGCTAAAGAATTTATGTCACCTGCGTGAAAACTGAGGCCCTGTTGCTGGCGCAGCCTGGGAGGGACCGCGTGGGGCGGGCCGTGAACAGGCGCTGCTGCTCCGGCTGCGGCGGGCAGAGCATCGCTGGCTGTGATCTTCGCATTGCAGGGCCCGTGCACTTTCAGCGCTGCGCCTTGGAGTCTTACTCAGATGTTCTCTAGTCACAGCTGTCATTTCTTGGGGGTGGCTCAAGTACAGGGCTTTAGGGTCTTCCTTAATGTTAACTAATAAAATTTAGTCATGATACTCAAAATTGAAATTCAAGCTGTTTGACGAATTTGTGCTTTTAAAAAGGAATTCTTTTCAGTAGCTATACAGAAGATTAATTTGATTTTATTTGTATTTAAAAGCTTGGAAGGTGGTTCATTTTCAGAATGCATGGGCAGTGATCATATATGTAAATTTATATTCTACTTTTTAAATTTAACCTTATATCAAGAATTTTTTCCTATGTAATAGCATACCATGTAAAAAATTGTTGTCAAAATAGACATAACTATTATCTAGTTAACTTACTTTGTGCTACTTCTGATAGTGTAATTTCTATCTTTATTCACGTACATTAATTTGTGAAGGTTGTAGGTTATTTAAAATCGTCACTTTGCAGTGGCTTTTGAAGCGTTTCGTTCATCACCATCCATAGCGTTGTAATCACTGGCAGTGCCTACCAGCAAGATATGAAATACAAGTTCTTCCTAAGTACCATCAATTGAACTATATTTTGTTAACAAATGAATTGTTTGATTTTTATTTTATGATAGTAAGAGTAAATATTTTCCTCTTGTAAATGGCATCTTCCTGTTCTTACTCAACTTTGTTACTTCTTTAGGTAACAAATTTTTTTTTTTTTACATTCTGAATGAATATATTCTTAGATAGAACACTTGTTATCCATAGTTGATATTTATTAAAACTTTGTAACAAATGTTATTTTTTATTTCTTTATTTACTTTTGTATTTAGGACAGGGTGTACAGGGTCTCACTTTGGAGATTGGACTCATAGTGATCCTCCTGTTTACAGCCTCCCAAGAGCTGGGATTACAGGCACGCACCACCACGCCCAGTCTCAGTGGCTGTCTCAGTGCGCCCCCGGGGGTGGGGCCGGCACTGCAGGCCAGGGGTTGAACTCCCCACTCCTTGTAACAACTTTTAGAACAGTTTTCATTCATAATATATAAATTATTCTTAATTTGTATGTTAGGCTTTGAGGTTTCCATAGTCAGTGTAACAGCTGTATCCCCCCCCCCCCCGCTGGTTTTGAATAAATAACAAATGAGTTAACATATTGTTTGGTCCAGAAGGTATGTGAATACTTTATAATAATTTTTTCCCTTGCTTTTTGATTACAGGATAGCTTGTTAGATGTTGGTCAACTCCGTCAACACCACCCATATATAATTAGTGACCACTACTGGAATTTTAAAGTTCTGTCATTTCTGTGTTATGAATAGTTGACAGTGAGGAGAGCATCTTTTTGCCTCTCCGTTTCGGCACATAGGCTTTTATCTCCAATACACTATATTTTCCCATTTTCACTTTTTTCTTGTGCAGAGTGTTCAATGCATTTGTCTCGGTTACTCCTCTCTCATTGCTGGGACAAATACCCGACACCCACAATGAAGGAAGGAAAGGTTTAGTCAGCTCACGGTCACTGGAGGTGTCAGTCCGTACTTGGCTGGCTCCAAGGCAGAGCGGCACAGGGCAGAGGGCAGCCATTCGTGGCGGCAGCAAAGAGTAAGAGCGCCCAGTGGAGGAGTCGCAGCAGCGGTGGCAGCGAGGGGTCCGTCTCTCTGTCTCTCTCACGTTACTGTCAGGCTGTCCGCCCAGCCTGGGGTGGCGCGCACGCCCGTCATCCCAGCAGTGCTCAGTCCTGTTATTCCAGTGGATCCTGAGGTAGTCTCAGACTCTAGAAGTCTCTGTCCCAGGACTGCATGAGGTTTGGGGGGACAACTAGACACAAACCATGACAGCTTCCTTCCTGTTCAGTCTCAGGGCCCCAGACGTGTCCACTGTGTGTTATAAAAGAACATCAGTGTGTTCTGAGAAATGTAAAATTACACCTACTGTATTTGTGGTTTTTTTTTTTTTTTTTTTGTAGTACCAGGGATCAAACTCGGGACCTTGTACTTGCCAGGCAAGCACTTACTCCACTGAGCTCTCTCCCCAGCCCTTTCTAATGTACTTGTGATAAAATTATTATAGATGGTAGCACAAAATTGTTATTTTTTTACAAATAAATACAATTAATAAAAGAAAGTAATCAGAATTTATTAGATTTTACTAGAAACAAACATCAAAGGTGACTACAATGTTCTAAATAAAAGGAATATAAAAATAGTCAATATGAAACAGATGTATGAGTATATCTCATGCAAACAGGAATCTCCTGGTTAAAATGCCTGCCTAAATCTGGGTAGCACCCAGAGCTATCTCACATCGCCCCCAGCCCAGCTCTCTTCTCATTTTTCCTCTGGGAAACCTTCCTGACTCCTTAGGATTTGTGGGTGTTATCTGCAATTTCCAGTCATTTTCCTCCTCATGCAGTTTAATTTTTTTCCTCGGGGCAGTGATCAATCAATCTCAGGGCCGTGCGTGTGCTGAACAAATGCTCTACCCCGATGTGTGTCCCCAGCCCGCTATTGCTTGTACGAGTGGGGCTGAGGGTTTAGCTCCGTGGTGGCGAGCACGCTTAGCGGCAGCAGGTTTTGCTGTCTGTTCTGCAGGCCCACTTCTGCTTTGTCTGGTGTAAAGAAATGAATTAGCTTTCATCTCCAACCCCATCTGTGTCTCTACTACTCCCTGGTGTTTTGATTTTTGTATTTATGTTAATGTCTTTCATTCACTTTGTGTCTTTATTCTACTGATTTTGGTCTTGTATCACACAACTTTTTCAGTTGAGTCAGGGTGGCTTTTTGGTTATTTTCCTACCAGTTCACTGGACTTGGAATTCTGGTTATAGCAGGAGACTTTCTAAAGTTATTTTTTATATAAACTCTTACAGATGTCCTGAGTCTGGTTTTGGCAAGAGGATGGTTAGTCCTCCCTAGTGATTTCACTGATTGTTCCATCTTTCATTAATTTTATAATCAAGGCAGCATTCATAGCAATTCAGAAATGCTTTTAAAAGTGTAACTCATTTGTTTTTCCTACTAAAATTGTGCCATAGGGAGTACGATAATATAATTTATAATGACTTCTTTGTCACTTGCCTCCAAAAAAATTGAGGACTGTGTGGAAGAGTCATTCAGTTTACTAGTTGACAAACCCATCATTACACAGATACCTACACGTAGTGGGATTTGCACCTCCTTTAAACCTTCCAGCATGTTTTCATACATTTCTTACTAAAGTCTCAATACTTTCAATAAAAGTTATGGATATAAGTAATTTCGTTCTTATTATTTCTAAAATAATTATATTTTAGAAAAACATTTTTATTCATTTTAATGAGAAAAAAGATAAAATAGCAATGAAACAGTTTCAAAGCAGGTTAGTAGGACAGTTAGATAATGCATACGTTGCGTATTGTCGTCTTCATAGCCGTTATCCAGAGGACGAGGTGCAGACTTGATCTCTGTGTAAGCTAAAAGAGAAGCATTTACAGCAAATATTTCTAAAGGAAGAAATTCTTCCTCTCGGGAATCCCCGGCTTCTCGCTCTCCCGCGCTCCTCTGAAGTCACTGTGCTCTCTGCAGATGGGAAGGTCGGCAGGGCTGACGCGGGCGCAGCGTCCGGGCCCTTGTCGGGCAGGCCTGAGCCCTGAGCTCAGCCGTCGGTACTGTGCAGACAAAATAAAAAGCATGTGTTTATTAGTGTAATATATCTATTTTTGAGTTTACATTATGTCTTAATATTAGTCATGTAGCTAGTCGCTGAATCAGTATGGCAAAGAATAAGAAGATTGTTTGAAAATGATTTCTCACTAGAAAAATTAAAGAGAATCATTAATATATTGTGGGGTTTTTTAATGATTATATGACTCATCTAGTGTCAGTGCCTCATAATAAATCTAATGACACACGTGGCCTTCATGAGTTAATATATTAAAGCTAATTACAGAAATTGGAGCTGTACTGTGTATTTATTGGATTGGGAGACTCAGTGTTAAACAGAATTTAAAGTTCTCTAATTTATAAGGTGGATTCAGTACAAAAATAGTACAGCCAAACAGCATTTGTCATGAACTTGATAGACTCTAAAGTTAGTCTTTGGGATTTGGTGTTAAAATTGGTATCTGAATCGGTGAGGCATTTGCACGTGAATAGAGAAACAGACCTCTACATGGATAGGAACTTGTTTTTGATACTGTATTACAACCAGTAATTGAAAAATATTGATGACTATTAAAGAATTACTGAGTATGTGTGACTGTTCACAAGCTATTCTAGATGACTTTCAGGCATAGATTTTAAAGGGAGATTTTGAAAGGTTTAGAAGAAAATACAGGGAAATGTGTGTGATACTGGGAAAAATTATTTTTAATTATTTTTTAACAAAAATTCAAATTACAGATTTGAGCATGTCAAAATTTTAAAACATGGGAGCAAGAAAATGTATTTTAAAGGCCAGCGACAAGCTGTACACTATAAGAATAAATATAGGGGGCCTGCCCATTAGCTCAGTTGTCTACGTGCCTGCTTAAAAAAGCAGTGAGGCTCAAGTTGCCCTGGTTCGAACCCAGATACTCCCGCCAAACCTCAAAATGCCCTGAAGGCATGTTCAGACCACCAAAAAAAAAAAAAGAATAAATATAGACATCTTCTGAAAGATGAGTATTTTTAATATATTAAGTGAGTAACAAGACAAAGACGTAGTAGAAGTGTTGATAAAACATGAGTTGATAACAGCAACAGAAAAACTAAGATCCTGTGATGATCAGGGAAATGCCACTAATACCAGTGAGGACAACGAGGCATCTTGTTATTCTAAGATTGCTAATAATTTAAATATAAGATGGAAGAGCCTGTGATGTCCTGTGCATCACTGTTGGATCACAGAATTGTCCCATATACTTGGGAGGGCAGCGTGTACTCTTTTCTTGCCTGGGGTTTGAGCCCAGACCTCACACACTCAGATGAGAGCTCTGCTCACAAGCTAAATTCTAGTCTGACCTTTCCTGCTGCTCCCCCCCCCCATTTCATTTTGGAAGCAGATACTTTATTAGGTGACCAAATCATAAAAACACCATGGTAGATACCTCAGTTCATCCTTCTAATAAGCCTGTTGATCCGGTCTTCCCTATTTCCAGCTCATTTTGTGGAAGGTGGAGATTCTACTGCTTTTGACAGACTCCCTGGGCAGGCTCTAGCAGCCTGGACTGGAGTCCCTTTGTGAGTCCTGCCCTCATGTTCCCAAAAAAGTATGGACATATTCCTTTTTTCACTAAAGAACCAAAATTGGGAATAATCTAGACTTTCATCAGCAAGCTGACTGTACTGTATATAAAAACCTAAATAAAAATGGAAAACGTTACTGTAAAGATCGGTATCTTTTGGTAGCAACACAGATAAATCTTGAAAACACTTTAGTGTAAAAGCAAAAAGCAAGTTAGAAGGTGGGCGTGATGGCCCAGGACTGCTTGAGCCGAGGAGTTTGAGGCCAGCCTGGCCAATGTAGTGAGACCTCATCTAAAATAAAAGCAAAAAGTTGCAGAAGAATGTGTTGCAGGAAATAGCATGTACATCAACTTCATAAGCCCACAGAGTCCCCCTTTGATACATAACCATTTAGTAAAATGTGCTGAAGTAGGGGCTTTCGGGCAGTAATTAGCCACACAGGCACTGAGTTCATGCATGGGTCCGCTGCCCGCTGAGCACAGGAGCGTTTGTGAGGACATTGCATATGTAACCCATAGTAGTACTCTGAGCACCTCTGCATAGTAGCCTTTCCTCCTTACGCGGTGCGCTTGCTCCCCTTGGCTGCACCACTTGTCTCCGTGTTTCACAGCTGGTTGGCGTTTAAGATGAATCCTCTGCTAAGGTTGCAGAGCCCTAAATGAGGTGCCGTCCTCCTTCGGAAGTGCGCGGACACAAGCATTAGAGAGCTGAAGAACCACAGGTAGGAGAGCCGGAGCATTGGGGGATCTCAAGAGAAAGAGGAGGTGCCAACATTTACCCAGGGGGGAGGCAGACGGAGCTCCCGGGACCTGCCAAGGAGGACAGGCGGCAGCTGGTGCAGAGCAGAGTCGCTTATTGCTTGCGGACAGCCAGACATTTCCAGATGTTTAAAAGAGATTACAGGGTTCAAGAGTTTTTAAATTTTCTGGTTTAAGGGCTGGAGAGAGAGCTCAGCGGACTAAGTGCCTGCTTAGGCAAGTGCAGGGACTGCGATTTGATACGCAGCACCACATGCCCCGCCGGCCCCCCGCCGGCCACCAAGACTAGGTGTGCTGGCGCACTCCTGTCAGCCCAGCTCTGGGGAGGCTGACTACAGGAGGATATGTAAAACTTCCAGTTTACCCACCCCTCTTTTTCTCCCTAGATTTTTCACTTCTGATGCTCCTTGCAACACACAAGTGGCTATTTTACCTGTGTCTCCACGAGCAGTGGGCGCTGGCCTTCCTAGTATTTTTTTATGCAACGTATAAGATGATGTGGCAGTGTTTTATTTGTGATTTTCTTAGTTTAGCTACAATCACTGTAACACCAGTAACCTCGGTTACTTCTGAGAACCAGTCTCACAACTACGTTTAAGATCAAACTTGCCAGTCCATTTAGAGGTTAATTTTAGTTTGCCTCAAAAATGACATGTGCCCAAGATACAGAGAATTCCTCTACACAAGGCTTTATCTTTTGCAGCACTAATGTGATGTGTGTTTTAACTTTTGCTTAGTTGTAAATGAAAGTTCAAATGATCAAATTAAAAATCTCAGAAATCTGGAATTTTTAAACTTGGGAATACAGGTAGCAATTTTATTTGGCAGTTATGTGTGTAGCTGTGTCCCACCTGAGGGAAAGCTAGCCCCATGTGCCCCTGCATAAACGTTTGCCGGGTGCTGGGATCTCTTGTCAGCTCTGGGTACTTGAGCTGTGCATGTGTGGAGGACTGTGCGCCAGCCGCAGGGCGTTTCTTCAGAGCCCTGTCTCTCTCAGCGGGAAGCTGTCTGCGTCTCCTCACCTGGCTTCCTCCTTGACGTCACTGCGTCTGCCCCAGGTTTCTGTTGCGGTTTGGTTGCTTGTAGTTCCTTTAGTACGAGTTTGCAGCAGGCGGTGATTCGTTCCCTGGGCTCGGCCCAGTGCACTGCACGGCCTCTTTCATCTCGCCTTCCCTCCCTCCCTGCGGCCTCCATCTCTTGATCCCCTTCCCACCTGGCAAGATGTCTCCACACCACTCTTGCCTGTGCTTTATATGGCCCTTGTGTATAACTGACTTTCTCGCATAAGTGAAAGTGTCCGATATTTAGGCTTGTCCTTCACTTACTCCTCTTCCTGTGTGGTTTCCAGGTGCGACTTAGCGACAGATGCCTCGGGTTTGCCCTTCTGTACTGCACTAGCACTCCGTTGCGCGCTAGCACCACGTCTGCATTCATGTAGCTCTTGATGGCCATACAGACTTGTGCCAGGACTTAGCTACAGGTGTTGTGAGTCGTGCTGCTACAAATAGGGGCGTGCCTGTGTTAGTGTATATATCTTCAGTACCTTCGGCAGATACCTAGAAGGGGATAGCTCGGTGAAGTGGAACGTTCAGTTTCCTGAGGGATTCTCGTACTGCTTGCTGTAGTGGCTGTACTGATTTGCCCTTCAGCAGCGATGTAGGAGAGCTATTCCAGGCAGCCTTGCCAGAGCTTCCTACGGGATTTTTTGATGATGGCTGTTCTTTTTGGATAAGGCAGAATCTTGGTGCTGTTTTAATTTGCACTTCTCTTATGGTGAGTGACGTGGAACATGTTTTCGTCTATTTATTAGACATTTTTACTACTTCTGAAAAGTATCTATTCATTTCAGTTGCTTGTTTTTATTGGGTCTTTTATTTCATTGTACCTTTTAGTTTTTTGTATCGGCGGTCTAGTTCCGTGGACTTAACGTGCTTGCTTGGGTAAGCACAGGGGCCAGAGTTTGATCACTGCGTGGTACCCCGGGCGTGCTGAGCTGGCAGTGAAGTCCAGGCATGGTGGCCCATGCCTGTAATCCCAGCACCAGGGTGGCGGGAATGTGAATTTGAGCTTCATAGTGAGACCCTGCCTCAAAAAAACCACCCCCCCTTTTTTTTTTTAAAGATGGTTGGCAATTTTCCTTCTCTATCCTATAAACTATCTCCTAAATCTTTAGTTTTTTCCTGTGGAGAAACTTTTTAATTTGATGTGATCTGATTTTTTTGAATTCTTCATACTGTTTCTTGTACCGCTGGGGCCCGTTCATAACGGCCTTGTTATTTTGTTCTGCAAGTGAGGGATACGCTGTGTGGCCTAGGCTGGCTTCTGAATTGCGATCCTCCTAGCTCAGCCTCTTCAGTGCTAAGGCTACAGAAGTGAGCCACCGTACGTGGCTCCATCTTTCTTTCCTGGTTCTTTAAGTACGTGAGTCTCCGCAGCAGTGAATTGTGTGTGTTGGATCTTCTCTGTTCTCTTTCTTTTCCCACCCTGGGGATTGAAACTAAACCTCAGTGCGTGCTAGGTGAGCCTTCTGCCACTGAGTTACATCCCAACCCTTTGTTTGAGACAACCTTTCTAACTTGTCAGGCTGACCTCAAACTTTGTGACCCTCCTGCCCCAGCCTCCCGAATGGTGGATGGGAAAAGCAGGTACCACCGTGCCCAGCTTTCTTGGTTCTTATCACTTAGGGTTTGTCTTACTATTTGTGTACCTAATTTATGTAAGTCTAGAAGAATATCCATGCTGTGCAGAGAGGCAACGTCTGACTGGGCCTGAGTTGAGATACTTGAAAGAAGGTGTCCGTTGGGTTCCTGTCGCCAGGCACAGCGATTCATGCTGCGGTTCAGCTCCACACGCGATGCTCACTCTGGAAAGGGAGGCTTTTTTTCTGATGTACTTTCAAGGTTGTTTTCTGCTGTACATTTGAGGGAGTCAACTAGTAATGAGCACTCTGTCATCCAAAATCCATTTAGCTTTACCACTTTGGGCACATAATTTACCTCTCAGCTTTTTTCATTATTACTCATAAATGAAAATACTGACCTCAGGGGGCACTTGTGAGGGGTGAAGGGCTAGGCCTGTGTCACAGAATGGAGTGAGTCACAGGGTCCTGCTCCTGCGAGCTGCTAGACAGGGTTTGTGCTCAGAAACGAGAGTGTGATCTGTGATCTGTATGTAAGGAAATGCTGAGGCAGTGTAATTTCATGTTTTAATTTTGTTTCTTTTAGTTTCTTAGTCTTTAGGTAGGATCTTAAAGTCTGCTGAGTAAACTGTGGTTACTATTTATATTACTTGGGACTGGTGTTGACTGGGGCAGTTAGATTGAGTATAAGAAGAACTTGGTGTCCATTCCTTGTTCTTACAGACCAAGCTTTCTGCTCTTTCTCTGAGCTAAAATTAATGTGCTTTTTCAGATGCACAGCTGTAAATTCTTTCAGGGCTATAAATTCTCAGGGGAGGAAACCATGATTCCGTAATAAAGTCACTTGACGCATCCTATCTCGCAGAGCCCTGGATTTCTGTGCAGCTCTCTTGTCCGAGCTCAGTGGCTGGGACTTGAGCATGGCCGCGTGGCCTCCGTGCACCTCACGGTGACCAGTAGCCTGTGCTGGTGCTGGCAGCCTGTCTTGGTGCTGCTGGCTCCCACTGCGGTCTCACAGAGTTCATTAAATGTGGCTCCGGGCAGTCTCCATGCTGTCTAGTGTAAATCTGAGTTCATATGCACACTGAGGGCCTGGAGCCACCTGAGCGAGGAAGCAGCTGAGCTGTGCTGTCCAGGAAGCTGTCCACACATGGGGACGCTGGCCGTCAGTCAGCTTGCTGTTGCCGAGGCCCAGAACTGGACACCTGCAACCTAAAGGAGGAGGGCTTTAACGTGGCTCGTGGCTCCAGGCAGGAGCGTCTCAGCAGAGAGGTGTGGAGCTCAGAGCTGCTCCGTTCAGGCAGCTGGGAAGCGGGGAGCAGCGCCAGGGAGGAGAGGAGGGGGGCCTGGAGCCACAGTGTGTACCCACGTGCATGGCAGCAGGACCCACCCAGGTGCGCTGAGAAGGCTACTTTACTAATCTGCTAGACATTTCATAATCCTGCCTGGTTACAAATCATGATGAAAAGCCAGAGTGACCTTCTCAGACTTAGCCTAATTCTGTGTGCAGGAATCATGAGAAGGGTGTGGCGCACATGAGTACACCGCAGCGTGGGGGTGGGGGACAGCAGCCTGCGCTCAGTCGGTTTCACCAGCCTTGCCTTCCCAGGCCCCTGAGCCTTGGAGGGGACAAAGAGGAGGTGTTGGGTGAAGGAACCTCTTCAGTCAGTACTAGATTCAGAGGAGAGACGAGAAATTGTGTCAGCCATCTGCTTGAAGGCGCTGTTCAAGTACTGCTCATCCTGGCCTCTCTAATGCCCTACCTACTCTGTATGGCCCTCCTCACTTATTTTCATCAGGTTTGGCATCAGAACATCTCACTGGAAGTACCTGACATCTGTTGAATTTTAATTTGCTTGGTGATTTCACTGATGGTACGTTTAGCATAGTTTAGCAGTGGTACAGTGCACGAGTTTAATTCGGCCCACGGTTCTGGAAAAGATAGCCACGTTGGTGTTTATGTGGGAAAGGCAGCCACAGTCCTGTTTGTTACCTGATCTGGTTTGCAAACAAAAACAAAATTTTGCCAAATGTTTTGTTGCAAACCAAATTGTTCACAAACAGAAATGTTCATGAACTGAGGCACCACTGTGTTTATTTTGTGGTTGTTATTCCAGGGTGCGTATTCATATTACATTTCCAGATCAGACTTTGTTTTTAATAACAGTGATATTTTCTCCTTAACTAGTGTTTTCATTATGAAGGTAACACACAGTCATTTTAGGAAATAAAACATGTAGACCAAAAAAACCTTACAAAAATACTCAAAATCCATATATCCAAAGACAAGTTTGCAGATTTCATTTGTCATTTTGTATATATTTCTGACTTTTTTCAAAAACACAGTTAAATTTTATAATGAGTGTACAGTTTTGTTTTTATCCTGCGTTCTTGTAAAACATAGGCCTGCTTGTTCTTAGTTATCTTTAGTAGTATGCATGTTTTTCTTTTAAAAAGGAAAGGAAAAAGTAAGCCCAGGGTCTAATTACTTAAGAAATCTCCTATTTTAGTGTAAAATTAGTGATGGTGGCAGTGATTTTTAAACTGCAGGTTTTGTGAAGACTATAGTAGATTTATATGTATTTTTTAAGTTTTTAAAAAATTTATTCATTTATTTGTTTGGTACAGGGTCTCGCTGTGCAGCTCGGACTCATAGTGACCCTCCTGTCTGCACCTCCCCAGCTCTGGGAGTTCAGGGCTGCACCCACGCCCATTGGGCCGACGCACAGTACTGGGGATTGAACTGTGTTCTTGCTGAAACCGCCGAGCTGTCTCTGTAGCCCCTAACAAGTATTCTGATGTCCTAAATGTGATGTTTAGTTTGTTCTTGGCATATTTACGGAACCTTTTTCTTGCGACTAGATAACTTCAAGAATCTAGTACAGTGTGAGAAAATTTGACAAACGTCCTGCCGCCCGCCGCCCATACTTCTTCTGGTATTTTCTGGGTTTCCCATTGGTGTCAGTATCCTACATTTTCCTTTTCCTAGAGTATATTTGGTAACAAAATATTTAATACTAGATCATATTTGAATACCAGTGGTTGAATACTAGATTGTTGTTGGAAAGTTTTAAAAATGTAATTTAAGTGAATATTACAATAGCTGATTTGTCTGGTCTTCTTGATGAGCTGGGGCCAGGCACGGGAACAGAGGGCCCTTCTCTTTTTTCTTTAAGTTGCTTTTGAACATCATATGCTTAGCATTTGCCACTAATAATCACAGTGACTTTTTCACTTAGTACCTCATACTCTTACTTTTGTCTTCCAATTTTAAGCTCCTGAAGCTTCACTCAGAGTTGGTACTGTATTAGTTGCCCATTGCATAAGTTTACGCATATTTACTTGTAAGTAGAAATTCAGTGTTTTTCTATTCCTTTTTTTTTTTTTTTTTTTTGGTGGAACCAGGGATTGAACTCCGGCCCTTGTGCTTGCCAGGCAAGCGCTTATTCTACTGAGCCATCCCCCAGGCCGCTCTATTCTTTATTTTTCCAACTGTTGCGTTATTCACTACCCATTAATAATTTTACGTAGTACTTGCTCCTTATTGTCTTTATGCTGTCATCCCTCTTCAGAAAGACACTCAAGCCTTCTGCCTGATTTTCCAGCCTTTACTTCATCAGCCATACAAAGTACATTCGAGCTTCATTAAGCTTTCAATAAGTAACCTTTTTCAATGAGCATTTTTAGTTAGGGTGCGAGGGAGTAGAGGGAGTAGGTGCGTTTCCCTGTCCATCCTCTGACCAAAGAGGCACGTTTTACAGTTGCTTTAATGCCGCATTGAGATGTAACCTTATTCTGCATTTTGTATCCTTAGCTTCTTCACTCTGTTAATTTCAGTGTATTTTTGACTAAATAGTGAACATTTGGAGAGCAGGAACTAGATTTATCAAGTCTGCTTTTCTCAGTCTGTCCTGCTTTTTGTAGAAGGGAAAGAACAAAAAGGAAAGAAGGGGGGAAATTCCAGTCGAGAAAGTTATCTGCTGACTCACGGGTCTTGAATTAGCTGTGACACGCATGCAGGTGTTTGTACTCCTGTCTTACAGGTTACCTTTATGGAGTGTCGAGGAAACCGGGAGAGCCAGGAAGGGCCTTGAAAAGCCGAGTCCGGCCTTGTGCATTCTGTTAGCGAATCGGATACTGCCGCGCCGTGTGGTGATGTTTCTGTTTTAAAAGAGTGTCTAGTTCCATGCCCAGACAAACTATGTACAGGCAATGTACATGTATGTATGCAACGTCCAAAACTACGTGGAAAATTTCATAAATAACGGCATTTATCTCTGGACTGCCAGTCATTTGAATAAATAGTCAGCAGAGTTCCTTCTTTTGTCTTGAAGTTTGGGGGCTAGTCTTGCTTTTGAAGGTGTACTAGTAAAGAAATGCACAGCGATGTCCCGTGTGGGAGTCTGAAGATACGGCACGTGTTTGGAGGTCTGCCTTTCT
>NW_004524583.1:30133105-30168299 GCF_000260255.1 Octodon degus
GCACTGTTCTTTATGCCCTTGGCACAGATGTTGTTTTTATTCAGTTCCTTGAATTATTTATTGTCCTCACTTCCTTACTATTCATTTCTTTAAAAAATGATTTTTCCATTTTTTGTTTGGTTAATTCTTTATATAAAAAAGATAACCAGTATGTACCTCACGTGTTTCATCTAGAGTTTAGAGATGAAGGTCGTGACTAGCGATTCGGAGGTAATAGCACAGAGGTGACACTTAAAGCTGCCAGCCACTCAGACCCCTTGAGTGTGGTACGTGCTCCGTCCTGCTCACCCACCACCGCATGTGCTGCTCCTCCAGCAGCTTCATTTTCCTGTCTTTGTTCATTTGGACAAATGACTGTGATCCAACCACGACAGCACGCTGCTTTCCACAGTAATACTTCTGTTGCACTCTCCAACCTGCTGTCTCACTATGATGCATGCAGTGCTCATACACATTTTGATAGCATTACCCTTTACGTCCCTGTCCAAAACATGAAAAACGGCAAGAGAATTAAACCGAGGACATCCCGAGTTCAGCAGCTTTTAGGTGGAGCCTGCTAGTGATTGTGAGTGTGGGCCGAAGGAGAGGGGTCAGAGTGCCTGGTTATCACAAGGTCCAGAAAAGAGTTTTCGGGAGGGGTCACAGTGCACCTACTTCTCGCAGCCACAGGGCTGCCTTGAAGAGAGCCTTGGGGACTTGCTTTCTTCTGCGGGCTTGGTGTTCGGAGTGGCTGAGCTGGAGTGGTGCCACCACATCTGCCCGGCCAGGACATGGTTCTTGCTGTTAAGGAGCATCCAGTCGGATGGAAGTGCACAGGAGGGCGCCCGGCCTGACTCTGGACGGCCGCAGCCCCGCCCGCCGCATCTTGTTGCTTGCTTACTTTCCCTGTTATGCCTGAGCCATTTTATTTCCTCACGTTGTTCTAGGACCAGCTACTCAGTCCTTGCTTAGAAGAGAATGGATGGATGCTGGGAGTGACTGAAAAGAGAGGAGGAAGAGAAGAAAGCACTTCTCTCTGAGGAAGGGCATTATCAGGAAGGGTGGCCAGCTAATTTTGATGAAGACTTTCAGCTGGTAGACTTGAACTTACTAAACTAACCATAGTCCCTCTAGATGCTGTTAATATTCTGATTAAATAGATTCACCATGGACTTAAGTAATATTGAAATGTAAAAGTAAATATGTGATAAGGAAAATTTTCATATACTCTGCTGTTTGAAAGATGAAAGTGACACACTGTGACTTGTTCTACTGTTTAATTCTGTGGCTGTTTACCATAACTCTTTACCCTTAGGCACATTTTCTGATACTTAGAATTGCTAATAATTGTCCACATATGTTCCCTACTTAAGTCCACTCCAAAGAACAGGTTTACGGTGTTGCTGAGCTGCTGTCACTTGACACACTTGGCCAGGCACCACGACTTCCAGCTGGTAGTTTAGTAAGTGAAAAGCATGTGTATTTGTATACATTCTAGGAACTGCCTAAAGTTGATACTGCACCTCCAAAAGGTTCGATGCTGTAAATGAGGAAAGGAAGAGAGTGGAAAAGGCAGGATGGGAAAAATAGATGAAGAAAACGTCCTCCTGTTTACTGGAAAAAAAAGTTTCTGTTGCCCATTTCAAACCTCTTCAGTTTTTACAGGTGATTATACTGGTCTGTCTCTCTCTCTCTCTCTCTCTCTCTCTCTCTCTCTCTCTCTCTCTCTCCCTATGTGCTCGTTTGTGTTTTGAAATGAAAATAAAATGTTGAGTTACAACAGTCAAGATGTAATGAGATTCTTGACATTTCTATTATTTTACTGAGAAACTTTTATATTTAAAATGTGTTAAAACCCATTAAAAATATAGGCAGAAGAGGAGATGGTTTGGAAGAGAAAATGCTGCAGACTGGGCATTTTGAAGTTGTGTTTTAATGACAGCCTTAGGTTCCTCCTAAATCGGTGTGACTTCACATGGCCCGGGAGGACAGTCCTGCAGTGCACGATTTCCTAAGGCAGATACCACGTGGCGGGAGTGAGTTTTTGTTGTAGTGGGCTTGGCCTGTTGGCCTCCTGAGAGCAAGTGCTCTGGGACTAGGAGGCGATGTGTCTGGATCTCTGTGAGCATATAAGACATGCTACTCTTTCTGCTGCTGTATTCCTTGGAGATTTGTTGGCGCCACCAGAGTTTGGGTTTTCATGGTGGCTGTTTTGAGATGGACAGGCGTTTGTGTTTTGGTCCAGTTCATTGGTTTTCCTTCCATTCAGTGAGGACAACTGCTTGCACCGTGGTTCCAGTCATGTATGTACGCCATCCCTTGCAGCTGCTGAAAGCAACAGTTAGCACGCTACTTGGCTTAAAGGTTTGTAGTTGAAAGACCAGTGAGTAAGTTCTGGAATGTGAAGGAGAGCATGACAATCTGGTGACAGTGTCAAGAAAGCTCAGCAGTCAGGCTTAATTATGTAGCAGCACAAAGCCACTGACCCTTTCACCAAAAAGTGAGTGAGAACAGTGGGCACTTATTTATCTCACTGGCTGCCCAGTCCCAGGCTGCGTGAGCCCTGCATTCTGCAGGCATTGTGCGTTTTTTAAAATACCCCTAAATGTTCCAGCTTTAAATAGCAACGAGTCTGCTGAAATGTTGCTGTGTGCTGCAGGAGAAATGAAAGCGGCTGCCTTGGAGGCAGGAAGCCGACAAGCAAGATGCTTAATTATCGTGGAAGTAAGTGCTTGTTACTGTTGAGTGTGGCGGGCGTGCAGGGAGCTCGGGTCCTTCTCAGTGTCAGGGCGTGATTTGTAGACAATGCCACTCTGTCAGCTCAGTGCTGGTTCAGCGGCGTCTTTCCAAACATGTATCTGGCAAGCATTTAAAGGCCACCTCTTGTGTAATTTGCAGTCTTGGAAAAGGATCCTCTGCCTCTCTTTTCAGGATGTACGCAAGCATGCAGGATTTTGCACTTAGAATCTGTGGCTCCTGCCTCCTGCCTGCCATGCTTACGAGGAAGTTGGTTTTCCTGCCTGGCACCTGGAAGGGTGCTGACAGTTCTCTGTAGTCTGCTGGGGATGTGGAAGGGCTGCACAGAGCAGCGTCTTCCTGCTGCGTCGTCATAGATGAGCGCTGATGGGGTGGGGTAGGCTGTGCTGCTTAAGGAAATGAAGGCATCGTATTGATTAGTGAAAGACTTCCAGCTGTAAGAGTGGATGAAACTAAGGAGAGATTGGAAAGAGGTGCTGACGAATGCCAGAGTCATCCTGCAATATGCCTCACCTAGGTAAGTAATAAAGTAGATACCGATCTGGAGGAGTGCTAGTAATGATATAATGGCTCCAGAAGAAAACCTGTTTATTTTTTCTGCTGCGTTTGCTCTTGCCAACTATGTTAAGCCCTTGTAAGGAAACAAGTGTTGAATTTGGAATACAGAAGGAGTTATGAAATAAGTTTGCAGTATTATTCATAAAATCATTTTTCAGTTTTTAGTCTTGTCAAAAACCTGCTTTTGTATTGCTCGAGTTGTCTGCTCTTTGGCGTTGCATCTCCGACTTCGGCTCTGCAGTGGCTCGTGGTGTTTCATGTGATCAGAGGTCATTGGGGCGAAAGTCCAGCCTTGCGGCAGTGGTCTTACTGCTGCGGAGCAGGACGTGAAACCCCAGCTCCTGCCTCATGAAACACTTCAGTTAAGCTAAAGTAGTGATCGTCTTTTCAGTATAAATGATGGATTTTACTAAATGCTTTTAACGCCTTTCTTTCAAACCTGCTTTACTGAAAATAATGGATCTTGGAACTGTGAACCACAATCTAGTGTTAGAACTTTTATTTTCATCTGTCTGATTTTGACAGTTGCGTGTTTGTTTTCAGGAGTATTTATCAAATGTGAATTCATATCATCCTTCTGTTTTTTTTAGAGAAAGCTTGGGATTATGGCAGTTGTGGAGCCCCACTGATGCAAGTTCCATTCAGTTTCTTCTGAAAGAAAGCCATCTGCTAAAGCGAAGCTAAGAAACTATTGTGGATTATAATCATTTTTAAGATCTGGATCTTCAGTAGTTTGAAAATCAGGCAACATTTAACCTTTTCGATGAAAAAGCTTAAGATTTCATGCAACGGTTGTACATTTCGGAAGCCATTCTCCAAAAGGGAAGTGCACATCTAAAACACAAATATGATTCTTTCTGCAGGGATTTAAGTCTGATTGATTTTACATCATGACCAGCTTGAAACGGTCACAGACAGAAAGGCCTGTTGCCACTGACAGGGCCTCTGTTGCTGGCACAGATGGCGCCCCCAACGTCCACGCTGATGACTTCTACATGCGCCGCTTCCGGGCCCCAAACGGCAGCTTAGGTTCGTCAGTTATGGGTCCTGTGGGGCCGCCGCGGAGTGAGGGCTCTCACCATATAACCTCCACTCCTGGCGTCCCCAAGATGGGGGTTAGGGCGAGGATTGCAGACTGGCCTCCAAGAAAGGAAAACATAAAGGAATCTAGCCGTTCAAGCCAGGAAATAGAAAGCTCAAGTTGCCTTGAGAGCCTGTCCTCCAAAAGCAGTCCTGTGAGTCAGGGGAGTTCTGTGAGCCTCAGTTCCAGTGACTCAGCCATGCTGAAGAGCACACAGAGCACACGGGAGAGCAAGACCAGGCCAGCGGAGAGCATGGACTCCAGGTTTCTGATGCCTGAAGCCTACCCCACTTCCCCCCGGAAAGCTCTTCGCAGAATACGGCAGCGGAGCAACAGTGACATCACCATAAGCGAGCTTGACGTGGACAGCTTTGATGAGTGTGTCTCACCCACGTACAAGACTGGGCCCTCGTTGCACAGGGAGTACGGCAGCACATCTTCAATTGACAAGCAAGGAACATCTGGAGAAAGCTTTTTTGATTTGTTAAAGGGCTATAAAGATGATAAATCTGATCGAGGTCCAACTCCGACCAAACTCAGTGACTTTCTCATTGCTGGTGGGGGAAAGGGTTCTGGTTTCTCTTTAGATATTATTGATGGGCCCATCTCACAGAGAGAAAACCTTAGGCTTTTTAAGGACAGGGAAAAACCACTCAAACGACGTTCCAAGTCTGAAACCGGAGACTCGTCCATTTTCCGTAAATTACGCAATGCCAAAGGTGAAGAACTTGGGAAATCGTCTGACCTTGATGACAGCCGATCAGAAGACTCTGTCAGGCCCTGGACTTGTCCAAAGTGCTTTGCCCACTATGATGTCCAGAGCATATTATTTGATTTGAATGAGGCAATTATGAACAGGCACAATGTCATTAAGCGGAGAAACACCACTACAGGAGCCTCGGCGGCGGCCGTGGCCTCCCTGGTGTCTGGACCTTTGTCTCATTCGGCTAGTTTCAGCTCTCCCGTGGGCAGCACCGAGGACCTGAACTCCAGAGGCAGCCTCGGCGTGGACCAGGGCGACGACAGAAGCAATGAGCTTGTGATGAGCTGTCCATACTTTCGGAATGAGATCGGTGGAGAAGGCGAACGGAAAATCAGCCTGTCCAGATCAAATTCAGGCTCGTTCACCGGCTGTGAAAGTGCCTCCTTCGAGTCTACCCTCACCTCCCACTGCACAAATGCAGGCGTGGCGGTGCTGGAGGTGCCCAAGGAGAGCTTGGTGCTGCACCTGGATCGAGTGAAGAGGTACATCGTGGAGCACGTGGATCTTGGCGCGTACTATTACAGGAAATTCTTCTACCAGAAAGGTGAGTAGAGATGGTCTGGGTTTTTAAAATTTCTTTTGCTATATACTGTGGAAAAATAATATATTAATGTTTTTAGCAGTATGATAGGTTTTGCATGAATACCTTTCTCAGAGGTAAAATATTTAAATACCGCTTTGTTGAGCTTCTTTTACATTTTTTGAACTACTTTCCCCTTTCAGGAATACAGGTGTCTTGTATGTTAAATATTAAATTTGAAAAACCCTTCTGACTTAGTGAATGAAATTACCGTCCTTGTTGTACACTTGTCACTTCTGGGATGAGTATGTAAGTTTGAAAATATTTTAAATATAGCCTTTTAAAAAAGATTACAGGAGCAATTTTAATGCCACCTTTCTGTTAGCACTTTCTGCAGTTAGTCCAGGATTTCTTTGCCACTTCAGTGCTACTAGTAAATGGAAATTGCAAGTGTTCCTGTTTCCCAGGAGCATCAGCCAAAATAAATTATATTACTTGACAGATAAAAGTTTAGGTCCTCAGTTTGAGTCGAAAAAAATCAGAGGAGGAAAGTGAGTTTAACACTGGCAACTTGGTTTTAGTCTTTGTGTGTGAGTGTGTGTGTAAGAGGGAGGGAGGCAGGGAGAGGTGAGCTGAGGTTGTACTGTCTGACCCCCCTTCTTAAGAAAGGCCCCGGTTTGCTGAGGAGCAGTGAACTCTTGGGAGCTTTCTCACAGTTTCTGGAGCGGCCCTGTAACTGAGGGGTGAGTGTCAGTCATGCTGCGCCGCAGGCTGAGTGCTCAGCGAGCAGGGGATCGTTGGCTGCCCCAGCGGTCTGCAGCCAGGTAAAGAGGCCTCTGGTACTGGAGGCTGCCCACCACAGACCCCTAGGGTTTTGAGTCCCCACCACTGTTGTAGAGCTTTAAATGCTGTGCAGATTTATCCTTCTGAATGAAGTGTAACTTCAGGTCTGGCGCTCACTATTAGTGTACGATGCTGTTTCCCTTAGGATAAATTTATCTTAAGATTATTCTGCAGTGGACCCCCCCAGGGATTACTGATCGGAAGCGCCTTGTCTCAGTGCTAAGTGTCTGTGTCTTTCCTTATTCCTGAGTGTCTGTGGCATGAGTCCTGGAATCAAAGCAAATGAAAATCTGTCTCTCCTTCTACTCCCAGGACTGGGGCTTGAACGCGGGAACGTCACACTATCTCTCAGCCCTTTTTAAATTTTTGAATTTTGAGACAGGGTCTTCCTAAGTCGCTAATTGTTTCAGTCCAGACTTAACACTTGGCTACACTCCTGTCTCAGCCTCCCAGAGTGCTAGGTTTATGGGCATGTGCCATCACACCCTGTGTTATCTTTAAACTATATTTTCTCTGAATAATTTTCTGGAATTCAGATTTTAGGATTATGTCTTTTTTATACTCACCTTTAATGTACAGGATTTGTTAGCTTCACAGACTCAACATTTGGGGCCAATGGCTTTTTTGTATAGTAGTGGACACTTGTTCCTACTAACAGTCTAACAAATTTTTTCATTTCAACCTCTTGGTGTCCATGAGTTCAGTACTATTTTTAACCCATTTTCCAAATGAACAAACTGGTATTCAGGCACAGCGCTGCCCTGGAGCCTAGTACATTTTGTGGACTGGAGTTACCCTTTGTAATCTTGACCACGGTTGTGTTCTCCATCATTGTTTTTTGACCTGCACTTACGTTACACCAGTGGAGGGGGAAACTTATTTAAAGTATTTCATCTTTCAAAAGCATGGAATGAAAATTTGAATATTGAAAGTCTGCAGTAGTCTTGCTTATTCATAACAACCCATAAATCTAAAGGCCACTAATTCAGTAGTGACTAATTTGGAGGATGGAAAACATTCTTATTAAGAAGAAGTGGAAGTGCTTAGTTGAAAGCAGTTTTAAAAAGGGCATTGTTTTAAAAATGTGTGTCTAAAATAGTGTCTTTCGCTTAAGGTAAGAATACAATTGCCTATCTCCCAGGAATCCAAGCTTTTGAGTCTTTCAGGGTCCTCAGCATATCTATCAATCGTATAAGCCCCAAGAGCAGTGTCAGTGTGGACATTAACAATCTGGCATGGAGTGCATCGGTTTTTCTGAGTTTCCATCACTGCCTTCCCCATTTCAAATCTCACGGCTTTTAATGGCAGTCTTACATTCTTTCCAGAACCTTCAACGTAGATTTATAGAAACATCTTTTCTACCCGTATGTCATCAGATTCCATGATGGTCACATTTCATAATCAAGCTATAATGTGTCAGCTGGCATCAGCAGGTCTAGGGAGGTGCAGCCGACCCTGCCTGCGTAGTCCTGCTGGTGGCAGCAGAGCGTGCGTGGCTCAGCATCGTGTCAGAGGAGTGGCCACAGTCAGGTGCGGGAAACTAACTGGCCTCCGAAGTCAGGACGGAGAACGCTGCTCCGTGGGCCCTGCGGGCCCTGCAGGGAGAGCTTCGCTGAGAGGTGGGCCGTTCACCACAGTATGGTGGTGGCTCTGAGCAGCCATGTGTGAGGCAGAGACCATGCCCCCGGATGGTGTACTTTAGAACTTAGGTTATCAGGCCAGCCAGCCAGCTCAGCAGACTGAAGTGCCAGCTTGGGCAGAGCACAGCGGCTGGGGTTTGATCCTCTACCTGCCTTGCCAGCCCCACCCCGGGATGTGCTGAGATGGCAGTTGAGACTGGACGTGGTGGCCCTGGCCTGTAATCCCAGCGCTTGGGAGGCTGAAGACAGGAGGATCACCAGGAGTCTAATCTGTGTAGTGAGACCCTGTAGACCCTGTACTAAATACATTAAAAATAGAAAGGCAGAACTTATGTTATCTGTATTCTTATGGCAACATACAAATAAATAATTCTGTGAAGACTTTGCTGTCAGCTTTGATACACTAAAATTAGTATCTTAATTCATTTTCCCTTGCTAGAACCGTAGAGTGACTCCTCCTGCTGAAGGAGCCGGGCGGGGTTGGATGGAGTTTACCCTCCCTCCTCATCCTCTTCATCTCTAGTTTCGGGAGTGCTTACCGCATGCCTGGCTCCACTGTGACTGAGGCTCTGGGGAAACACTGCGGAGGTTCCCTGTGGCCACTGTTACATGTAAAGTCTCATCACATTCAGCTGATAATGTGATAGCTTTTTGTAGACCTTATTTTGCAGATACAGACTTTAGAGGACACACAGTTCCAACATGCCAGCCACTGATGCTGAACCTTTTAAGGCTTTCAGTGGCAGGGCCTGCTGCAGCATGCGTGCCGTGCCGTCACCACTGGTGTAAGCCGCGCCCGTGTTGGGAAACGCTGGGGCAGGGCTGAGGAGATAGCTGAGCGGTCTGCAGGCCTGCCTGGTAAGTGCAAGGACCCAGGTTCAATCCCCAGTACTGCATGCTGCACTTGCCCCCGAACCAGGGTGGTCGCGCATGCCTGTAATCCCAGCACTGGGGAGGCTGAGACAGGAGGATCGCTATGAGTCCCAGCTGCAGAGCAAGACCCTGTACCAAATGAAAAGTTTTTTTAAAAAAATGCTGGGGCAATAGAGGAACTGTAGTGTTTGGACTTACTAAGCAGACAGCATGTCATTAATGTTCCCTCTTCTTTCCCTTGTCCTCACGTCTCTTTTCTGGTTTTTTTGTTTTGTTTTGTTTTTTGGTGCAGGAGGGGTGAAAGTGTGTGTGTGCGTGTGATTATACTGAGTTTTACCAGGGATGAAATAATGGTAACAAGATAGCTCACATTTATGGTATTGCTTTTTGTTTTATGTAGACCTCCTGCTTAATTTCAGTGACGCGACTGCAGCTTCCTTGGGGAGACACAGGCTAGGCGGTAGGGAATTCATTTTAACCTGGCCGTCTTCTTTGGAGTGCATACATTTTGTTTTTATCTTTTTATTTTTTATTTTTTTGGTGGAACCAGGGATTGAACTCAGGCCCTTGCGCTTGCCAGGGAAGCGCTTATTCCACTGAGCCATCTCCCCAGCCCCATACATTTTGTTTTTAGTTTTTATTTAGTCACCATGATTGAAATGCCAAGAAGATTTCTAGGAGGAAAACCCTGCATCACAGAGTAGTTAGGCTTAGCCTTGCACAACCTGGATTGCTGCCAGGCCGTGACAGGCCTCATTTTCTGTGGTCCTACAGGACTGGTCTAGCTTTTTGCCAAGTGTGCGACTGTCTATAAGGCATATTCTATTATACAGATCTGTTTTTTGATCAGTACCATGCCTGCATCCTGCAGTGACTACATTCACTGTGGGGCTTTGGCACACATCTCAGTTCTGTGAGGTGTATTCTTGAGTCTCATTCCAAGGGCTGCATTAAGGAAAGACAGGTGGCTGTGGGTTGCTGTGGCAGTGGCGTTTGTTGTACCATTGGCCAACAGAGTTGGTGGGCTCATCTGCGTGCCAGGTGGAGTGTTGTCCTCCAAATCCAGTTACTGAAGATGCTGTGATAGGCCTCGTCCTGTTTCCAGTAGCTGGGAGAAACTGCTTTCTCAGCTAAGATCACTTCCTACTTCTGCAAAGGAACAAAACTAGTGCTTATGCATCTAATTACTTTCATAACTCTTATTTTATTTATTTATTTATTTTGTGCAGAACTGGGCATTGAACTCAGGCCCTTGCACTTGCCAGGGAAGCACTTATTCCACTGAGCCATCTCCCCGGCCCCCTCTTTGGTGACTCTAGAGCACCACATTTTATTCCTGCCACTCACCTTCCTCCTGCTGTCCCTCCCCCTGTACGCACGTTAGGGTCAGCAGTGTGACTCACAGCTTGAGAAGACATGCTGGTCTTCAGCTGCTCCTGTGGAGTCATTTCCACTGCCGCTTATTGTCTGGGGATCAGCCATCTCCAACGTCCCTTTGGGGTTTTGCACATAAGCACACGTGTGCCAAGCGACAGCTCTAGCACTGGTACATTCGCAGCTTTGCTCTCAGGACAGTGCTTCAGAGTCGAGTCTGCTAAATGAGCCTCATTAGCAGCTAGTGTACGTTTTAGTGGGGTATCTTATAGTACACAGAGCACATGAGAAGCTCAAGCAAACAGAAGGGTGATCTTTCTAGATTGAGACGAACAGCTTCCTTAACGTCAGGCCTCTAGGCCTCTCTAGCCTGATAAGAGCTTGATAGTTACACCCACACCACTCTAAATGGTTTTTTTTTTTTTTTTTTTTCTTTCTGAAAAGCATATTCTTTTCTAGAATGTAAGCTTTTTTCTCAGAGGGCCTGTGTGTGTCTGTGCATATTTTGTGGGTGGGTGTGAGTGTCTGCATCCTGACTTGCGGGACACTGAGCTGGCCCTGAGGTGGCTGCACTGCGCCGTGCCGGGCGTTTGCGCCTCCCTGGCCAGCAGAAGATGAAGCGAGCTCAGCCCTGCGTTCTTGGTGTGGAGTGAGGGTGGGAGAGCGAGAGCGCTCGCATTCAGCCAGCGGGCCTCCAGACCCAGCACGCCACTCCCCCAGTGATCTGTGAGCGGATAAACAGGGCAAGGGTCATAATGCAACATTCATTCATTTTTGGTAATTTTAGGGAAGGGTCTACAGGGCATTCAGGGTCGTACTACTAGATTGGACTGGGAGTGGTCCACTGTTTGCAGCCTCCCAAGTGCTGGCATTACAGGCGTGCGCCACCACGCCCAGTCTCAGTTGCCATCTCAGTGCACCCCTGGGACGGGGCCTTCAAGGCACATTGGGAATCGAACTCTAGCTACTGCGCTCCGCCAGGCGCTTTAGTCCACTGAGCTCTCTGGCTGGCCCATGTAATTCAACATTTAAAAGCTAACATATTGTTTCATTTTATTTTTGCTCACTCACCTTTTTTATTAGTACAGATTGATTATACAGATTAATAAGTATCATTTTGGCTGATCTATATATGCATATAATGATCCTCCCTACTCCAGTTTCACCTGTACTTGGTGGAGAAGTTTAATAGATATAATTATTTTGCATATAATTATATAATTCTATTCATGCCCCACATCACCCACCCTCATACCACCTCTTTTTCTCCCTTGTTCTTATGGAGGAAGCACCTTAAGGAGGGTCAGCCTAATCGCAAAAGTGGTACCTTCAGGAAAAAGAAAAACTCACCAGGGAGCACTTGGTAATATGTAGCTAAGTATATTCTAAAAGTACTTGCTTATTTTGATTATTTTTTCTTAAAAAAAAAAAAATCGCTCTGCCTCACATGACAACACATGCCTCTAATTCCAGTCCTTAGGAGGCTGAGGCTGCCCTGAGTCAGTCAGCCGGGGTTACACCGGGACTTCAAGGCTAGTGAGACCCTGTCTCAAACAACAAACCAACAAATGACAAACAAAATCTTGCATGAATGCAGGATTATTAGGCTAAAAAAAAAAGTATTGGATTCTCTGCCGTGTAGAATTTTTGAGAATATTCTATACCGCATTTGGTTTTCTGCCAGGGACAGGTTTCTTCCAGGAAGGACACATTTGTCCTCCTGAGCCATGGCTTCCTCCATGCCCTTGAATTTAGCAGTTACTTCTTTAAAATTTAGTAGCGAAAGGTTCAATGCATGTATTATTTTAATTGCCCTTTATGTTTCTTAAGATTACATGATAGCATACCTCACTTACGTGTAGTTCTCTGTTCCTTCCCAGAAGACTTAGGGCACCATAGAGGCTCCTCAGAAACTACCCTGGGAATGTGCCTCACTGTCGTCTTTGGTTTGAAATGAGCTCTCACTCTGTTGCCCAGGCTGGCCTTCAGCTCCTCAGCTCACGTGATCTTCCCCCTTAGCCTTATGAGGAGCACGTGCTGCTGACCCAGACAGGCCCGTAGCTGTTAGGTCCTCCGTGTTTGTTCCTTTGCAAGTCAACTCGCCCCCTTTGCTGTGATCGTCAGGCCCACATTGCTTGGTCGGACCCAGGTCCCGGGTGCCTGTACCACGCGGGTTCAGAGGGTGGTGGGAGTGGTCAGAAGGGCACGTACTTCAACTTTTTCTCCATGTGCTTTATTTGAAAATGAACATAGACTGTCAGAGGCCACTGGACTTTGAGATCATCTTTATTTATTTATTTTTAAGGGTTTTGGTTTTCTAGCTTTTTGAGACAAGGCTTCACTGTGTCGTCCAGGCTGCTCTTGAACTTACTATGCAGTCTAGGGTGCTCTTGGGCTCTTGGTGATCCACCTGCCTCAGCCTCCTGAGTGCTGAGATAACAGCTGTGCACTGCCTCTAAGCAAGATCAGCTTTTGTTTTTAAAGATCCAATTATGAAATGTAGACTGTTTTGGAGAACTGGTGTGAAAATGTGTTCTATGGCCCATGTAGAGTTTCAGTGAGAAATTTATTATAGACGCTAATGCCAGAAATTGTTTGTGGGAACTAGCAAAGCGTTCGGCTTTCTGTTGATCAGTAATGCTTCCAGAACTTACTGTTTTGTGTCAGGCCACATAACCTTCATGACGTGTTTGCTTCCACCTTTGTCTTTTATTTTCTTGTTCTATTAGTATGACTTATATGTGTGGCTTATCATTAATGGCCTCAAAATTGTTTTCTCAAAAGACACTGGGTTACATTATGTCTTAGCAGGTGCTTCCCAGGCCTTTGCCCCAGTTCTGGCCATGCTGCTCGCACTCCTGGCCACTTGCGTCCGGGTTGCTGTCCAGTCACCGCCTGTATCGTGTGCGCAGGCCTTGTAGTAGCGCTGCGCCCCTGTCAGTGCCACCACTGGTGCGGGATGCATAGGCTTGAAACGCGTGAGCGTCTCCCCTGCCGCCACGCTTGGAAGCCCGTGCGAGCCTGCCTGCAGGTAGCAGCTGCCGTCTGCTCATCACATCCATGCTCAGGTCTCTGTTGTCAGACTTGGGTTTTCTGTTGTTCGAATTGTAGCAATAGGTATTTTTAGTCTTTTTAGACGTTTCCCTGCCCAGAGTTCCTGTGGCCTTTGCCCGCTAAGTCCTTTGCTTAGTCATGCTAGCAAGTGTGCCAGGTGGGTCATGTGCTGCGACTGGGAACCGCAGCTGGCTCAGGGCCTGGCAGTAACACCTGTGAAGCATGAAAGGGGGAAGGAAGCAGAATTTACCAGCGGAAGCCTCCAGTCCGTGATTCCATCGGATACCACCAGGAGAAGGGGGCGCGGATGGGAAGAAAAGTGAAGCAGGGACTCCTAGACGTGGATGTGTATCGACAGAAACCCAACGTAGCAGAGCAGAGGTGAGCTTTAGAAAAGTCACATGTTGCTGAGTGTGACCAGGTTCTGTAAAACCCCAGCCCAGCCTGGACGCTCACTCAGTGACCAGCGGCCGCGGGAGGAAGGCACGTGGCACAGCGGCTGGCCGGCTGCGAACTCCAGGGCTCGGAGCCAGGGCCGTGGAGCTGGTTGTGCTTTTGGTGGCGAGGCTGCCAGCACGCCCCTCCTGCAGGTGGAGCGCCTGCCGCACGTCTGGCTGCCACGCCTGGTGTGTGCCACAGCGTCTCCAACAGTTACTCGCAAGTCCCTCTCCCGCCCCTGTGGAGCGCATCCTCTGGTGGAGGGAAGCAGACAGTAAACAAGATACCAGACAGAAG
Source organism: Octodon degus (assembly GCF_000260255.1). NCBI lineage: Eukaryota > Metazoa > Chordata > Mammalia > Rodentia > Octodontidae > Octodon > Octodon degus. The sequence goes on from NW_004524583.1 coordinate 30,147,283, forward strand.
CACAAGTGAGCTTGTTATAAACTACAGAAATGGAGAAAGAAAGCCTGCCCCTAATTCCAGTAGTTTTACTAATATTATCTTTTCGTATACATGCGTATTTATTATCCATGTTTTTCTGTTGATGATATTACCCTGAAAGTTTTCACAGGTGCACTGTTACTCATTTTTCGTGTGGTCACACCATACTTAGCACCGCTTTGTGCCAGGTACCGTGCCTGGGAGGAAAACAAGTCCAGGCACCTGTGCCTTCATGTGTTGACAGCATGCAGTTCATTCTTATTTTATTTATTTATTTATTTATTTGTTTTGGCGGAACCAGGGATTGAGCTCAGGCCCTTGCACTTGCCAGGCAAACTCTTATTCTACTGAGCCATCTCCCCCCAGCCCCTCATTCTTACTTATTGTATTTATTTAACTTAACTCTGTAATGAAGTTTACGCTTTTTTGCCAAGCCAAAGGGTACACCAGGGGCTCAAATGCCATTTTCGCTTGTTTTTTGGTTTTGAGACGGCCTCACCGCGTAGGTCACCCTAGCCTTGCATGCACTGTGTAGTCCAGGCTGGCCGCAAATGCCCTGCGATCCTCCGGCTCAGCTTCCCAGGTGCTGGGACCACAAGCATGCGCCACCATGTCCAGCTCAAATACTCTTTTCAGCCCCAAAGTCCATGCAGTTTCGCAAGTAGGCCAGCCCACTTTTAAGAAGCTGTTTACTGAGTTTCACCTCAGAATCCTAAGACTTTGTAAGTCAGCAATTACTCATGTTTAACAGTAATTACCAGGTTAGTGGAGGGGTTTGGGCCAGCTTTGGGGCATGTGGCAAGTCCTGCATGAATGTCCCCGTCCGTTACTCTGACCTGATTCTGAGGCAAAATCTTAAACTATTTAGTGCTCGGAACCTTGGACCTTAAAATTAGGATGAGCCCTTTGAGTCCAGAGACTGAGGATCTCTTGAATGTTTTGTTTTCAGGCAAGAAGAGTCAGGTGTGAATGGCCTTGTATTCCCTTCTTTTGGGCAAACCTAAGAGTGTGTATGTCTGTAACTGGACCCAGGGCCCTTTCACGGAGTTATATCCAGAGCTCTTCCCCCCCCCCTTTTTTTCCAGCCAGGCTCTTACTCTGCAGTTCGGGGCCATCCTCCCTCCCTCCCTCCCTCCCTCCCTCCCTTCCTCCCTCCCTTCCAAAACAGGATCTTGTTAAGGCACTAAGTTACCCAGCCAAACTCCAACTTGTGCTCCTTCTGCTTCAGCCTCTCAGGAGAGAGTGCTGGAATTACTGATGTGTGCCGCTGCACCTGTCTACCTAGGTTTCAGTCTTTTGCAGTTTTCTTCTTTTTTTTTTTATTATTATATAGTGATTATATTCTTGGTAGGGAGTTGATACATATTCACAACACATCTTCATCTTCTTCCCCTTCCCTAACTCCAAAAGAGAATTTTTTTTGTTGCTTTCCGACCTTAAGCTTTATTTTGTCTTTTAATATAATGTATAGTTATAATGAAATGTAGTAAGTTGCAGAAAAATAAAAGGCATTTGAACCCAGTAGGAGAGAGGAACAGTTCCACAGGAACTTGTGCTATGGATGAACAGTTATACCACTGGCATCCAAATTCTGTTTCAGTGGCAGTGCTGAGTCACAGTGCACGTCTGTTACTTACCCTGACAGTGGAGCGCTCATATCCCACCAAATAGACTTGTAACAAAAAGCAGTTTCAAATACTAAACCTGGAGAGGTGGCTGGAGCCAGCTGGAGGAGCCGCAGGGCTCTGTCCTTCGGTCTGCGGGCGTGATGCGACTCAAGTCTGTCGACTCGGTACTTGGAGCCTGGCGTTCTTTTTCTACAGCACTTGCGCTTCTTCTACAGAAAATGGAGACGCTCTTCTTTTTCCTTCTGTGTAGTCAATTAGGGTAACTCTAAGATTAGGATGTGGATATTTTTGTGACTTAGCATGGATTGCCATATTGCTTTCTAAAATGGTTGCTACCAATCCAGAGTGCCGCTGGCAGTGCATAAATATATTGCAGCTCTACTTAGGGTTGTTTTTCTCATTTCTGAAAAATGGTTTCTAATTGTGTTAGGCATAAGAAAGCAGACAAGTTTTGCTTGCTTTATGCTTGTATTCATGATGTTTCTTTTCCCTATTTAAAGTTTTAATTGTACAGAAATATTTTAAGCTACAAATCGTAACTGATACGTTATTTTAAGATGACAATATGTTTTTGCTCTTTATACTTACTCCGTCTAGTATGTTCGTGTCCCTGGCGAAGTGCAGAATAAAATGTTAGTATTTAGTTCATAGGTATCGTGGAAAGCAGTAGAAACACTTCAGAAACTGCGACTTGGATCCTGTAACTCATGTGACTATATTTTATTCTTCTCTTGTACATTTGAAAGGCCAGCTTATTTTCCTTGCCTGTGTACATGTGTATGCACAATTTATAAGCAGCAGTCTGTGTCTGAGCAAATTGTGTGGAGGTGTGAACTATTAAATGTCTGCCCTCTGTAAGAATGCACTTTGTATTATAGTTGTGAATATACCAAGTAAAAATGTGGCTACTTTTATGTAATGGTGCATAATGACAGAGTTCTGTGGTGGCACCCTCGGTGCCACCCTAGCCACAGCTCAGAAAGGAGCTGGCGAGGTGGGCAGGTGTGTGTCGCATCCGACCCAGGGGTTGGGGGAGCAGTGGCCACGCGTGGCCACAGCGTCGATGGTGCTCCCTTTCAGCTCGGAAAAACGTTGGCTTCTCGCACATTGGGGACTCTCATTGTAGGTCATCTGACGAGACAAATTGTGTATCCCTTTAGGCAGCAACTTGTATTCCACAGTTTCTATTCTTAATAAAATTTCAGAATTTTTGGAGAACCAAGTGATACATACAATTGCTGAGCAAAAGAGCTTTGAAGTCAGTAGTTAAAATAACTTTGCTAATATTGCATACCTTGTGATGCATCATCTCTAAATCCTAGTTGCCTCATCTGTTTAAAAAAAAAAGTGCTTCCTCTGGTCGATGTGAAAGGTAGCGTGCTCGGCACGGTGGTTCCGCTTTGTATGCTGTGGTGTTCTGGCAGAGTGGGTTGAATGTGTACTTTTGACATGCGGGTGTGTTTGGCTCAAGTGTTACTGTACCTGGTGGTGTAGTGCCTGCACTAAGTCTGTCCGTCCTCAGCTTTGCCCATCTCACGTCTCTCCTCCTCGTGACTTCCCTCATCTTTCTTTAACGCTCCTCATCTGTAACTCCCCTGTTCTTGTTGCCCTTCCCCTCTAATTTTTTTTTTTACCCTGAAAGAAAGACATCACTGACTGTGGATCTCACTGGAAGAGCTCCCTGCCATGGATTCCTGTCTCCTAGCCAGGAAGGAAGGTAGATGGAAGTAGGGGAGAATGTGCTGTGTCCAGCCAGGTCAGAGCTCTGAGATAAAGGTGCCTCATTCCAGTGGCGCTGGAGGGCAGACAGGGTGGCCAGAAGAGCCAGGTTAGGGGTGTAAAGTCTGACTGACTTGTCTTGGGGCCTGAATCTAAACACCCTCGGGGGACTTTCGGAACTGGACTCTTCTGGCCTGGTGGAAGGGCACTGGGTTTTCAACTGGATACATTAGGGTTCGTGTCAAAGATGTTTTCCTGTCTCTATAATCCTTAAGAGCAGAAAAACAGACTGGACAAAACAAGGCTTTCACAGTGAGAACAGGTTGTATTCAAATTGGAATACCTTTGAACAAGTAGAATCTGATTGTGACAGCAGTAAATTTAACCCGGGAAGCGGAAGCTGATCTCTCTCTCTGCCCGTGAAGCTGACGCACATGAAGACTGGAAGTGCTTTTCTAATAGAATAATAGAGCTGGTTTCCAATTGAGAAAAAAACCCCAATATTTCCACATAGATGCATACATTCAAAAAACACCTTTCCAGCATTATCAAACCGGATATGAGTTTGTTTACAGATCGATTTTTTTTTTTTTTTTTTTTTTTTTTTGTGGTACCGGAATTCAACTTGGAACCTTGTACTTGCCAGGCAGGCCCTTACCCCACTGAGCTAGCTCCCCGGCCCTCAGATTGATTCTCAAGAATGCGTATGAAGGTATTTATAAGTACTTGTTATTCTCACACCTCAAAAACATATTTTTTTGTAGCTGGAAAAATTGTGCACAAATAAAAGGTTTTGATGATGATGCTGAAAATGAATACTAATTTTGTAATTTTATTAGCAAAATGGCCTTCATTTTCAGTCTTTTATTTTATGTTGGTGCTTATTTTTAAAACCTCACTTTAATTTTATCTGCAAAATAATACAAAAATGATTGATTTTACATTTGTTTGTTTGTTTATTTATTTATTTATGGTACCAGGGATTGAAGTCAGGACCCTGTGCTTGCCAGGAAGGCACTTATTCTACTGAGTTATCTCCCTGACCCACTACAAATTTATTTATTATGGGTATTAAATTTTTGTGTTTAGATACAGTAAATACTTGGTTTCAGTGATACTTAACACTTTTAAGTAAAATACTAGTGTTGCTATCCAAATTAAGCCTTTGCGTGCGATGCTGGTGCTGCATGGTCGCCGAGGCGTGCTTGAGCTGACAGAGGACTCTGCCAGATGGAGGGAGCTGTGGAAGTACATTCTAGGCAGAACTTTCCAGATAAGAAACAGCATAGCGACTGTGCACATCTGAAAGAAAAGGTGAGGAGAGTGGAGTGGAAGAGAAAGGGCTGCGCGAGGGGCTGTGGCGGGCTGTGGCTGGCAGCTGGCTGGAGGGGCTTGGGAGCCCCGAGAAGGGCTCAAGTGTGGGGCTGGCCAGACAGATTTGCACGTTAGAAGGACCATCAGGCTGATAGTGACTGTTAGGTAAAGCAAGCTAGTTACTACATTCCGATGAGTAGGATAAGTCAGAGACAGTAAGTTGGATTAAAAAAGAAGATTAGAGAAATATTTAGGAAGAAGCATTCACCAGCCATGGTGCTGGCCTTGCGTGAGCATCTGTGTGGATGTGGTAGCAGGCACTGGATTAGGGACCAAAGGGACAGCTATTCAGACAGGAAGATGGTGGCTTCATTTCTGCAGACTCCGTGGGGCAGAACTCCACCAGGCAGACATAGAGGCTTCGAGAAATCTGGGGAGTGGGTGTCCATTTTAGAACATGGTCAACATTGAGATGAACATTAAAGTTCTAAGAGTGGGTGGAAAACTGTGGTTAAAGGAAAATCAGGAGAGGGTGGTGGCATAGACATCAGGAATTAAGTAAGGGTGTCTCCAGAAAAGGCAGTAATCTCCTGTGCCAGAATTTATGGGTCGTTTGGAGTAAGGTGAGCACCAAGAGCACCACTTGTTTTGATTTGAAAGTAGTCATTGGTGACCACGCGCCAAAAGGCACCTCGCTCAGGGTTTCTCAGTGGAAGACAGGAAATGGAGGCCAGCTCATTAGTTCTGAGGAGTGATCAGGAGTTAAGGGTAAGCTGTCTAATGCAGGGGAGGAGCCTTCAGCCCAGTGGTGGTGGTATGAGTGTGTGAAAGACGGAGCTCAGGACATCATTCCTGGAAAGGTAGAACAAGCAGAGACCAGGTTGTCGTGGAGAATGGGCTCTGCCTTTTAGGAAGAAGGAAGCAAGGGTGGCTGCAGGTAAATTTGTGTGTGGTAGTGGGTAATGGTGAGGTTTGCTTTTGAACTGGCTGATTTTCTCTGTGATGTAGATAGCATTGTCATTAGCTGAGTTTGAAGAGAAAGTAGACGTGAGAGCTTGAAGGAGGACAGGGCATGTGTGAAGCACTAGCTCTGCAGAAGCAGAGGAAGGGAGGCGCCCGGGAAGCACTTGCGGACCACAAGAGGTGAGTGCACTGAACAACTGGTAACAGCCCTGTGTTTCTGCGAATTTGTCCAGCAGAGTAGCAGTCCCACCTTCCCTCCCTGCGATAGAAAAGGTGTTGCTTGAAGAGGTTTTAGGGTTGGGCTTCAGTGGAGGCTGTGAGGTACGAGGAATGGCCTGTAGAGGCCAACGTGCTCGCTCGTCTTTGATGTATCCACTGTTGCTCTGTGCTGCTATATTAAAATGTCCTCTGAGGTTGTTTAAGTATATTAATTAAAGCTCTTTGCTCCTTAGCAAATGGCCCCAGACTGCTGTCTTGTTTTTCTTTAAGTTCTTGTCCGCTTTTTTATACTATTTCTGTCTCCTCCCCTCTGTTTTCTTCCCTGTCGTCAGTTGTTCTATCACATTGCTGTCTGCATGCAAGTCTCTCCCAGCCCTACACCCCGGACTTTGTCAGCATCTGGACTTGTCACACCTCTGAATAGAGCCGTGGGCTTGAAGACCTGAGAGCCGAGCTTGTTAGAGTTGTGTGCAAAGTAAGAGTACACACCTGAGTGTGATTCGCGTGTGCTGTGCTTGAGGGCGCGCATAAGTGTCTGTACCTGAATCTCGTGACGTGTATCGGGTTGTTTCTCGGTTGTTCATATGAGATGTTTGTTGCCTGAACTTCCATTGTGTTTTTTTCTTATTTTGAACTTCCATGGACTATAATATTCTTAGAGAGCCTTCAATATTTATGATCATCATTTTTCTAATCATGCTTTAATACTTGCAAAGTATTTTTATATACATTATCTAAAAAGCTTTAAAGTCACATGATTAAACACATGGTGCTGCTCTTCATTATTATTCTCATGGATTTTCAAATGCTTGTATATTTTGTATGGAAATAACATGTATTCTCAAATATTTATGCATTTTGTATGCAAATAATGTATCATTTCACAACTTGGTCATTTAGCCATGTCACATGTAAATGAAATAAAGCAACATAAGGGACATATTTTGGAAAAATAAGTTATTTACTACCAGTTTTCATTTCTGTGTTGTGTGAACTTGCTCATCGTGAACATGTCATGCACATATCAACAATTTTAATGTTTTAACGAAGTATATACTTGGATGCCCAGGAAATACCACATTGACATTTTCTATCAGTTACTTGAATTTTGATTTCCACTTTCCTTCTTGTGGGACGGAAGGTCAGCTCCACGTCTGTCATTTGGGGACTCTTTTCCTACCCCCTCAGTTATACAGAGGTGGAGCATGGGCCCCTGAGTGCGTGGAGGAGGGGCCAGCCCCAGGGCTCTCCCATACCAGTTACCCAGGAGGATCCCACTGTCCCAGGCCCACTCTCTGAATGCTCTTTGTGCCCACTGCCTGGGAACTGCTGGGCTCCTGCTCCTGCCTCTGGGCCCCTGAAGGCCTTCCCCGGGGACTTCCCCGCCTCACACGGGGTACGTGGTTCAGGGCTACTCAGTCCTTCTCTTACATATCCTGCTCTTGTCTCTAACCCAGGATCATCACAGTCAGGGAAACCTCTCTCCTCAAACTCTGTGCTCAGTAGGTTTAGGATGTTTATTTTAAACAAAAGCTAAAAAACCTTGCCTGAGACAAGAAAGTACACACAGTGTTGCCCATTACAGTTGTGGCCCCAGAGATAAAAAAAACAGATTTCTTTTAGAAATCACTGTAGAATGGTAAGTTAAAAAGTAGTAAAAACTTACCAGGCCATCTCTGTTTGTGTTACCTCTTTTGGAAGGAAAGCTGTGTGGCTTTTGTTTTTATACCTTGGTGAGGCCTACTAATGTTTATTAAACTTGCCTACATTTTATTGATAGGGAGTAATTTCTGAGTGATCTTAAATGTTGAGCAGAATCTTAACATTTTCAAGGGTTAGTAAACTCTCTAATTATCTTTTCTCTTATTCTACCTAAGAACACTGGAACTATTTTGGGGCTGATGAGAATCTTGGTCCAGTGGCTGTGAGCATCCGAAGGGAAAAACCAGAAGAAATGAAAGAAAATGGATCTCCATACAACTACCGCATAATTTTTAGAACTAGTGAGGTAAGTTGCAAGGGAGAACCATTTTAGGCTTAATTGAAGTGGGGTGAAGTGGAGTAGTAGTGAGCAGTTGGGTTTTATGGTACATTGTTAGAAAGGTCCTTGCGATGAAAAGAAAGGGCTGTTTGTTGACCATAGTGGTGACGAAGGTGGACACCATGATTGGATCTGCGTCTTTTCTTTTAGCCTAGCTCTGGAGAGATGTGATGAGTGAGAGTTTTGCTTCAGAGAAAGCCACAGCCAAAATCTGCTCCAGTTGAATTGGAACTCCTCAGAGTCCAGTGGGATAAATTGCGTGTCTTATGCAGGCTGGATGGAAAGTACTTGGCTGCCCGCATGAGGAGGTGCCAGGCGCAACAGGGCGAGAAGAGGCCAGCTAAGCCTCAGCTCGGTCTTCCATGCTCCTTGTTAGTGCGTACCTTGAGCTAAGAAGACAGACTCTTCTTCCTCCTTTTGCTGTACCTAAGACCTGCTCTTAAAGACCTGGGACACAGTGTATTTGAACTAGAGGCTCTTTAGGGCTATAAATATACATAATAAATGAGTTTGTTTTAAAGTGAAGCTCTAGGGGCTGCTTCAGTCCCCAGTTTAAAAACAAAACGGAACAAACAACAACAACAAAAGACCTCTGGTTAGAAAAAGAAAAAGAAAAATAAAATAGCCAGCAAAGTTTTTCTTTTTTTCCTTTTTTTTAACTTGTGGATGGTTGAGACTATGAGATTCTTTTTTATCTTCTTTCTAAATATTTGTGTAATTGTTCTGGTTATCAATTTATTTTCTGTAAGATCCTAATTTATTCTAGGATTGTTCTTATGTATTGATGCCTTGAGAGAGCTAGTAAATAATGGTTTTCAAAGCTAAGTGTAAATAGGACATTTGGCTTTGTCTCCTCTGTCGAATGCCAGGCGACGGAGTGCTAGGAGTTGGTTCTACTTAGTAACTGCACCTAAGCCTGAACTCTGGGGAAATTAAAAATAAGGTTTTAAAGGCCAGGCTGGAATATGTAATGTGGTGCTCACGGTGCTAGCGTGCCCCCCAGCACCATCCTCCGTGTTGGGCTAGAGGCTGAGCTGGGCCACGGGAGAGTACCGTGTGTTGAGGTGGCCACTGCCCCTACCAGCCTCCCGCATCCACTGCCTCTGTGGTCTGCTCTGATTTCATTTCCGAGGATTTTTGTCCTCTCTGTCTTTCTCTTTTTCCTTTCCATGGCTGTCCCGTTTTAAGTCTCATCTTTGTCCTCTTCATGTCACTTGCTCCCTGGGTCATCCAGACTCCCGTACTTCTTTCCCCAGTTCTATCCCCAGTTGTTCCATCCAGAAACCTCAGTTACTTTACTCACTTACTTACTTTTCTTTTGACGACAGAGTCTCTCTGTATAGCCCAGGATGGCCTTGGTCTGGCCGTGTAGCTCATCCTGGCTTTGAACCAGCTGGGCAGCTCAGGCTGGTTTCGAGTGCTGGGGTTACAGCTAAGTGCCGCTGTGTCTGGCTCCCTCTGCTCTTGTTTCCCCTCAGCTCTTGATATAGGAATCTGAAATTCCCAATCTGGCCTGGATGAGTTCATGTTCTCTAAAACCGAAGAATGAATTTTAGGAACAAATGGAGGTTGAGGGTAAAACTTTATTGGAAAGGAAAGCTTCTGTCGGTGAGGCACAGAAGGGAGACCTGAGCAGGTTGCCCAGGAAGCTGTGTCTTTCAGATTATTTTTATAGGGCAAAACCATGTGGGGCTGAGATAGAGACAAAGGGGTTACGCTTAGGCAGATACAGGGTGGGACTAAACTATGATCAACAAATGGGATTACAAGCACCATTGCTCAGGTAAAATTGATTAGGCCCAGGACCAAATGGGGTAGCGAGTCACGTAGCAAGCAGGCATGAATGTAAAACAGGACCTTATCGGGAGGCCTTCAGACCATAATTCTTCCTGAGTAATGATCAATCCTGGATGCCGGTCTTTAGGTTCAATTTATAGCAGGGACCTCCATCCTTCCCACAGTTGTGAGGCGCCTGGCTGTTGTCATTTCCTTCGAGGGGCAGGCCCTGTGTGACTGCTTATAATTTTGTATCTAACCCAGACTGCCTGCAACACTCTCAAGTCTGGTCTGTCATCCACCCTTGTCAGTTTTTTGTTCCTAATAGCCCATCTGGAACTCAGCCATTCTGCTGGGCCTGAGCTCGGGCTGGACTGTGCTCTGAGAACTGCCTGCTGCTGCTCTGGAGCCCATCATCCTTTGTGCCCAGCAGCTCTCTTTGCAGTGGATCCAGATCTTGGTCCTCTTCAGTCTTTTAAGGGTTCTCCATCTCCTTCGAGTACAAGCCATGCTCTGTGCTTGCTCCTAAGACCTCACCTGCCTGCCCCCAGTTGCCTCTCCGCTCTCATCTTTGGCGCCCCTGGTGGCTCAGGCTTTCCCAGAGACACTGGCACCTCCGCAGGACACCTCCACCCCTACCTCCAGCAGCACCTCACCCAAACGCCTGTACATGGCTCAGCCCCCATTCCTTCTAGCCTTACTCGTAAAATCATAGGGGCTTTCCTTGGCCACTGGATCTTAATTTTTTCTCCCTCCCTATTGCATGTCCACTTCTGTGTTTATCTTTCATGAATACTTAACACTGTTGTACACACTGTTGTACATTTGCTTATTCTTATTGCTGTTTGTTTTCTCATTCTTCCACTAGAATGTAGACCCCGAAAAGGTGAAAGTCTCATCTGCCTTGTTTCTTGCTGCATGCTGAATAGCTAAAGCAGTGCCTTGGGGCTAGGCTGCGGCCTGGAGCGGAGCCCTTGCCTAGCATGGCCAAGGCCTAGGGTTCCTCAGCCCCAAAGAAAGAAAGCAATACATTGGCGGTTTTCTCCCTCATTCTCCCTTCTTCTTTCTGTGCTTTCTCCCTCCCTAGTTACCACCCTTTTCTTCCCATGTTTAATTGCCACTAACTTCTGTATAGTTTTTCTTTTCAACAAAAATAATCCTTAAATATATTAGTATATCTTTATGTAAGGCCTTTCTTAGAACATTTTTAACATAATAGACTTTGGACTTTGTGGAACAGTCTTTTCATGTATTTCCTTGAAGTGAGTTCCCTAGATGTGTTGTGGAATAACATTTATTTTTTTTTTAGAGGCTTCTCATGTAGTAAATACATTGAGGGAAAAAGAAAGATGGCCTTCACAATGACAGGTCCTGGCTTCCATAAAAGGCATCAGGGTAACAAGACACAAGTAGATCTCTTACTTCAGTGGTAGTATTCATTGCAAAGCCTAAATCAAAGAGACCACCGGCGTTGGCAGGCATGGTGGTCACAGCAGTCTTATGGCTCAGGTGAATTTGTGAACGTACAAGCCCACGGATTCATGGAGACTGTCTCCTTGTTTCCAGAAGTTATGGACAGAAACATCAGTACGTAATGCTAGCGATTTAGATGTAAAAACCAGCCCTTATTTTTCATCTGCTTTGAGTCTCAAGTTAGCTTCGTCTTGCTGTGGTGAAAGGTGCAGTGGTTTGCACTTCTCGTCTTGGTGTCTAAGCGTGGTTTCCCAGCTTTGTAGTTTCCTGTCAGAGGCAGAGGTTATCTCAGGCGAGGAAGAACAGCGTAGTTACTGAGCTCTTCAGCTGTTTCCTATGATTTAAAAAAAAACCACTTTCTGTCAAGTTAGATATAAAGTAATAGAAAAATAATGGCTTTTATGCATGTTATTTGAAATCACTCATAAATAAAGGCCTCTCACCAAATGAATAGGCCTCAAATACTTGTAGCACTTTTTCCTGCATTGAGAGTAGGGTGCTGCAAGCATTGGTGTTCCCGCCTGGCCTCTCTGGTGCCCGCCGGCTGGCAGGTGTCACCGGCTGCTTCTGTGAGCTCCCCTCCGGTTGTCATTTTTGTTGCTGACCATGCGCCATGCTTTTCCGCCTTTTTACCCGAACACAGTTTGAGCCTCCTGGCTGTGTTCTCCACTCCCAGTTAATTTTCATATTTCATCTTCAACATGTTAGTTTGGAAAGTGCGTAATGTCGCCCCGTGTGAATATGGCGAGTTGGCCTGGTGTGGCCAGGGCAGTGCACGCCACGCAGCCAGCCGTGTCCTCCCCTCTGGAGCTCACGGCATCGCTGCTCCTCCTCCAGGCCTTCTCAGGCCCGGCTGGAGCGCTCGCCCCGTCCCACTCGCTCTGGGTTTCTCTGCTCGGTAGCTTAGCGCCTGCTCTGGCCTTTTCCCCTTGTAGAAACTGTCTCTGTGTCCTGCCGCTCCTTCTGTGCTGCTGCTGCTGCTGCTGCTCCCCCGGCCGCTCCTCTTCTCCTGAGCCTCGGCGAAGCTTTCTCCAGCTTTGGGCTGCCCTGCTTCTGCCCTGCTTTCCTTGGTGGTGATCTTGCCCTGTGTGTCGCCGGGTCCCCCTGCCCCGTCCCCGTGAGCACCCAGCACGCACTGCTCCTTGAGCTGGAGCAGCAGAGCACCTCAGTGCCCCAGGCCCGTGCACATGCCTTCAGTCTAGGGCACGTGCTTCTGTCACCAACATTCAAATTACGTTGACAATTTGCCATATGAAAAGTTTTGGCAGTTAAGACTACTTTAGGCTTCATTTCTGGCAAACTTGTGTGCAGCAAATCATTATGCAGAGAAACGTCTCTGCTGAAGTTTGTATTTCCTGACGGGAAGGTATTTTAAGAAATGAGGGAAATACACTTTCCAGTGCTGTGGACCGTGGAGCTGTATTAAATTCGTTGTCCTGTTATAGTTGTATTTTAGGGTATGGACAGTTAATGCTTGTCTGGCCTGTACTGAAAAATTTAAAGCTTTGTAACACCAAAGCATATTTATTCCTGAAATATTGTGTGGGTTAATTTCTTGTTGAGAATGCTGATTGTGTAGCCATGCAGGAATCTTCTTACTGAGCTTTTTAAAGGGGCTGTTACTTGGTGCTTAGGTAAATCTCTCTGGAGACTGGATCATGAGTTCTTGGAGTTTGTGGGATTTTTCGAAATTATTGACCTTGCTTTTCATATGCACCTACTGTAAGTGGCTCTCCCTCCTCCTCCCCCACTGGCTTACCCAAGCACAAGTCACTCCTAGCTCTGCAGGGAGCTGTGGTCTCGGCCTTCAGTCCCGCGCCGAGATGGTCAGCAGCCCCGGGCTCCGTTGAAGTCTCATGTCACTTCTCTCTCTCCTCAGCTCATGACCTTGAGAGGGTCTGTCCTAGAAGACGCCATTCCCTCCACGGCAAAGCACTCGAGCGCCAGAGGGCTGCCGCTGAAAGAGGTGCTGGAGCACGTGGTCCCCGAGCTCAGCGTCCAATGCCTGCGCTTGGCCTTCAACACCCCCAAAGTCACGGAGCAGCTCATGAAGCTGGACGAGCAGGGGGTGAGTATGGCTGTGCAGAGGCGGGTCCTGCTGTCGCTCACCTGTGCCGGGTAAAGAGACTCTGCCTGCACTCATGAGAGTTGCAGGTGTCTGGGAGTCAGTCTTCACAGTGATCAGAGCAGTGATAAATGTGATGCTGTTCGTGTTAATCCTTAAAAACTATGCTCTACTGGGTGTGGTGGTGCATACCTATAATCCCCGCACTCAGGAGCCTGAGGCAGAAGGATTGCTGTGAGTCTGAGGCCAGCCTATACTCCACTGTGAGACCCTGTCTCAAAACCCCCGAAAACCCATAACTTGAAATATTAGGAATTTCATTATCTAGTCAGCTCATCTTTTTAATTACATGGCCAATGCAGCTACTTTTTAATTGGCTGTTTCCACCACTTTTCAGTACTTACTTTAGAAGCACATCTGTCTCATCTCTGTACAAGGAGAATAAAAGGTTAGCATGTCAAGCCCTATCTTAACCTGCCAGAGGTTGTGGTCTAAAAATTTTCAGTGGGGATCCTGCATATCTGAGAGACACTGCATTGCTAGTCCGTGCTAAAATGAGAAAAATAAATAAATAAACACCGCAGATTTGCACTTATTGTATGTAGATAGTACAATTTTAACTTATTTTCATTTATAACCTAGAACTTATTAAATATGGAAATGTTTCCCAGAGTTTATGGCAGCAGTCCTGCATAGTATGCTATTGATCGTCTCACTGTTGTGTAACCCCCGGCTTGGCTTCAGCGTTAGGGCCTGACATCAGTTACACACAAGTGTGGCTACTTGTGACCTTTTTTTCCCCCAAAGTTTCAATTGTACTTTATTTCTTCAGTAGGCCATATTTTAGTGGATACTCAGCGCTTTTACTTGGCACCAATTGTGACTTATTTAGCAATAATTTAGCTGTATCAGATCAGCTGGCGTGATTACTGATCTCTCCATTCCTTGGGGTGCCTCTGCCAACAGGAGGAAGGTTCCGTCTTTTCCAGTTTGTGTTGCTGTGTAGGTCCATGCAGCTATACAGAATGCGGCTCCGCCAACTGGGATAGCATCACCATACTTGTCACGGAAACCAGGTGTACGTTGTGGTGGCTCTGCCTTGCTGCCATTTGTTGAATGCTTCTGACTGGAAGCTTTTTAAAGGGACTGTTGCTCCACTGACCGTGGAGTTGAAGTTGAAGCTGTAGTCACTGCAGCTGCTGGCTCAGTGCACAGGACTTCCAGATACCCTTGCAAAGAGCAACTTGTAACCCTGAAGCTGTGCACCAATACACATAACGATACCAAGACGTGAGTGATTGTGTCTCAGCTAAACCAGGACTCCAGAGGCTTATGGTATTCACACTTGTGTAATAATACAATGCTGAGGACGTGGAAACATGCAGGAAGTGTTAGCTGTTGCTGATAACTATGGTAACTGCTAGCCCCTTCACGTGCTGCCTCATCATCCTATAAACAGGGCCCAGGAGATAGTTCAGTAGAATAAGCACTTGCCTGGCAAGCTCAGGCCCCTGAGTTCAGTCCCCGGTACCGCAAAAAAAAAATCCTTATAAACAGCCCAGGAGAGATGCTGCAGATAATATTCTGTGCTTTCCAAATATGCCTGACTGTCTCAAGTGTAATGAACGTTTTTGAGTACCGAAAATGGACTTTACACTCTTTAAATACTCTAGAGGATAAATAGGCTAGTAGAGGTGAAAGCCAAAGGAAGCAAGTTGCGAGTGATCACAGAGTTGGCATGAGAGTCACCTTGGGGAGAAGAGGACTTCTTGGAGCCTGCCAGTAAGGAGGGTAGGCGAGACTCAGGACAGGAAGAACAGAGTGCAGAGGAGAAAAGCACTGTGTACTCACGGGGCAGCGAGGGTTCTGGCGGGCAGGCGTGCACAGCACATACAAGAGAGTGATAGAAGGTGATTTGGGTTAGCAGTGCTGTTGGGAGCCGGGAGTGCGTTCTCAGGGGTCGTGTTAGTGAGTCCGTCAAATCCTGCCATGTAGGGCCCCTTATTTTTCATGTTTCACACACCGGTGCAGCAGGGCACACAGAACTTGCTCCAGTTGGGATCTGTGGAGCCTGGTCGTGAGCCCAGGCACAGGACTACCCAGCCCACGCTCTTAGGCAGTGGGCTCCATGCCCCTCCGCCGCCCGCCCTGAGTGGCTGAGAAGCTGTGCACTGGTGGCTCAGGTCTCTCCGATGCAGGCTTCAGTGCCCAGTAGTAAGCATGATATGTTAAACTCCAATAAAATTGAAGCTGGCTTTTAAATACTTAAATTACAATTGCCAGTTTGCAGTAGAGAAAATAGGCTGGGCTGTTTCTATGAAGAAATTTTGTGTTTCATGCTAGTGGTTTGCCTGAAAGATTATCTTTATTTTTCTAAATATTTAAAATGCATCAAATGAAAACATTTACTAGATTTTCAGTTTTTAAAAGTTAGCCTTTAGATGATTGTACTTCCAGTCACAGGAAAAGTAATTTGAGTTCGATCTGCGGCACATGTCAGAGGGACGAAAGGCAAACAGCAGCGCTGTCTTGGGGACGCATAGTGCTGCTCTTCCCAGGAACGTGAATGGGATTCTCTGACTTCTCCTACTCTTTGCCATATTGCACGATTTTGTGAGGATAAATGAGTTTGGCGAGTCACTTTCTTTGATTTAGGGAGCTAATTTTGAAAGACGACCCATAGGGGAAACGTTCTTTCTAAAACCTGTTTCTGTGAATGGCAGCTTGGCAGGATCACAGGCATCTGCAGATCCTCAGTCTTCCTTCAGAGTAGGTCAGTGGTGATGCCTGTTCCAAGCCCAGATGGCTGTCAGGCTGGCCCTGGGCGGCTTGTAAGCCTGGATGTGCGGTCCCAGGGAGGAAGCACGCGTGGCTACCATCAGTTAGGCAAGGAAGGCAGCGGGGCAGCCGTTGGTCCCCTCTTGCAAGCAGTGACTCTGCTGGGCCTTCCATGTGCTTTTAAAATAAAAAGTTAGGGCCAGCCAGCCAGCTCAGCAGACTAAAGCACCTACTTAGGCAGACACAGGGACCTTGCTGGCTCTGCCCCTGGGGTGCACTAAGAGGGCCATTGAGACTGGGCGTGGTGGCGCACACCTGTAATCCAAGCTCTTGGGAGGCTGAAAACAAGAGGATCGCTGAGTCCAATCTGTGTAGAGAGACCCTGTAGACCCTGTACGAAATACTTTTTTTTAAAAAAAGTTAAACTAGTTTACTGCAGAGATTTGAATAGCTAATACTTTTGAAAGGTCCAAAAGTCAAAACAACATGACTGGTTTACATTGAGAAGTCTCATTTCCACCCCTTTTGTATTATCGCCCTCTCTGCTGACCCATTAGATGCAGCATTCTTAGGTGTCCTTGTTCAGATAATGCCAATGTGTATGTGCAGATTTATTTCTGTGCCATCTTACACGGAATATAGCTGCTGTAGACCCTACCGGTTTTACAATGTATTTTGGAGCTCTTTTTGTGTCACCGAATAGAAAGGGTTCCCATGATTTTTTACGGCTGCGTAGTATTCCTTTGTATTGCTTAGTTCACTTGACTCCACCATTTGCTCTTCTGATGGGCAGTGGGGTTGATTGCAATTTTTATTATAAAGTAACGCAATAGGGTCTTTCCCGTGTAATTGAAGTTCATCTCCATGACCTAACGAATTAAGCATGTATTACCAATTTAATGCCTCTTAAGAAGCTTTTTTATTTTTGTGAGAAATTTGCACAACTTATTGTTAGGTGAGGTTATTATGTGTGTAGAATATTTCCCGTACATTATGCCAAAGATAAAAATAAATTAGAGTGTCTGCACATACATATAAATAGTGTGAAAATATCTGTCAATTAAAAAAACACGAAACTTATGCCCAGAATCCATATGTCATTTTCTAAAGCAGTTAGATTTTTGTTAGTAATTTCCAGTGTGGATATGATTTCAATTTAGCATTTATGCTCGCAGAAGTGACTTTTTTCCAGTTTTTTTTTGTTGTCCTTGAGGACAATACAGAGATTTATCCTCAAGAAATAGTTAAAAGTTATGCTTAAGAAGACCAAAGTAAATGCTGCCAAAGTATGATTCAGATTTAAAGACAAAAGACCAAAGCCTTCACTTCTGCTAAGAACAGAGGAGCTTGTCACACTGAAGGTAATGGAGAAAGCTTGGACGATGCAGCTGCAGGCTGAGCGGGAGCCGTGGCTTCTACACGGGCGGGCTCCGTGCGTTTGGCCAGCCACATTCTTTTTTGCTTTGGGCAGCTAGTTTTGAACAGTGATGCCTGCGGGGAGCCCTCTTTCCAAAGCTAGTGTACCTCTACCTGGCCTGCCTGGGGCTCAACAGACGCCAGTAGGGCTTCAGAACCTGTGCTCCTGCTTTTCCTTTTCTTCTTGCCTGAGACAGCCAACACTCCTGGGCAGTAAGTAGAAAACAAAAAGAATCCCAAGTGTGACGGAGCAGCAGACTGGCCGGGAGCCTGCCCCTGAGCAGTGGTGCGGTGCTGAGGTATCCAGTGCGCTTTTTTGCTCTTCTATCCTAACTTTCGCACCAGAGAAGCCAGCATGCTGGAAATCCCAGTAAGCCAAAAGCCCTCTATGGTCAAACATAGGGGCAGAAAACTTCTACAGAACAATCTGTGTACTCCACCTGAGTACCACAAAAACAGCAAAGAGCTGCAGCTGCCTGCCGCCCTCCTGAGTCCCTGCTAGAGAGGGCCACTGAGGAGCAGGAGCTTCCCCTGTGTGCAGTGGTGTTGACGCCCCGCCCCCACTCCCTCTGGTGGCATCAGAGGAGGCGAGTGCAGGCAGGACTGCAGTGCAGGCAGCAGTCGCGGGCCTCCAGCCCTCCTGCTGAGTCGGTGAGGGTGAGGATCACACGGAGCATGAGAGTAAGGCACCTCTGCCTGGTCAGCAGAGCCTTGCAGGGGACTGGAGGCCCCGGAGATGGCGCAGTAGAACACCCGCTCGCCTGGCAAGCAAAAGGGCCTGAGTTCAATCCCCGGTTCTGCCAAAAAAAAAAAAAAAAGGTAGAGGAACCCAGCTTTCAACCCATCTGGCTCTGCCCCTCCCCTTAGCCAGGTGTAGTAAAGGAGACCTGCTCTTACAGAAGACTCCAGGCTCGAGTGAGGCTGGAGCCTTGAAGGGCCCAGATTTGAAGGGACACTCGGTCGTACTAACTTGAGCAAAACAGCGTCTGAAAGTGGAAAAGACAAAACGTGTGAACCTTGGGATGACCTAAAAGTTAGAATGGTTCTGGACAGCCACTGAACACGTCAGCAAGCTTTTAACAAGCAAGATTTTTTTTAACTTACAAAAAAGTAAGTCCGTATTAGATTTCTCATCAGAAACAATGGAAGACAGGAGGTATCAATAAAACACAAATGGAAATGTTAGAACTGGTAAATACAATAATACTAATTTTTAAAAGCTCAATAGATACGCTCAGCAGCAAAATGGAAAGGCCAAAAGAAAGAATCAGTGACAGATCAGCAAGTTTGAAGAACAGGGAGTGACCTTACAACAAAAATGCAGCCTCAGGTCTGTGCACTATAAGAAAACAGTAACAGTTACACCAGTGGAGTTAGTCTGGGAAGGAGAGAGATAAGGCTGTCTTTGAAAGAGCATTCAGAGCAATAGCTAAAATTGTTCCAACCTTGGGAAAAGACATAAATCTGCAGATTCAAGAACCCAAGGGCTGGCCAAATAGCTTAGTGGATTAAAGCACCTGCAAGCAGGTGCAGGGACGGAGATTCGATCCCCGGGCCTGCCGTGCTGGTCCCACCCCCAGGGTACACTCAGCTGGCAATTGAGACTGGGTGCGGTGGCACACACCTGTAATCCCAGCACTTGGGAGGCTGTAAATAGGCGGATCGCTATGAGTCTGATCTAGTAGTGAGACCCTGAACACCCTATACACCATTCCCTAACATGTGGGTGTGTGTGTGGGTATATATCCCAAGAAAACACTTAATGGACTAAATCTAAGGAAGTCCACAACAAAGATACCGTAGTTGTAATTTTGAACACTAAAGACAGAAAAAAGAAATTTTGAAAGCAAATGAGTAATGACATACTGAATAATAAAGAAGAGAGATTTCTCATCAAAACAATGGAAAATTAGAAGGAAGAAAATGATGTGGCAATTTTTAAAAACTGGAAGAAAAGAACTTTCAACCCAGAATTCGGTAATCAAGGAAAATGAAGGACAAACCCAGATGTTGTCAGTGAAGGAAACCTTAAGGACGTTGGCCACGAGCCAACACACCCTGAACGTGTGCTGAAGCGCGTCTTCTCAAGCAGGAAGGAGATGGCTAAGGAAGGAATCTTGGCACTTCCAGAGGAAAGAATCCAGAGAGTGAAACGTTAGCTCAGCGCTTTGCCGTGGAATGTGTATATCATTTTAATAATTGAAACAAAAGCTGCAACACTGCCAGAGACGTGCATTGTGTATACCGACATTGTGGAATTATTTTCTCAGTGGGCAAAAGCAAAGCGCCTCCGGGGAAGTACAGTTTCTGCGCTTCACTGTAGTTGGTAAAGTGTGCCCTGACAGACAGTCGTCAGATACCTGCGTGTAGAGCCGTGTGACGCCACAGCGGCTGTGAAAAGGTGAGCCCAGAAACACCGACTTGTGGCAGAACATCGTAGAACTTTAAAAATTACTGTGTGCTCAGGGAGAATAAAGACTAAACGAAGAGGGGATTTCACTGACCTTATCAGACCCAAAAGCTACAACCCTTGTTGCATAGATCCTGCTTTACCTTGGTCTTAACCGTCCAGCAGAAAAGTATAAAAACGAAATATAAGAAATTAAGCCATGCTGTTATGTTGAGCTGTAGGGGACTCAGGTCAACAATTTCTGACACTGCCAGTCAGGCGGAAGACCCAATACTACTATGGACTACTGGACTCTTTTAGGATATTTTGCTGAGTTTACACACCTATAATATTCAGATAATAGAACTTGACCAAAAAAACCGTATACAGATAAATGTCCATTTTGTATCTGTGTATTCAAAATCGTTAGGATAGACATATAGTTACATTCTCTTAATGAATAGAGGGATTTGTTGTAATAGTGCTTGTAAATAAGATATCATGTCTGCATCTTGTACAGTGAATAACTACTAGGAAGACAGTATGCAATGTGTTGATTATTGAAACTGTCCTACCAGTTTGATTTGAAACTGTCTCATTGCTATTTGTTTCTCAGTAAAATTATGGGAAAAAAAAACACTAAATGAAAACAGAAGAAACAAAACGTAAAATTTAAGCCCTGACACATCAATCTTTTATTTGTCTGTAAGTATGTAAATATACTAAAGGACAAATTGGCAGAGTGAACAAAAAAATAAAATGTTTATCCAATTGTGTGACCTATAGCCTTGTTCAGAAAACAGCGAGAATTGAAATGTGACGGCAAAGCACCAGAGTACACAGTGCACACGCAGATCAGAAGAGGGCTGGGCTGTGTGCACTAGCAGATGGAGTATGGCTCAGAGCAGAGCAGAGCACCTGGGCCAGAAGGAGGAGTTACAGGATGATGAAAGTGTCATTCTGCCAAAAAGACAAGGCAGCGTGAATGCCAGTGAGCCAGTCAGAGCGCTAATAAGGTAAAACTGACAAAACTAAACAAATAGATCTACAATTAGTGTGAATAATTTCTTTCAACAATAATAGGAAGGGCTGGTGAGATGGCTCAGTGGTCTAAAGCACCTAGCTAAGCTAAAGCACAGAGACCAAGGTTCAATCCCCCAGCACCACATGCCAGCCAGCCCCGCCCCCTGGTGGGCTGAGCTGGCCACACACACACAC
>NW_004524583.1:30172769-30174181 GCF_000260255.1 Octodon degus
GCTACAACTCTTGTTGCATAGGTCCTGCTTTACCTTGGTCTTAACCATCCAGTAGAAAAGTATGAAGACGAAATATAGGAAGTAAAGCCATGCTGTTATGCTGAGCTGTAGGGGACTCGGGTCAACAATTTCTGACATTGCCAGTCAAGCAGAAGACCCAATACTACTATGGGCTACTGGACTCTTTTAGAATGTTTTGCTGAGTTTACACACCTATAATATTCAAATAACGGAACTTAACAAAAAGGGGATACAGATGAATGTCCATTTTGTATCTGTGTATTCAAAGTGGTTAGGATAGATACATAATTACTTTCTCTTAATAGAGGGATTTGTTCTAATGGTGTTTGTAAATAGAATATTATGTTCGCATCTTGTACAGCAAATAACCACTAGGAAGAATGTATGCAATGTGTTAATTATTGAAACTGTCCTACCAGTTTGGTTTGACACTCTCTCATTGCTATTTGTTTCTCAATAAAATTATGGGAAAAAAAGAATCATTCTAAATCTAAATTTACAGATAAGAATACAGTACAGTTGAGAAATACACAGACTAGAGCTAACAGGTAAGGCAGTGCATGAGAAAGAGTAAAGTTAACAGCAGAGGCAGTTCCAAAGTATAGACACCCTCGAATAAAGAATAGCAAGAAAAAGCATGAGTGTGTTTTGAAGCAACTTTACCTGGTCCCACAGTAGAGTTAGCACCAAAAATAAATAAATAAAAAATAAATAAATAAATAAATAAATCGATCATTGAGTAATAGGTCTAGAATATTCACATATGATATCAACTGTAAGCTTACAGATTCAAGAATAAGAAGCATGCAGAAAATGGTGCTGACACACATAATACAATTTATTTAGAACCAGTGATAACCTTTGGATATGGTGGTGCTCTTCTGTCATCCCAGCTGCTCAAGAATCGGAGGAAGCAGAATTGGAATTTCAAAATCCTCCGTGTGGGCAACGTAGTGAGACTGTCTTGGAGCGTGGAAGGACCTCCGCATGTAGTTCAGGGAACAGCCCTTACATTCAGTCCACAAGACTCAAACAAACAAGAGGATAAAAAGCGAATCTAACTTGGGTGCGAGGGAAAAATCACCTGTGGGTCTGCCTTCATGTAATCAGTGTACATGGGAGGAGGACCTGTCTTAGTCCTTAGAGAAATGCAGCTTACAGTGCAGCGATAACAGCCTTTAAATGCTATTTTACTTTATCTTTTGTTTTTAATTTTTAAACTTTTTAATTTCTGAATTCTTTACCCTCTTAAGAGTTATCAAAGGCCCCAAAGGTTTATGTTCACTTACTATATGAAACTCTAAATAGAAATTTTAAAATAGTTACTTTATTTTAAAATAACAATAAAATTATGTCTTAATATAGGTAACATTCTTACAGATTTTTTCTGA
>NW_004524583.1:30174281-30178883 GCF_000260255.1 Octodon degus
AAAAAAATAAAAATATTTAAAAAAAAAAACAATAATAGGAAAACGCTGAGGCTTCCCAGGTAGCTCAGTTGTGGGAAGCGCCTGCTTGGGCAAACTCAGCGAGGTCCAGGGCACCGCAGCTCAGCCCAGCCCCGCAGGCCACACCAGACCTGCCCTCAAGGCAGCCTGGGCTAGCCAACAAAGCCCTTCTCCGTGTAGGAAAATGCTGGTGCTTCCTTGAGGGCCTCCTTTCTGTCAGCACCTGCTTGGTGCATAATGATTAGATTCATTGCGGGCGTCCGTACATGTACATAGCACATCCCAGCTCTTTTTTTTTTTTTTGTCCCCTTTCTCTGTCTCCCTGTTTCCTATTATCTCTTTTTTATTTTGCTTTTTAACATTTGTTTCTCATATAAAGGAACATGTTTAAGTGTGTGCATCTGATGTATTTAACTTGATGTCAGGGCCCTGAGGTGCCGCTGTTTTCCTGCCAGCACCTCAGTGTTACTCTCCATGGTGAAGCAGCACTCCACTGTGCAGAAGCGGCACGTGCTTCTCTCATTCATCTGTTGATGCTCGTGTAAAGCACCTCCGGGATTTGCGGCCGTACACACGGGTATGCGTGTGCCCACGAGGCCACTTTAGCCCCCGTATCAAGAATTGATAGAACATCTAGACAGAAAATCAGAAAGAATATAGAACTCCACCACATTCCACTCACGGTAGCAGGATACTCTTAGAGCATACACTGAACGAGTGCCAAGATAAACCATATCCTGGGCCATAAAACAGATGACAGTAAGTTTGTAGAAAGTGAAACCATAAAACATATAATCTCTTACCAACGGATTACAAACTAGAAGTAACAGGAAAAGCGCAAGGCATTCTGCATTTTCATCTTAAGCTGAATGAAAATGAAAATGTAGCACACCAAAATTTGGAGAATGCAGCTAAGCTAAGCTGTGAAAGAAGTTTATAGTACTAAAGCTACATTAGAAAAATAAAATGCCTCCAATTACTAACTGAAGGCCACACCCCGATGGCAGCATTCTGTACGCGGAGTTGGTAGTTGTACCTGCCACATCTCAGCTTCTTCTAACATCCCCTTATTCACTCCCTCCATTTCACAACTTTTAAAGAAAAGTTTTAAGTCTCCAGAACTGAAGATAAAGAGTTAGATGGTTTCACTGGAGAATTCTTCCTAACATTGAAAGTAATAAAACCAGTTCTACACAATTTCTTTCATATATGTAGAACTCCTTTCAGAAAACAAAATAAAAGCACTCCTGAGTTCATTTTATGAAGCTCAATACAGAGTACAAAAAAACCCTCTGTCTCTGTCTCTGTCTCTGTCTTAAACATACATGCAAGGTTCCTTGACAGCGTATTAGCAGATACATTTCAATAGTAGATACAAATTACAAACAATGACCTAGTTGGGTTTATTCCAGGAATGCAAAAAACCAAAGAAGAAAAATAATAAATTTCACAAAATTCATGGTAATAAAATAGTAATGGAAGAGAACTTCCTTTTGATAAAGGACAGCTACAAGGTGCAGCTCATAGCATATAATGGTGAAAGACTGAGTAGTCACAAGGGAATGATCCCCTCCTACCTTTCTGGTAGGTGCAAAAAAGCTTGTTCTAAGATTTGTATGAAAAGGCAATGCTAGAAAAGCTAAAACAATTTTGAAAAAGAAGAAATCAGTGGAAGAAATTGTTCCTGATTTCAAGATATTATATAGCTAGAGATTAATCAAGACTGGTATTTTTGAAGGATAAGTATATGGGTCAGTGAGACAACAGAAAAAAAAGTGCCCTTCATGAATGTGTCCCGCTGAATTTCAGCAAGGATGTAAAAAAGCAGTTCAGGCGCAGAGATAGTGCCACCTGCCACAGTGGCCCCAAGCCGGCCACGAAGACTGGTTGAGATGGTGCATGCCTGTAATACCAGCACTGGGGAGGCTGAGACAGGAGGATCACTAGAGACCGAGCTGTGTAGTAAGACTCTGTACCAAATATGTAAAATTTAAAAAAAAAAAAAGCAGTTCAAAGGATGAAGATGGGCTTGTCAAACCGTACTGGGACATTTGGATGATCATAACCAAAATGAGGAGCCTTGATTAAAATGTGCCATGTACAAAAATTAATTCAACTGGATTGTAGATTGATGTGTAAAACTAAAGTTTTGGAAAAAAAATTTCAGATCTTGGACTTGGGAGTCAATGTAGTGATATATGGGATGCCAAAAGTTTGACAAAGAAAGAAAGGAAGGAAGGAATGAACGAACGAAGTGGAGCTCTTCAGAATTAAAATAACCACAAGAGTTTTTTTCCCTCTTGAATATTTTCTAGTATATAAGAGTCTTGTAGCTTAAGTCCAGCATAAAGCAGAGACAGAAAAGTGGCAGACACAGCAACCACTGAAGAAGAGAGCAGCCACGGCCCTCCACTCTCCCATGGCCGTGGGCCTCAGCAAGGGCCACAAGGTGACTGAGCATGTGAGCAAAGCGAGGCACAGCTGCTGTGGCGGACGCCTCACCATGATCCAGGAGGTGTGCGGCTTCGCCCCATGACCCTACGAGCGGCGCGCCATGGAGCTGCTCAAGGTCTCCAAGGACAAGCGCCCTCAAGTTCATCAAGAGAAGGGTGGGGACGCACATCCACGCAAGAGGAAGCGTGAGGAGCTGGGCAGCGCGCTGGACGCCATGAGGAAGGCGGCTGCCAAGGACTGAGCCCCTCTGGAATAAAGCTTTGCAGAAAGTTAAAAAAAAAAAGAAAGAAAAAGAAAAGTAGCAGACAGATGAGAGTTTTCAGTGATCTTATAGAACTGCAGAGAGAAAAATGATGTTGGAGTGTCAGAGAACTGTAAGCTATAAAACAGTGAAATCTAGAACCACAAAAATGGCTCAGGTGAAACTTACCTAAAAGTCAAGTGAATTCTGCTTACCTGTTTAAAAATAGATTTTAAAAATTTTCTTGAGATAGATTCTTATTAGATAGTAAAATCGATGAAAACAACTAAAGAATGGAGATAGGAAAACAAGGACACATAGAGAGGTGTCTAAAAACGAGCCACAGTGAAATTTACATATTACATATATTTACATGTTGCATATTTGCATATACATGTATTTACATGCTTACATGTATGTAACTGGATTTCAGTAGAAGGAACTCTTTGCAGGTAGGAAGGGGACCAGCAGATAGAGGGAGGGCGGAGAAGGGACGAGAGGGGTTGTTAGGGTATGAAGACACGTCAGGTTCTTGCGCCATTGCCCTGTGATGAGTACAGTCCTTATACACTGCAAACACGCACTAATAGAACAGAAAGCACAGGCTCAAGGAGCTCTGTCCACCCTAAGTATAGAAATAAATTTAGAAGTAATACAATCATAGCAAAAATTGTTAAATAAAAATCTTCAAACTAGCCATATGCAAAAACATCTTCAAAGATGACCAATAATACAGTTGTCTTTGAAAATTAACCATGTCTAGGTTTATAAAGCATTAAACATGATGGAAGCCAGAGACATTTGTAGAGTGCTAAGAGAATAAATCTCAGTGAAGTTTAAGCAATAAAATACTCTTAAAGATACAGGCAAACCAATTTGTAGTGAAAAGATTAAAACACTGGCTGCCTGAGGGTCTTCGATGATGCAGGAAGTGATTGCAGGGTGAAACTAGGAACTGGTGGAGAGATGGAAGTATTCTGTATTTTAATTGTGATATGTCAGAGCTCTTTGTGTACCTGACACAGTTTACCATTCAGAAATTGCAGTTGGAATTAAAGGCTCCTGCTGCTGGCCAGAATTAGGAAAGAGGGGCTATATTCACTCTTCATCTGAGACACATGGCAGAAGAACAGTGAAGCAGTAATTTTTATGGCATAGCACACACTGGGCCGCAGAGGAGGAGGCAGCTGGGAAGTGGGAAACCCCCAGGTGAGCTCCTGGCTCTCCATCTTTCTGCTGAAGCTCAGAGAGGAGCTCCCAGTTAAGGGCTTCCTGCATGGAGACCGAGGCGTGAGTCCAGGGAGGACAAGGAACTGGGGTTTGCAGAGCAGAGGGTTGGCCGGAGGGTGAGGAGGGCTGCATCCCCCCAGGTGGTAAGAGGCTCAGTTCCTACTGACAAGACTAGGGTGCCTCACAGCTCATACCCCATTGGGCAGTCTGCTGTAGGCAAAAATACCGTTATATTAGTCCTGCCCAAATACAACTTCATAGAATTTTAAAGCAACAGACTTCCAAATAATTTATCTTCTAGAATAAAATTCAAGAATACTTGCAAGAAGGACTTGTGGCTGAAATGCTGCCCCAACGGGAATGCATCAACATCTGGCACCCAAAAAGAAAATGTTCACAGTCTCTGACAATCAAGTGATCAATAAACCAAACAATAGAGCAGGAAGAGAAAATACAAGGAAGGATCAAATTAGAAGCAGCCACACAAATAATGTAGATTTCATTTCAAATGTTCAGAAAACTAGAGAAAAGAATCAACATAATAATTAAAGCTCTGGAAGGCAAGAATCATTCTAGAGCACTTTGGCCAAGCAATGGCCATGACTCATCCACATGGCTGCACTGACAAAGGTTCTACAATCTGAGGTACAGGATCTCAG
>NW_004524583.1:30180228-30182980 GCF_000260255.1 Octodon degus
ACTCTAAATAGAAATTTTAAAATAGTTACTTTATTTTAAAATAACAATAAAATTATGTCTTAATATAGGTAACATTCTTACAGATTTTTTCTGAAAACGTGAATCAGTGCAGAAACGGTGTCACTGAACATTTTTCAGCCCTTCAGTGTGTGGCTTAACGGCAGGCAGTTGGACCCACACTGCTGCTTCTGCTGTCACTGTTGCAAGCTGTTATTTTGGTTGGAGTGGTTGAGGAAAATCTGGCCTTGCAATGTATGTACTTGGAAAAGAAAGGAGTATTTTAAGGCCTTTTTGGATAATGATGGCTGTTTTTCTCTGATGCAACACCAAAACTCACTGGCTCACTTAGAAAATACTGTTTTTTTATGCAGAGTTTGTAAATATTGCCTTAACTTACAATAATGAAAGTATCCCACTGTTAGTGTGTGTTTATCTTTAAGTGCTCTCAGGTTTGTCATGATAGGTAGTTTTCCAAAATTCAAATTTTACCATGAAGTGTGAGTTTTATTATTGGCAAGAAGTATTATCAGTTATTTCCTCGAGTAAACAGGCTCCCTTTTTTGTTTTCATTCAAGTGTCTACCAAGTAAGCATGTCAAGATGACTGTAGTTTGTCTATTGGTAGTTCACATAAAATAGTGCTTCAGGATTTTTTAGTCCTGACTTTACAAATTAGCCCAAGCCAATGCTCTGTGTCCCTGCCTTTCCCAACGTCTTGATTCTGCCCACAGCTCAGTGCCCCTGGCGCCATTCTCTGCCTTTGGAGCAGGTAGTGCTGCCTCCCTCTAACCCAGCTCCATTGTCTGTCCCTGCACTCACCTGTCACCTGCCTACCTCTTCCACTTCTGAGGACCTTTCTGTGGTCGAGCCCACCTGGGTGTTCCACGACGCCCTCCCTGTCATTGCTGAGGACTCCGATGCCTCAGTGCCGTGGCTCTCCTTTGCCGTGGGTGTTACACATCACATCACGGGATACAGGGACTGGTGTGTGGCTGTCCCTGGGAGAGGACCATTCTGCCCACCACAGTCTTCTGTGGACAGAGCAGCTCGTTCAGCTTGCATCTCATCTGTGCTGCTTCTTTAGGTAATTACTGTAATTCCTGCTTCCTTAAACAACAAATGCTTGGTACATGCTACCCATTTGATCACATCACATACTAAAAAGTAGTTTCTTATGTCTGGATTTAATAAAAACCAGTATTGTATTGCTTCATTAAGCACATACTTAACTGGTGTTTGGGGGTGAGTATACAACAGTGAAAAAGAATATTGTTCCACGAGTACTCAAGGAGTTTGTGGCCATTGGCTTGATTCCTCCTGCGGTACTGGCGATTTGGCTCAACAGCCATGCAAATGTTAGAGAAAAGGTCACTGCCCACTTGGTACTGCTGTGGAGGCAGTGTTGGTACGTCGCTGGCCTCTCTGAAAAGTGTCAGAGATGCTCAGGAGTTCATAAGCCACGCTTTGGGGACTGTTGAGCAATGGAAGGCCTCTGGAGTGTCAAACTCCAAAAATGTATAGATTAAATATTAAAAGCTTTGTAACAGCTGGGCTGTTCCTGTGGGCTGCTCCCGCAGCGTCCTCTGGCGGCGATGCTGGCTGGGCTGAGTCAGCAGGTGAGCCTCTGGGAGGCTCAGGCAGCTCCGGTGTGCAGGCCTGCTGCTGCTGGCGGCTTAGCAGTCTCGCCAGGAGCTTGAGGTGGTGCAATTCGTGTTGCAGTGAGCCTTGGCTATCCCTTGACCAGAGTGCTTGGGATTGGAAGTCTTTGAGGTTTCAGAGTGTTTATGTTCTGGAATATTTGCATAGACTTTAGCGTCCCTAAACAAAAAATTCAGAATGCTCCAAAGTAGGAAACATTTATTGTCACGTCTCACTGAAAAAGTTGCAAACTTCAGAACAATTCAGACTTTGAATTTTCAGATTTGGAATGTATAATCTGTACTTGGTATGATTGAAAACATAGGGTGAATGTTTAAATTTTTTTCTCAAAATTTTATTACAGTAAAACACATACTGCTATTAACCCCCTCCAATTATGACTCCCTCATTTCAAGCACACATAGCCCATAAGTTTGTACTCCTTTTTGAAGTGTCTTTATTGCGCTGTTGTGGCTACCTTGAGTGTGCTCAATCCATTCAAAACGTTAACCTTTCATAGTCATTTTGACTTTAGGAACAGCGCGAAGTCCTGGCCGGCGGAGGTGAGTGGGGCCGCGCCGCCCTTCTCCAGAGTGCTGCTCCGTTGGCTGGCGCTCAGCAGCTGCACCCATCCTATCTTTATTACTCCTGAAGACACATGCAGGAGAACCTCCAGAAGTGCTTCAGAAAGGGGCAAGGATGCTGGGATCATGATGGAGGGGAGGGAGGAGTGCGTTCAGTGCGTTGATGGCAGCATGTCTTTTACCACAGTACTTTTTTTGGTTCTAAGGAACCCACATTCCTGTACACAGGTGCTGAAAGATCCTTTATTTGGCTGATATTTAAGACCTTAATTGCAAATACAGGCTTTGGCCTGTTGGACTGACCATAGTCACGCTTTATAAATAGAAACCTGTTCAGTCCCCAAATGCTTCCCTCCGTGCTCCACAGGAGCAGCTTTTCCGGAAACGCGGTGGAGCAGTCCCATACGATGTGAGCCAGAGATGATGCAAAGCAAAACCGTAGGGGCTGGAGAGATGGCTCAGTGGTCTAAAGCACCTACTTGGAACAAGCTTGGCAAGGCATCAGGGACCGCGGTTCAATCCCCCAGCACC
>NW_004524583.1:30183260-30214848 GCF_000260255.1 Octodon degus
GAGAGAGAGAGAGAGAGAGAGAGAGAGAGAGAGAGAGAGAGATACAAAGTGATGGCTTAGGCAATCTCAGAACCACCTGATCCCCTAAGGCCATAGTTTTCACTCATTAACTTCTCCTTGACAACTTTTATATTCTGGCAGTGACATAGTCACTAACCAAAGATTTGAGGAGCCTAAGTTCTGAGAATGTCACCTACACTTGATCTAATTGGAGCAAAAACCAAGAATATAGTCCTGCTGCTACCCCAGGACAGTGAGGCGAGCCCTAGATCTTTCAGTGATAGCAAACAGCCCACTGCCGCACACACGGCACAGGCTCACACATGTGGCCCAGGCTCGCTGCTGCCCCAGGAGGCCAGAGAAGGCCGCATCTGGCAAAGTTTCCGCCTGGAGGACATTGCTTAATCCCTTGAAAGAAGCATTCCTTGCAGGCTAACAAAACCAGTTCTCTTGAGTGTGAGGGAGCTCGCCTTGTCAGTGTGAGAGGCCCGTGGAAAGTAGAGGGAGTAGGGGCACATTGTGTCCCTGGCCTTGAGCCCACCCACCTGGTGCTTGGAGATTTCCTTACCTGCCTTTTCACAGTGAACTCTTCTCAGAGTTATTTTTTAGATGAATAAATTCTTTTTTATGTTGCATGGTGAAATCTTAGACCTTTATCTAAGACATTTTTAAAAGCCTACACAAATCCAGTGCCACAGAAATGCTTCCTGTTGAGCAGGGTGACTTTTGTTTTGTGTCTTCCCGTAGAGGCTGATGTGGCAGGCAGCCGCACAGCAGAGCACTGAAAACCTCTTCCCCCTTCCCAGTGGCTTTGTCCTTGATGGCTCTCCGCACAGCGAGGGTGGCTGGCGTGGGGCCAGTAAGTAGCATTCAGGGCTCCTTTGTAATGGGCCCGTGCCGGCTCTGCCATTGTTAAGCCCAAGAGAGTGCTCTGTTCATTTCTAAAGCCAAGATGAACACTACCTGTGGGAGGTCCTCGCTTAGTGGTAGCCACATTCAAGTGTGGCAGACAGGCCCGCTGGGAAAGGGTTACATGTCAGCGGTGTGCAGCAGGGTTTGCCTTGGTTTTTGTTATATTTTCTTTGGTATACAAGACAGTTCCCTATATGTATTCGATAACTAATTAGCGACGAGGTCAACTCATATTCTGAAATGCTCTTGCAGAAAGGCTCCGTTTCAGCACTGTGTACCTGCTGCTTGGAGTTTCGCCCTTGGGGCTTCACCTTCCACTCGCAGGAGCACAGCAGGCAGGCAGCTGCACGCTGTGGGGAGCACTCCCGCCGGGAGCCTCCTTGTCCAGTGGGCAGGGTGCAGGAGAGTAGGGACCCGCAGGCGCAGCGGTTTGGAGTTTTGTTTTCCCAAGTGACATTTTCCATATTAGGACTATTTTGAACCATTTAATTTAGAAACTTGGAAAAGGTAATTCAGGTCCATAGTCCTGAGTGGACTAAAGCCTGAATGGACTAAAGCGGCAGGGGCTGAATATGTTTCAGAACTCAGAAATTTTTAAATTTTAGAAAGGAAATAAAATACGTGCCTCATATACTGATATTCCCAGTGTAATCTGAGGCAGCACTCCAGAGTCAGACACATTAATATTTATGCAGGGAGAAATATGAATATTCATGCAAGAATAAATTAAAAGTACTAATGTCAGCCCCATATCAAATATGGATGCCAAATCTGTTTGTTTAAATTTGGTTTTTACCTTTCAGCGTTGGAACTTTAAATAAAGTCTGTGGGCCTCTCTCTGCAGTGAGGGAAGTGGAGCAGGGTGAGTCTGGCTGAGTCCGAGGATGCTGGGGCCCTGTCACAGGGCTGCAGTTAGGGCTGCACCCTCCCCTGTTCTGTCATCTTTCCTCTGCGTATCCGTCAGAGGTAAGGTCTGGGGGCCATCGTGAGGAGCAAAAGGTGATGCCAGTTAGACCCTGGCCTTAGAGTTTGTAGATAGTAAGTATTCAACATGTTTGCTATCGAAATTGTACCTCACCAGCCCCAGTCATGCGCGCCTATAGTCCCAGCACTCAGGAGGTGAAGGCAGAAGGACCACTCGAGCCCCAAAGTTCAGGGCCAGCTGGACGGCACAGTGAGACCTTGTCTTAAAAATAACTTAAAATTTTCATCTCTTGCTGTCTTTTTTTTTTTTTTAATATTAGATGAGAACTTAACATGTAGTTGTAGCAGTACCACTCTGGATAAAGAATTGGCACTAAGTATTGTCCTGATGGCTCTGAAGAATTAAGAACCTAAAGTTTTATATTGCAGGCTCATTCCTTGTTAAATGACCAGTACCTCCAAAAACTAGCTTGCAGAATTATGAAATTTTTCAATAATGACTGTTCTTCGGGGGCCGGGGAGATGGCTCAGTGGAATAAGCATTTGCCTGGCAAGCACAAGGACCTGAGTTCAATCCCCGGTTCTGCCAAAAAAAAAAAAAGACTGTTCTTGATTAGTGTTTGGCCACATTTAAAGTTTGAAGGCTTCATCCTAGCTGTGCGTGTGTAACGGATGCGTGCTGCCTGCTGGTCGGCCAGTGTAAAGCGCTTTTTCAGAAGTTCTCTTCAGATGCTGGCCTTCTAGAAAAATACTTGGAAAAGATGTTCCTCTGAGTATAGTGGGCTTTGTGGGAGGGTATTGTGTCTTTGTCTGTAAGACAGGGTCGTTCTACGCCATTCACTCAGGCTCTCTGTGGACTCACTGCCTCGCACGGGCTGCTGCAGCCCAGGTGATGCCTGCCTCAGTCTCCCCTGCTGGGTTCACAGGTGTGCCCACCTCTCAAAGCTTCTGCATATATCGTTGACAGGGCTAGAGCTGTAGCAGAGGTAGCCAAGGCTTTGGAGTGTGTTTGCCGAATAGTGGTAGATGACAGGTTTTCTCTGATTTTCCCCTCCCCAAACCAAGGCTATTAATAGATTTTTAGGGCAAAAAATTCTATTTTCAAGTAGGTTCTATAAAGTAGGTCTCTGCTTTTAAATTTTTATAAAGCCTTCACTTTTTAAAAGGGGAAGATCATTGAAAAAGACCTGCCTTTTGTTGTCAGGCCATTTTTAAAGCCTTATTTTGTACTTTGTAACCTATTGGAAGAAATTTCCTACAATATCCACATCTGTTCTAATGATTTATAATCTTGAAATACAGGACATTTTTATTTACTTTCTGGCCTTTGCTCTTAATTCATGGGATTAGAAATGCTGTTCCAGTGTGGTTGTTGGATCAGAGACTGGAGCATTAAGACAGAAGGACCTCAAGAGCAGCACTAGGTGTTTGTGTGTCACATGCCCGCGGGGCATGTTAGCGGCTTAAGTGGGACAGAATGTGTCTGCTCTGCTCATGGGCTGTGTTGCCTGCCTCCACAGCTGAACTATCAGCAGAAAGTTGGCATCATGTACTGCAAAGCTGGCCAGAGCACGGAAGAGGAGATGTATAACAATGAATCAGCAGGCCCAGCGTTGGAGGAATTCCTGCAGCTGTTGGGAGAGCGAGTTCGGCTAAAAGGATTTGAGAAGTATCGCGCACAACTTGACACCAAAAGTAAGAAGCGCTGCTGTCCGCCTGCCGTGCTTGTTCTCGTCCTGCCGTGCTGATGTGCATCTGCTACGTCCCCTGTAAGATAGCGCTGCCCCTCATCACCAACACGGGTCTGGAAGAGGGCGACAAGGCCAGAGAGGGAGGGTGTAGCCCCAGCACAGTTCCCCATGACCCAGGTAGCTAGAATTGGACTGGCAGAGATGGGGACTGAATAAGGGAGCGGACACAGATTGTGCAGCACTCTCCTGGCAGCGTGCTTAGATCTTGTTACCCCTAGGTGAATGGTGGAGGATTAAAACCTATAGAAACTGTAGGGCCAGCCAGATAGCTCAGCAGATTAAAGCTCCTGCTTAGGCTGGAGGGTCAAACCCTGGCCTTCCATGCCAGCCCTGCCCCAGGGCACGCTGAGAGGGCAGTTGAGACTGGGTGTGGGTACTTGTCTGTAATCCCAGCACTTGGGAAGCTGAATGAAAACAGGGGAGTCACTATGAGTGTGATCTGTGTAGTTAGCCCCTGTAGACCCTGCACTAAAAAATAAATAAATAACCTACAGAAACTTAACAGCCCTCTGATCCTAAGCCCTAGAGTTCCTTGCTTTCATTAACTTATTTTAGGATCTGCCTGCTTTTGAATGTATAATCAGCCTTTGTGTGGTTTTCTTGTTTTCATATTCTTCTAGGATTTTTGTTCTTTGTTACTGTTATTAATATCCAAAGTTTAAGAAAAGGTTTTTAAAACTTTGACCTTTGTTGATTGAAGACATAGTAAAGAAGAAATCCATTGAACTATGACATACGGTGTTGTAAGATTCTGCACTCCCACAACTCAAATCATCCGTAGTCAAGTTTTCAGCTATTTTGGTAGAATATGTTGACTTCTGCATGTCTACATGGAGGCAGTTTTAAATTTATCTCAAAATTATTCCATAGACACCTGTGATCTGTTTTTCTTCAAGGGTCTTTGGCTGGCACATCTGTAGTGCTGTCTATAGTAATTTCTCTGATTTTTTTTTTTTTTGTACAGGAAATTAAATATGGAATTGAGTCATGAAAACAGAAAAGCATTCATAAACTCCATTGCAGGGAAGGATTTCCTGTTGCCATGGTTTTGCTGTTGCCAACTTGGAAACGACATACAGGAGAGACTATTAAAAGCCATAAATAGCCCAGCCTCTTAAATATTATTTTAACATTCTATACTCAGCTTGCAACTGCACAAAATGTTACATCTCTGTATGCCCTTAAACCCTATTCATCCAAATATTCTGATTTTCATCCTGTACAACTCATTCATGCTGTCCCAATTTGTTGTATAAATCATTACCACAAAGGACCTGAAAAGAAAATTTCTAAGTTTCCTGGGTGCATAGATGAATAGTCAGCTTGGGAACTGCTGAGATTGCGCAGTACTCGTTCAGTGACGTGTGCAGCCGCGTCTTCACCGTGAAGACTCGGGAGAAGCGCACAGCGGGGCCGCGTAGTGAGACGGCAGAGCAAGCTCTGGTGCGTGTTTTGTGCGCACTTCCGTACTGCGCCGACTTGGAAGGCCAGCGGGAGATAAACCTGCACTGGAACGTGCCTCTCACTACAGTTGGAGAGTTACGCAGTCTGCTCATTAAGGGAGCATCGTGTTTGCTGGTGTACTCCCCGAGAAGCGCTTCATCCTTCTAGGCACATCTCCTGAGAAGGGGTCCGCTTCCGTCCTGCCCTTGCAGAGTATTACTCCATTTTCCTTTGGTGTGACAGCATACCGGGGCTAGATAACTTATGAAGAAATTAAATTTATTCAGCTCATGGCTCGAGGCCACGTGTGAGCTTCTGCCCGACTCCAGGCCCCGTGGTAGGTGGACTTGGAGGCCGGCAGCCGCCCCTCCAGGGCTGGCCCAGGCCCGCATCATCTTCCAGGAGGCCCCACCTTCCAAGCCTCTACCACTTCTTAAGGTCATGGCCTTGGGAAGAAGCCTCCACCCCACACCCTTGAGGGACGCGCTCAGATGGCGCCTAGACCAAAGGTGTCTGCAGTCCTAAGGCGAGCGGGAAACAGGAAAGTGTTCTCCCCGAAAAACTCTAATAAAGACGACATCGTGCAAAATTGTTTTGCCCCAAGCCCATAGGTCCAGCTGGAGGGGTCCACCAGCCTCACCCTTTAATCCCAGGTGACATAATCCCGTGTGTCAGCCAGCCCTGTCCCTGGCACAGCACTGCTCTGGCTGCTTGCTCGCAGGCATCCGTGTTGCGTCCAGGAGTGCCTTTCGATATCGCCCTGGAGAGCGCTCCCCAGAGCAGGTGCTCTTAGAGCATCATTCCCGCCACGGGTCCTACTGGAGCCTGTCATTTGTAGTCTTCGTGAAATTCCTCATCTTTTCATGTCTTCCTCTGTTCTACTTCCGTGTCTCCAGTTCCACGTGTTTTATCACTACTCTGTCACTACTGCGTACTGTTATATATCACAGGTTAGTGAGGTGTTTTTTAACTTTTTAAAAATCATCTTTGTTTCCTATTAACTACCAGTCCAGTTATTTAAATACAACATGACCAAAAGTTGCATAATGTTTATAAGATGATTGTTAAGGTTTGTCTAGCTGTATCCCCAAAGCCTTGTGTAGTCAAGGCGAGTGGGCTTTATGAAGGGGGCTAAATCTAGTTTGTGATGAGGTCGTCATCTAGTGCTGGCCCGGAGCTGTAAGTGCTCCGCCCACCCGAGGGTGAGTGGCCCGCGTACAGTATAAGGGGCGGAAAGAGGCTCGTCCTCCACCTTCCCCCGTTGCTCCTGCTGCTTGTGCTGGTTTCCGCCACCTTGAAAGGCTGCCCTCTGCCACGTGCCGCTCTGCCTTGGGACCAGCCAAGTATGGACCGAAGCTTCCGCAAACTGTGAGATAAATAAACCTTTCCTCTCTTAATTTTGGGTGTTAGGTATTTTGTCTCAGCAAGGAGAGAAAAGTAACCAAGAAAATATGAAAAGGACAATTTCGTCAAATTTATTCAGTACAAGGATCAGCTGGTTGAAATGACACCTGCCCACATGATTTTTTTTTTCAGGTTAATCAGTACTTGAATGGACATCCAAGTGGTTGATGTGTTGTATCGCTCAGCTTTATAACTTCAGGACAAAATACTGCACACCTGCAGTTCATAGGAGTTTTCTTTGGGGTGTGGGTTCTGAGAGGGGTGGCTGTGCTCAGCTGGCTCAAGGGGAAAGCTTCCTGGAGGTTTATGCTCTTTGGAGCCAAGCAGGGAAGGAGGGCCCCGCCTCCTGGAGCCGTGCCCGCCCGCCAGACACCGCCATTCAGCTGTGGGTATTGCGTCCGTCAGTGTCGCACGGCCTGCTCCCCTTCTGAAGTCCCCCCCTCCGCACACATGCAGTCTTGGGAGGTGATGGCAGGTTTTTGAGAGACACGTGCCCAAACTAAGCAAAAACCCACTTAGTGCACAGCGCCAGCACTGTAATTAACACTGAGCTTGTAGTTTGGAAAAAGCAACTTTACACTAACATCTTTTGTCTTAAAAGCAAAATAACGTGTGCTGTAGGCTCACTATCGCTGCTTTAGGAGAGCACTTTAGGTCTAAGCCACGGCATATGTCAAAGCTCATTGTGTTTTTTCTTCCACAGTGGCTTAACGCATCGCCAGCCTCATCCAGTGAACCTTCTGTTAGGGTTTTACAGCTATCGGAGCTGCGGGTTTTGTTAAAAGTCTTCATCTGTTAATCTTTTCATCTCTGTCCTCTTGGCTTTTAATGGACTGTTTTTCCTGCTTTGGATTATTTCTTATTTCTGGTTATTTTTTATTAGATACTGGATATTGTGAATGTTTCATCATTAAATGTCTAGATTTTGAGCTGGCAGCATAGCTCAGAGGTCTAAAGCACCTGCTTTGGAAAGCTTTGGCAGGCACGGGAGACCGAGGTTCAATCCCCAGCACTACATGCCATGCCAGCCCCACCTTCAGGGTGAGCTGAGCCAGCCAAAAAAAAAAAAGTCTAGATTTTGTTGTCATCTTTAAAGAGTGTTGAGTTTTGCTTGGACAGTCAACTTACAGAACAGTTTGTTAAAGCAAAAAACTTTATTTTTATTTTATTCATTTATTTTGGTACAGGGTCTCGCTATGCAGCTCAGACTCATAGTGATCCTCCTGCCTCAGTCTCCCCAGCACTGGAATTACAGATATGTACCACCTTGCCTGGTTTCGGTGGCTGGCATGGCATGCAGTACCAGGGATTGAACTCAGGGCCTTGAGCTTGCCAGGCAGGTGCCTAGACCACCGAGCTATCTCCCCAGTCCTAAAGCAAATTTTAGAGTAGCTACTGTTTGTGGCTAACTTAACCCTGCTCCTAAGACATTACTTTTCTTGCACCTGAAAAATACCTTTCCAGTGCAGGATCTCTGCTGTGGCTGATCCAGAGCTCAAATGCCATCTGGTGCTGTGTGTGCACTGAGGGAATTTCTTGGTTTGCAGTCATCTGGAAGTTCTTTCTTCAAGTTTTTCTTTGCTTGGACTTCGGAATTTAACTGCCTGAATCTACAAATGACTATTCGACCCAAGACTGAAGGGCACCTGACTCAAATTTCTGAGCCCCTTTTGCTCTGAGGGTTCCTTCTCTTTGGTACTGTCCCTAGAACATGTCAGCCTCCTCAGACACATAGAACTGTAGTCTCTGTGGCTTTTTCCTTCAAGGTTCTATGCCCTTGTCCCCCAAATGCCTCCAGGTAAAAATCTGGAGGCATAATGGGAATCCCTTTTTTTAATTGCACCTCCTCCACTGTCTTAACGCTGC
This sequence comes from Octodon degus, assembly GCF_000260255.1. Classification (NCBI taxonomy): domain Eukaryota; kingdom Metazoa; phylum Chordata; class Mammalia; order Rodentia; family Octodontidae; genus Octodon; species Octodon degus. Next base: position 30,191,561 of record NW_004524583.1, read on the forward strand.
CTCTTATTCATTATTTCAAAATTGGATCAGATATGTTGTCAATTTTTATAGTTACTTACAGTGAGAAAATAGAGTCCTGTACTAAATATCCTGTTACATCCAGCAGAAGTTCCAGAGACACACCCACAAACACAAACACTCTCCCCCTCCCTTTCTCCCTCCCCTCCCCCACTGTTCCTCTCCATCTCCCTCCCCTCTTCCTCCATTTCTCCCTCCCCCTTTCTCCCTTCCTCCCCCTCTATGCCTCTCCCCCTCCTCTTCTCCCTCCTCCCTCCTCCTCTCCTCCTTCCCTCCCCCATTTATTCCCACCAGACTGCTAAGTACCTGTTAACCCCACTGTATAGACCTGGCTTCTTTAGATCAACTAGCATGCCTCTGGGTAGGTAGCTAGTAAGCGTTAGGAAAATTAGAACGGGCCCTAGTGGTACAGTTAATTAAGTGCTCAGAGAAGGCCTGACAGCGAATTCCAGGTCTGGCCTTTTGACTCTGTAGCCTTTTGGCTAACCACCCGTGCTCAGGAGCTAGCCTGCCTGTCCTTGTTAGGGTTGTATGGAATGCAGTACTTCTGTAAGGGAGAGAGAGGCTCAGGACCCGAAGGGTTAATGGGACTGTTGAACTCCTTTTCTTTGCATAATTATCTGAATGAAGTCCAAATTTTCATCTTAAAAATAAAGACTGGCAGCAAATAAAGTACAAATAAATACATGATAGCCTGGAACTCTGCTACAGCTGAAGAAATTCAGTAGTGAATCTTTTGCTTCCATTTCTTTTCTTACTTGAATGACAACCTCTAGAAGATTACCATCCCCACTTAGTAGAATAAATACAAAAATGAGGTTCCCACTACACAGTTCATTTGAAATCTGGAGACCACCCTCATTTAAAACTGTGCACTTGGAATCTTATTTGGGAAATTAATTCCCTTCCTGAATCTTGTTTGTCAGGTCAGCATGCAGGAGACGTAGAAGCTCTTTGCAAAGCGTTCTTTCAGTCTCAGCCCTTGTAAGTTCCTGCACTGTGAATGAGTGTGTGTTGCATCTTCCATCTGTCAGCATATCAGCGACGTTTTAAAGGTAGCTGAGATTCAGGGTCTTAAAGAGATGGAGACTTTTCGTAAAATAAATCCTTTATTGGAAGTATGTAAACTCTGACAGGCAAAGGGACAAAGCTAAGTGTCGTTTACATGCTTTGCACATGTAAGGAGTTATTTAAAATTCTAGAAATTAAAAATGAACAAAGGAATTCTTTTTACGAAAACTACTTTTTTTTTTTACCTTAGCAGAACAAAATTTTAAATTCTTTTTTTTTTAAATTTATGTATTTGGTGTAGGGTCTCACCATGCAGCTCAGACTCTTAGTGATCCTCCTGCTCTCAGCTTCCCCAGCTCTGGGATTGCAAGCATGCACCACCATGCCTGATCTTGGGGGCCAGCACAGCTCTTCTGGGGGCGTGGGCACCGCAGCCTGTGGTGCCAGGGATCAAACCCTGGTCCCAGTGCTTGCCTGAGCAGGCGCTTAGCCTGCTGAGCTATCTTGCCAGCCCTCAGAATTTTAAATTCTAGTGAACACATTTTCCTCAGCATCTTTTATGAGCTGTTGCTTCCAGTTCTCTTAATCTTTATGGTACTGAGGATATTGATGAGTAAATGTGCACTGACATATCTTAAGACCCATAAGTGACTTTCTTATGGTCACTGAACAAATGGCATTTGTTGCATTCTGAATAAATCCTCTTGCCATGCAAGATTGCCAAGTAATTCCAGGTATGTCGCAATGTGAGCAGTTAGCAGAAAGCGGTGAGGGCTGTCTCTGAAGTACTGCTCTGCCCCACCTCAGAGCTCCTCTCATTATGTTCGAGGCTGTGGGAAGCCTTGAGGCCCAGGTGTGTTCTGGAACTAATACAGAGTGGATTTGCTTGTCATAGCAAAGAGTACTACAAATGCTCTGGATCCCATCCTTGCTGAAGTAATTTCTCTTGATCATGGCTTGTGAGCAGTTCTAAAACTTAATAAATGTGGAAGGTGTCAGAACAGGGGGAATTCCTAACTGCCCCGGGACTTTATTAGTGGGCAAATGACATAGTGACCTTGGGCCTGACATGTGCCGTACCAGTGTAAGCGTCAGAAGACCAAGTGAAAGCGTTCTTTGTTCTGTTGCCTTTCTTGGTTTGTATATATTTACTAAGTGTGATTTCTGCTTGTGTTTATAGGTGCCAAAATCAAACTGCAAAGACTTTTCCTTTAGTTTTTCTTAAGCATATACTTTGTAATCAAGAAATAGTCATATGAAAATCTAATTACTTTTTCCTGATTGAGACTAATACACCGTAATCATTCAACTTTTCAACTACCTGAAAGTGAAAGAGTTGACTCAGAAGGGGGTTAACAATAACAGTGACGTTCACTGTACTTGAAACATTTTTTACAAATTCACTAACTTGGTCATAGCCACCTTCCAATAGGAATGGCTAGTGAAGACTAGTACCGCAAGTGTCGCCGCAAAGCAGCTGAGCCTATTCTCGTTGTCGTAATTCTTCAGTGTCTTGGCACCATCTGCCGGCTTGGGTGTGGGAAGCGGTCCTTTCTGTGGCCCCACCCCGCGTACTGTGTTGGGGTGCAGGCCTTCATGGGTGGTGTGGGGTGAGCGAGGACCACGTGGCCGGCAGGGTGCCATGTGGCTGAATTCACTGCTCAAGTATTAAAAGAGCCGCGCAGGTTTGAAGGGGCAGCACCTTTCTGTTCCTCCCCTGCAAACGCACTTTTATTCCGAGACTGCTCATTGTATATTCTCTTCAACAAAATAAAAACTTTTTCATGTTACTCCATTAAAACTTTCATAGCATTAAAATTATAGAAATAAAAACATTGAATGCTTTATTTTTAAAAAATACAGCAAGCATACTTTTCCCATTCTTTCTGGTAAAGTTTAGCAACTGCATTTTCTGTAAAGTAATTTCAGAGTTTTAGAATTACTAGCTTCTCAGAAAGGAAATCTTTGTTGTTTTGGCTCTAATTTCAGGTCTAAGTCTGTAGAAATCATCTCTTATTTTTTGAGTGAGCAGCAGAATGTTGAGTCCCCAGAAAAGGTAGGCGAGCAGCATTCCTTCTGTGAACTGAAGCACACAGTTGCAGAGAGCCAGGGCGAGAGCGGAAGTGTCTCCTGGCTGGTCTGGAGCCAGTGTTTCCCCTGGCGGTGATCTGCAAAGAATCAGACAGACATGCACAGCGAAGTGCAGGGAACGCTGGTGACAGTCTTTTTTCTAGCTCTTAGTGTTGCTTAAAATTGACTTGAAATGTGTGTCAGTACGTGTCCCACCTGATGCTCTGAAGTTTTTAAAATGTCTCCCAGGTGTGTAGGGTTTTTTTTTTAATAAATGATAAGGTCAGTCATTTAATGACACAGAAATAATGTGAAACAAAGTGGTTATAATTAGTAGGCAGAAGATGACTTTTGATTAAAAAATTAAAAATGGGGCCGGCGAGAGAGCTCAGTGGTCTAAAGCACCTGCTTAGGCAAGCGCACAGGTACGTGGTTCGATCCCTGGCACTACATACCATGCCTCCAGGGAGCTGAGCTGGCCACAAAAAAGTAAATAAAAGTTAAATTAAGAAGTACAGGTATGCATATAAAAATCTAGAAGGTCATATACCATATCATGAACAGTATTACCTCTGTCCAGTGATTCTTCTTCCTTTGTTTTTGTGTATTTTTTGAAACAATTATTTCTGATGCAAACAGTACTGCAGAAATAGTTATTTTATGCCAGGAGTTAGGAATTCAAGACGCCCTGGCAGATTTCAGCAGTCAAGGTCTGAAACCCAAAGCAGCACAGCCAGGTGTGAAGGTATTTGTGGCAGGGGCTCTGAGCCACAGATGAGTTCTTCATACTCAAGACCCAGTGCAGTTGACTGTTTTATATGGCTAGTAGGCAGGGGTGTGTGGGGGTGTGGGTGTGTGGGTGTGTGGGTGTGTCATTAGTGTTTATAAGGTATTTCTTTTCAATTAATATGTTGCTATGTAGTTTTTCCATTTTTGAATGTAGTCTTTGTTGAATAATTAGTTTATTTTTAAGCCTTTGTATTTTTTTCTTCAAAATTAAGTTTCTCTAATAAGCTCAAGCTTGAAACTCAGGGCTCTAGAACGTCTTTCTAAAGCTGTCTGCAAGCCACAGGCGCAGATTATGCTTGGAGCAGAACCTGAGGGCAGTGGAGCTGCATTCAAGACCTGGAGTGTTCTCTAGCAATAGCCTGCTTTTTCGCGGCCCGCACACCCGGAGCACTTTCTGGCATGGGCTGCAAGCCTGCCCTTTAAGCCAGTCCCAGGTTGTACGGCGCACACTCAGTTTGGGTAGGTGTTGGAGCCTGGGCTGTGGAGTATCGTTCCTGAAGTGCAGCACAGTGTCCTGGTTCTGAACGTGCAGTTGAGGGCGGCTCACGTTTACCCAAAATCAATGCACTTCAGTTCATTTTTATAGCTTGTTAAGTCCCCTCAGTTCATTTTTATAACTTGTGAAGTCCAGGTTGTTGCAGCTTAAACTCAGACTCCCTTTCAGTAAGTAAAAATGTATCATTGGCTTGCAGGTATTTGTGGGTACATTGATTCAGAATCTATTGATTTATAATTAGGTAGTAAAGGTTTTTTCCTTAAGGTAGGTGATGAAAGATCACAATGCACATTTAAACCTTTAGAAAACGATTGGACAAAAGCTTTACTCTTTATTGTTGCAGCCTTTTTAAATTATCATCTCTGTTTTGAGAGCAGTCTTCTTGTCTGCATTGGAAGTGCAGTGGTGGATTCTGGGCACCAACCAAAGTGGTCATGAGCTGAGCAAGCCGAATTCAGTGGGTGGGATCCGCGCTGACCTTGTGGAGAGGTGCGATGGGGCTTGCAGCCAAACCGCGGCAGGAGTGCAGTTCCTGAGCCGGGGCGGCTCTGTGTTAGTGGAGAGGTTCTTACACAACCTGGTGTCTCTAGACAGAGTGAATGAGGCAGCGAACTGGCTTCAGAATGCCTGTGTCTTTTCACTGATCCTGAGTTTATTTTATTTTTTATTTTTTTGACAGAACTGGGGATTGAACTCAGGCCCTTGTGCTTGCCAGGGAAGCGCTTATTCCACTGAGCCATCTCCCTGGCACTAAACTTTTTTTTTTTTTTTAATCCTGAGTTTGTAAGTTCCTTCCAATGTAGACGTACCACAGTGGCATAATCTGTGCCTGTATTACCAACAGAAAAAGATATTTTCATACATTATTTTTAAAGGTATCTCAGATATTGCTTGTATTCACCATTGCTTCAGAATTACAGAAGATATCATTTGCAGCATCTCGTAAGTCTTGTACGTAGCATTTTAAAAATTACTTGATTATTGTATTTTTCAGTATATTTTTTGAAATTCTATATAATCACGCATTCACGAGTGTTCTGCAGAGAGACCCACTCCACCGGCCTCACCGAGCCGCCGATGTGCTTTGTTTCAAAATCATGTTTTCTTTTTTTAGCCATTTCTCTTAAACGAACTTGCTTTCCTAGTCGTGCAGTCACCTGGTTATTGCATCTTTTCTATCTGTAGCTGACTCTACTGGAACCCATTCTCTGTATACGACGTACAAGGACTATGAGATTATGTTCCACGTGTCTACCATGCTGCCGTATACACCCAACAACAAGCAACAGGTAAGGGCCTTGAGCCGTGTGTGTCTGCTCCTCCTACTTCACTTCCCAGAGAAGCCGAGGTGGCCAGTTTGTAAAATCGGAAACAGGAATTCAGTGTTGCACCTGTCCCGGCAGCAGGAAGCTTTGCTCCGAGAGAGCAAGGAGCAGCAGGTGAGCTGACAAGAGATGAAGAGACGCGGCTGCTGGGCCAGCAGCCGGCTGGACGGCCTTGTGCAGTCGTCACTTGCTCTTCACCCGTGGAGACGGAGGCGTCTCTGCAATCTGAAGAGAACAAGTTAGAATCCTGATGACGAGGTGGCTGCAGGGCTGCAGAGACTCTGCAAGCAGGGTGGCTCTCTTGAGAGGCCACTGCACAGAGCGGACGTGTGCTCGCGTCCCACCCGGCCTTCAGAGGAGAGTTAGTGTGCCACCTTGGAGAAGGGTCACAGTAACTGTCAGGAGAATCTCAGATTAATGTTCTTTCTTAACACTTTTATCAGGAGAGAACAAGGAACTTGAACAACTGTGTATGTTTTTTTTTTTCATTGTATTTGGTACAGGGTCGCACTGTGCAGCTCGGACTCCTAGTGATCCTTCTGTTTTCAGCCTCCCCAGTGCTGGGATTTTAGGTGTGCACCACTGTGCCCAGACGCAGTGGCTGGCTCAGCACATCGAGGGGCGGGCCCGGCGTGGCATGTGGTACCTGGGATCAAACCCCAGTCCCTGTGCTTGCCTAAGCAGGCGCTCAGTCCACTGAGCTACCTCACCAGCCCTCCTTTGTGCGTATCTTACGAGTGTCTCTGTAATGTGAGATACACAGTGTGATGCCTGTTGTCGATTATGAAATTTTTTTGTTGTACAAAATATCTAGAAGTACAGTGCACTGAAATAGTATTAAAACATGAGATAGAGGCCGGGAAGATAGCTCCGTAGAATAAACGCTTGCCTGACAAGCTCAGGGGCCTGTGTTCAGTCCCCAGTTCTGCCAAAAAACCAAACAAACAAACAAACAAACAAACAAAAAAAGGGATAGCAAAATGTGAAAATTAAGAGGTGGCAGATTGTTACAGAGCAAAATGATTTTGACAGCATTGTTTTAGAGACTGTGTGATAGTTGTTACATTTCAAAATAAGTGATACCAAAATGCAATTTAAGAACATGAACCAGCAAACTGTTTTCCTAGCGATTACCGGAAGGAGCAGGCCAGTTTTACTTCTAACCTTAGAATAGATGCAGATTTTTGTTTGCGTCAGTTGTTAGTCTAATGGAACATGGGCCAGCTGCAGCATAAATCCCATCCTCTTTACTAAAATTAAACCAAACACTAACATTTTGTCACTTTAGCTTTGGTTAAGTTATAAATCCAGGTGACAGAATTTTGCCTTTCATGATCACTAATGTAATCAACAGTAGGAAGCTAGCGAGTGAGCTTTGAATCTGAAGACCTCCGTAAGGCAGATTCTTCTCTCTGCTTTGACACTTGGCGTTTTGCAGACTCTGAGTTCTAGATCGCTCTGAGAGAAAAGCACCATGCTCAGAAAGGTGTATTAGACTTTCTATCTTAACTAGTGAATAGACAAAAGAATTAAGAATTTTAACAAATGATCTTTAAAGGAAGATGAAAGCTCATTCTACCTTATTACTCAGAAGAAAAAGATAAAATATGGCAGGGTAGAATGTTTAAGAACAAGATTGGATTAGTTCTTAACTGAGTTGGAGCCCTGGGTAGAAGGAATTGTTATTTAAGTGGACAGCTATTTAAATTTCTTAATTTTGGGGGTTCATTTAAGGCAGAAATGTTATGGTCCTAATCAGAATAGCAAAGAAATCAGTATTGCTACACTAAGAAAATTTTATTCTCTAGCTCATGAATTTAATTTCTTCTTTTAGATGATTATTTCCAGAAAAAAATAGAAATAATGTATCTTTTAAATCTTTTGTGCTTGCATTTTAAAAATTCATACAACCTTGGGCTGGGGAGATAGGCCAGGAGTCTAAGTGCCTGCCTGGCAAGCTCAAGGACCTGAATTTGTTCCCTGCTGCGGCATACTGTGCAGCCTGGAACGCTGGGCGCTCTGTGCTGGCCGCTAAGACCGAGTGTGATGGCACACGCCTGTAGTGCCAGCGCTGGAGAGGCTGAGGTGGCGGTCACTACAGGCCTGAGCTGCTGTCTAGCAAGACCCTGTACCAAATAAATAAATAAAAGCTTAAAAAGTAGTATTTTAAAATACATACCGTTATTTATTATATAACATAAGACATATAAATAGGTTTGTTTCTGTTGAGTTCTTTGTTAAAACATTAACTTAAGTTATCAGACATATTGAAAGAGTGACATTACATAAAAAAGATGTTACCTGAGCTGGGCCTGGTGGCGCCCACCTATAATCCCAGCACTCAGGAGGCTGAGGCAGGAGGAGCCCCGTGAGTATGAGCTCAGCCTGTGTTCAAGACCAGCCTGAACTGCATAGGGAGACCCTGTCTCAAAAGAAAAGAAGGAACAAGATGTCACCTGTACAAGAATGATACGTAATGTGTAGACGCGCACTGCTTACTTCTGGTATGCCCAAGACTTGAGTCTATTAATGATGCTTTTTTTTTTTTTTTTTTTTGGTGGAACTGGGGATTGAACGCAGGTCTTTGCACTTGCCAGGCAAGCGCTTAGTCTACTGAGCCATCTCCCCAGCCCCAATAATTCTTAATTATTCAGATGGTCTTTGTAGTAGTTGATTTAGGTCAGCCTTTGTCTCTGTAACATCTGCTTGTATGTTATATTTAGAAATTAAATAGGCTGTTTCATTGGAAGATAAATTGGGATGCTTCAAATTCCTGCAGTTAAAACTGCACTTCCAGGGCCGGCCAGATAGCTCAGCAGATGAAAGCACCTGAGGAGACAGGTGCAGGGGCTGAGGGCTCGAGCCCTGGGCCTGCATTGCTAGCCCTGCCCCTGGCGCACACTGAGACAGGATTGAGACTGGGCCTAGTGGCATGTGCCTGTAACCCCAGCACTTGGGAGGCTACAAACGGGGATTAATCCCAGTCCCGATCTAAGTAGTGAGACCCTGTAGTAAATACATTAAAAAACGAAAACAGAGACCAAAAAAAACTGCATTTCCAAACATTCTCATTCCCAATTCTCAATCCTACTCTAAGAGGCTGCAGTTTCTCCCAGCTAGCTGGCCTGCCAATACTAGGTCACTGGTTTTACTGATTCATAATTTGTCATTGGGGGGAAAAATTCAAAAAGTATTACAATGGATGGTTTATGCCATTTGTAGTTTTTCTTTTTAAAGAATTTCCACAAAATGTGAGGAATAAAAAATTTTGTTCAGTTTTTCTCTAGATATTAAACTGTGTTATAAATCCTTCCTGAAAAGATGCTGACCTAGCCTATGTTAAGTACCCTAACTTGAAAAACCATTTGATGAAACAGACAGTGTTCTTAAGCAGCTTTCACTGTAATTAAAGAAGCTGTTAAAACTTGAAATTTAACCTGTCTTTAAATCTTTACTACATTGTGGAATATTAGTAATGCTTACATTCCCAGCTTGTGACAGAAAAAGTCTATCAGAAAACACTTTAATAAAGCCAGTTAAGCCAGAACATAAAGTGCACTGAAATTATTTCAGTTGGTCTCATTTCTAGAAGTCTTCCCCCCGGCAAGTTTCTTTCCTATGTGAAAGTGGAGTGCGATTGCCGCAGAACCCGAGCTTGGCGGCAGTGCCACAGTGTGGCATCAGAAGCCTGGCCTTGGTCAGTCAGGCATAGTATTTGAGCGGCTATGTTTCTGCGCAGATTTCAGAATAATTCATGTCCATATCCTTTCTTGGAAAGAATGCTAAGACAGGCCAAAACATTGACGGCGGTGGTGTGGATTACCTCCCCTTGTTCATAGTGATTAGCAAGAAGTTGTGCAGGAGAACTGGGGGAGTCACAAACGCACGATTTATCTTGGTTGCTTATTTTTTGTTTCAGCTCCTAAGGAAGCGGCACATTGGAAATGACATTGTGACAATTGTTTTCCAAGAGCCTGGAGCACAGCCCTTCAGCCCAAAAAACATTAGATCCCACTTTCAGCATGTTTTTGTCGTCGTCAGGGCTCACAGCCCCTGCACTGATGGTGTCTGTTACAGGTGAGCGTCCTCGCTGTGGGCTTACCGGGGCTGTGGGCTGCTCTTCGTGCAGAGGCCTCGGGCAGCTCTGCTGTCTGACACAGCAGCGAGAAGTCTGTTACTGTTTCTATCCATGCTTGTATGTGCAGCTTGTCGAGTTCCTGCAGCGACATAACCTGGTGGCATGGCATTCTCCCTGCTGGCCAGACTCCTGCTGGTTCCTTGTGTACCTCGTCCTTAGGCCGTGTTTCCCATCCATACCACCTGGTCACTCGCTAACTACTCACTCATGCTGCTAATTATATATATTTTTGGCATGGCGGAGAGAAGTGATCATAATAAATAGGGAAAAGGAATTTGTTTTTAAAAAATTATTGTCACTTTTACCTCCCAGACCACTAGTTAGTATTTTCTTGATTCAGTCTAAGGCAGTTCAGTCTCAGGAGTGACTCAGGATTTCCTTGAGCCACGTCCAAGTCGACTCTTAGATACATTTCCATGCATTCTTAAGCATTTGTGGAGATTGCTGCTGTGTCAGTTGTTAACCTAGTTGCGTCAACATGCCAGCTCAGGCAGATACCTGGAGGCCTCTCCTGGAGGGCGTGGTGCTGGGGGTGAGGATCTGGGCGGATGGGGACGGAGCGTAAGGGCATCGTAGCGCTTGTACGATGCTTCCTTCGGGTGTGTGTCGGCCTTTCCGAGTGTAAAGGCTTAGCCTGTGTTTCTGTGCCTAAGATTTGAATGTGTAGGCTTTATTAATTTGGGGTATTTACTTTTGAAGTAATGTAACCTTCATAGAAAGTGGCCAGCCAGGACTGGCAGCTGAGTTCTGTGATCCCCAACTGTCTAATTCTGGGGGCGATAAAAGTTCATTCAGAGAATGCAACCCAATTTAGAGTGGCGGTCCCCAGCCTTTTTGGCTCCAGGGGCCAGCTTCGTGGTAGAGACTCTTCACAGATGGAGGGGTGGGGGCTTCGGGGTGATTCAGAGGAGAGTGCAGCTGGGTCCTTCACACGCACAGCTCCGGGGGTCTGTGCCCTTGCGAGAGTCCGTGCTGGCACGCGGTGTGCAGTGGCTGTACGCACAGGTGGAGCGTCGCTGTCCGCTCTTGGCTCTGCTGCTCAGCTTCTAAAGGTTGGGAATCCCGATTTGGGTTCTTTGGGTCATGGCTGTCACTGTCCTTGCGCACACCACTGTGACTCCGGTCATTGAGCTCTCGTTTTAGGCTCAGCACTGTTTCACCCCTCTTCCGTGTGTTGCTTCATTTAACCATTAAAACTTTAAGAGGAAGGGCATTGTGTGTTCCCATGCTCACTCGGTGAGGCTGAGGCACGTGGCACTCGAGGACTTGCCCGGGTCAGCTGACTCGTCCTGGGCAGGGTGAGAGGGAATGCAGTCCGGCCGCCAGAAGCCAGGCTCCCGGCTGCACTGCTCTGGCCTCTCTGCGTGTCCCAGATGCTAGCTCTTGGCAGTTCTTGCCCCAGAACAGTTCTGTTCTGGAGTTTCTCAGGTGCCGAACTGGCATACACATCCCAGACCACGGAGGTCTGCAGTTTCTTAGGCTTGACGAAGGAAGCTGCTACTTGGGAGCTAGCTCTGAAGCTTCTCCCCGAGGTAGTGGCCTCCAAAAGCTGCTTGGGTAGTAGTTGCAGGATTTTTTTTGGGGGGGGGGGCGGGGGGTGCTGGCTCAGGCTGCCTTAAGTGCAGGTCTGGTGAGGCATGTGGAGATGGTGCCAGCGCCTGACTGGGTTTGCCCAAGCAGGAGCTTAATCACCTGAGCTCACCTACAAGCTCCCTGCTTGGGCTGTGGTAGAATAAATAAGAACACAGCATTGGACTACAGTCAAGATGGGTAACTGGTTACATTTGCACGTACCCTGGGTTTTTCAAGTGTGCCATCTCTCAGATTCATGCAAAAGCCTTCACTCTCTCTTATGGATAGGAAGCCCCACCCTTTTTGAGTGAACACTTCAAAGTTTGAGGGTGAGAAACTACTTGATGTCTTGTAAAGTTTCTTTTATATCCTTTGTCTAAATTAGTACTGTGCAATAGAAATATAGTGGAGGGGCTGGTGAGATGGCTTAGTGGTCTAAAGCACCTACTTAGAGCAAGTTTAGCAAAGCACAGAGACTGAGGTTCAATCCCCCAGCACCACATGCCAGCCAGCCCCGCCCCCTGGTGGGCTGAGCTGGCCACACACACACACACACACAGACACACACACACACACATAAATAAATAAATAAAAAAGAAAGAAATATAGTGGAAACCATATTTAGTTTTATATTTTCTATACTAGCCAGAGTTTTAAAAAGTAGTAAGAAATGGGTAAAATTAATTTTAATACTTTTTACCAAATCTGGTTTCACTTACTAAACGTAAGTGTTATCATCTCAGCGCGAGTCAGCACTGATTTTTATATTTAGACTGCATTGTCTGTGTTTTGTGGACTCTCGGCTGTCTGGAACATATTTGAGACTCACGGCTCAGCTCAGGATACTGGAGCTCATTGACTGCAGCTTCCCTCCCTGTGAACACTCACATGTATTTACTGCCACACTTGGTGTCTGGGTTGTGGAACAAAGAAACATCATTTTCTCAAGGAAGCATCTTATTATGGTAATGTAGAAAAGTGCAGTAGCAATAGAGACTGAAGTTATAAAAATATATTGAAGAAAATGGGGCTCTGTGTGCTTTAAAGCACAGATGTATGAAAGTCAAAGGCAACAAGAGGAGTACGTGTGATTGTTCAGCAGCAGGTGCTCCAGCATAGAGACAGGAGGAGGGCGGAGAGCCCAGAGGGCTCCTGACGAGCGAGGAAAGGCGGTGGGAGGCCCGTGGGATGCTGGGGCGCCGGCAGCGGCCCCAGCTGAGTAGGGCCTTTGGAAAACCTGCCCAGTGTCACTGTGCAAGGTAACTTGTACGCAGAGAGATAAATGTAGAGGATGTTACCCGTGCATGTTTCACTAGCTCTTTTATCTAATACCTGCTTTTTTGTGCTAGGCACTATCCTAGGAGAACAAAGAAGGATTTCTGCAGTGGATACAGAGATAAACCTTGAAGTAACATGGTGTTGTGACTCCCTAGGAACTGAGAAGTTTATATAGGAAAAACTGAGTCATTCTAGGGGCCAGTTAACCTTGAGTAATCATTTTGTAGCCAGGAATGCAGACGTCACTGACTAAGCCCGAGTATGAAGCCCTGCACTGTGACGGGAGAGAGCCTTCCAGCCCGTTCCTTGGCTGGTGTGGTCACAGTGAGCTGAATTTGCCTCATCTGTCTGATAGAGCAGATTACAAGTAGCAGATCAGAAAGATAAACGAGCTGTCAAGGACAAGAAAGCATACACTAAAGACATCAGCATGTGTTTATTGTTACAGGAGAAGCAGAAAAATTATTCAGAGGTACAAATTCAATAAACGTAGCAGTCTTGGAGGTTGATTTCAGAGCAAATAGCCACATACACTTCACTCACCCCTGAGGGCTTCCTTTGTAAAAACACAGCATAGCATGTCACCATTTCTCAAAAACTAAGGAATGAATGGATCTGGCATTAATCATCAGAGGCAGCTAACCCTACAGAAAGAGACAAATTTGTGCATCAGGGTGGGAGACTCCAGCCTCATGTGTGAACTACTCTTGTCCCCCTCCACAGATCAACTCTGAATCTGATCAGTCCTCTGGAAAAGCAAGTTTATGAAAAGCATAAAAGACCAGAGAAATATGTTCACAGTCAGCAAATTCAGACTTTGGCTAATGGTAGACAGCTCAGTTTCTTCAGTAACTGTAAGTTGTAAGAAATAAAAGAGCAAGACAAATGGAAGAGAATGTTACAAGATAAAAATTTTAAAGATAATTAATGGCAGTGTGTAGAACTTATGGGGAATCCTAATTTAGACTAAAAAGACCACCAGGAAAATACTAAGACATTATAAACAACTGTAAATTAGACATTGACTCCCTCTTTGATGGAATTAGATGATCATTAATTTTAAAGTTAGGATAGGAATCATTTATTAGTTGCTTTGAGTCTTCAGTTGTTAATTGTGTTTAGAAGCTATGTTTAGGAAGGTAGGCCTAAAATAGATGTTGAAGAGTTAGTATGGTACTCTGCAAAATCCACTGGAATTAGATCCAATTCTGCAGACTCTTAGCTCTTAAGATTCCTTCCTGGGTCATGGAAGGTTACTTTACATGTTTAAAATCCAGTTAACTAATCACTGGAGACGAGGAAGTGTGGTACGTGTAAATGTATGTTAAATGTGCTCTCCACTTCTTTCTCTTTTAAAAAAAATGTATTTGCAGGGCTCTTCTAAGAAGAAATGGGAAAAAAAAAGCCAGAGTGGGTTGAGTGGTGAAAATTTTTTTCAAAAGACCAAACTGTGATTGATTGGCATCCCTGTTAAGCAGTGCAGTTGAGCTTTGTAGGCCAAAAGCCTAAGTGTTGTCACCAGGGAAGGAGTGCAGCTTTCCTGGCAGAGCCTGCTACAGGAGGCCACCAGTCGGTAGGGCGGTCCGGCTGGCTGCTCCTTGCTCAGCCTCCTGAGTGTCTTCCACCAGCTCCTCTCCCACCCCTCCCCACCTTCAGCTCGCTCTTGCAGCACTGTGCCCTGCTCTGCAGGGTGTCCATGCTTCCTGTCCTCCACACACTCCCTGTCCTCTGTACGCCCGCACCCGGGCTGGATTCCTCTCCTTACACACCCCTGCCTCTCCCTCATCTGCTGAGTTGCTGCTTTTGCTCTGCTCCAGGAGCATTCCCTGACCACCTGGGATGCAGGTGCCTATGGAGCATTCCTGTGTCACCCTGCAGTGCCCCAGAAGAGGGCTTAAGCCACTAGAAGTAGTCCCTACCAGACTGAGTTTGGGAGGGGTAAGGCTGTGACAGACTTGTACTGGAGTCTTCCCACTAGCTTGATGCCTGGCATGTAGGGGAGTCCTGTGCGTGTTCGCGGGTAAATGAGTAATGCCAGCGATCGCCAGGAGCTCCCCAGAGACGCAGTCAGTGGCACAGGTTTGTTCTGCACCTGTCCCTTTCAGTCCTTTGCCAGACTCTGCTTTCTTGGGAAGTTTCCCATGCTGGCAGTCTAACCGAGGCTCCAGCTCCAGAAGGGAGTGTCCTCCCTGTACCAGTTGGATATGTTCTGTGTCACCTTCCTTTTAAATTTAGGGTTGGAGAATTACTGTCTATTGCTGTTTTCATTTTGCTTCCAAAGTTAAAGTCTCTAAGTCTTCTCTTTTTTCCATTAAGACGTATGTTCAGATGTCTCTGGATCCCTGTCATGTATCTACCTGAAATTGGCTTTGCGTATCCCAGGTCTTGTTGCCAGTGAATGCTACACAGCTCTCCGCCCTCCAGCCAGATGCCACCTGTGGCGGTGTCCGGTCGTGAGACCTATGAATGGTCACTTGTTGCCGGCCCTACGGGGCTCCCATGGTGGATGTTTGAAAACTTTGCTTTAGAAAGAATGGTGTGGTGTGGGTCTGTGCTCGTGGTGCAAGGCTGCCTTTCTGACAGCTCAGTACAAATCATTTCACTTCTCTGTGTCTGTTTCCTAGAGAAGTAAAAAAATCTGTACAAGCTATTCATACAGAGGTAAGCATGGCGCAACTTCCTGGCCTCTGTCATTCTCGAAGATTTTGGAGAATGAATTTTTAGGTTAACATGAGTACAGGTATTATTTGCTAGTATGCAATATGGAGTTGAATTTTAAGATGAAGGGCAAAGCCAGGTGTGGTGGCCCAAATCTGTAATCTCAGCTACTCAGGAGGCTGAAGCAGAAAAGTCCAAAGTTCAAGGCCAGCTTGGGTAACAGACTTTGACTCAAAGGAGAAGTTTCAAAAGGTTGGCATTGTACTTCAGTGGTAGTGTGCCTGCCAGGCATGCACAAGGCCCTGGCTTTGATCCTTAGCAAGACAGGAAGAGAAGGAAGGAAGGAAGGAAGGAAGGAAGGAAGGAAGGAAGGAAGGAAGGATGGATAGATGGATGGATGGGTTATTGGAAGAACTTGAGGACCACTATCATCTTGAAATTCTTTTCTGTTAACTTTTCCCATTTTTCCCAACTGTCAATTCTGTCACCTAAATATTTTGGTCCTCAACAGTGTTGACTGAATAAGGCTTGGCTACAAAATAATTCTGAAGGATATAGTATTTCTAAGACAGTATTATAAACTAAAAGTGTGGCTAGGCAATGGCGCTTTGAAATTTGCTTTTAAAAATAACAAGAACCACATATAATTAATATGCCTTAAGTATCTATATATAGCAAACTGAAATGGGAGGACAGACTTGTTTTAATCAAAAGAAAAATATTCTACTTAGCATAAACCAGGCTTTATTATCAAGAGTTCCAAATTTGTGGCATCTAAGTTAATGAGCTTTTAACCTTGTAAATACCTTCAAAGTTGGATGCATTCACAATAAAACTATTTGAAAAGAGCACTTGAGGGCCTCCTCCTCTTCCTCTTCCTCCTCTTCCTCCTCCTCTTTCTCCTCCTCCTCCTCCTCCTCTTCCTCCTCCTCCTTTTCCTCCTCTTCCTCTTCCTCTTCCTCCTCTTCCTCCTCCTCCTCCTCCTCCTCTTCCTCCGTTCTGTCCGTTCTGTTACTGATCGTGCAGACTGACTTTAGTGTCTGTATCATTTATCTCCCAGGTGACTCATTGATAATTACATGTAAAAGATCTAGTTCTTTCCCCCACAGTTCCTTCTAGAGGCTTCTAATTACTGGTAAGCTTTCAGAGTATGTTTGTCTAAAGTTCTGTCACTTAATAGAAACACCTGCACAAAGCCAGTGAGCTTAGGGGGTAAGTGGATGGTGCTCAGAACCACGCCCCATGCTCAGCACCTTCCTCTGGTTGGCTAAGGGGAAAGAACGGTGCTTTGAGTGGGATTAGCATGACAGCACACGGCCAATTCAAAGTGAAAGATATTAATATTTCTAAATCTTTATAGGATTCCACTTAGGACATCTGCTTGACTTGAGGGAAAAAAAAATAACCGAATTAAAATTAATGCTGCTGCCAGCATTTAAAGCAGACAATTCACACTGAACAAGAGTGGTCGCCTTTCCAATACTGGGGTACTTAGGCCACAGCTCCTGTGCACATAGGGTGCTGGGCACTCTCTTCTCAAGTGCGAGGTGCTGCCCCATCATTCTCAAAAAGCAAACCAAGTAGTGTTGTTTTTAAACAAAACATGCAAACCAGCAGTTAGCAGCATCTTCTCACAGTGTAGTTTTTCCCCTTCATCAGAATATAATTCATGTCCTAGAATTGCTACATTTTATTTGTCCTGTTTTCATAAGATATAATCAGTTTTCAAAAAGAAAAACCAAATAAACCGGAATCTTCTTAAAACATGAAACAGATTTCTTCAGTTTTAATTTGAAAGGTGTACAATCTCTATGTCCTTTTTATTCTGGACTTCAGAGGAAAAATTTTCACATTACTCCCTCAAAATGTAGTACAGTTGCGTAGTTGACTTAGTTTTTGTTGTTGTTTTATATTTTGTGTTTTGTGCAGGGTCTCACTACACAGCTCAGACTCATAGTGACCCTCCTGTTTTCAGCCTCCCCAGCGCTGGGATCACAGGCGTACGCCACCATGCTGGCCCGCCCTCTGGCCAGCTCAGCACTCCAGGGTGGGGCCAGCATGGCATGTAGTGCTGGGGATTGAACCCTGGTCCCTGGGCTTGCCTAGGCAGGCCCTTAGTCTACCAAGTTGTCTTGCTGGCCCTTAACTGACTTAGTCTTAAATCACTCAGAAAGTTGGATTTTTGCTGTATTTTCGTACCACTTCCAGCCATCTCTGGCCAGACTTGGCTGGGGATACCACATGTAATCTTGGAACATGATTTTACCAAAAACTTCTCTGTTTTCACATAACTTCTGATGTTGTTGCTTAAAGGAAACTGCGTTTTTCGTTTGAGCATTACTAACGTTCGTAAAGGCCTTTGGCCTGGTCCTGGTGCTAACCACTCAGGGGAAAGGATGCAAGTAGGCCTTCTTGCACTAGTCTTGCATTTTAAAAAATGGAAAAAGGAAAATATGTTTTTCAAAAATAGACTGTTTGATCCATGTGCCAAAAATAGAGAATTTGGCAAAAAGAATAGCTCAGATCACAAGTACTATTTTAAGCTGGTAGCCTGTGCCTGTGATCTCTGCTCTGAGGCAGAGATCCTGAGTTTGAACCTCCATTGGGCAGTTTAGCAAGACCCTGTCTCCAAATTAAAGGGGGCGGGCTAGGAAGATGGCTCCGTGGGACAGTCCTGTGCGTGTCCCCACTGCCACAAGCAAAAGGGCGGTACGAAGCGCTGTGACTGTTCTAGAAAGGTCGCAGTCATCCCATTACTCCACATTTTTATTTTAAAATTATGCTTTTAATCCAGTTACATAATGCTTCATACCTGGGCCAACGAACAATATACTTACTTAAACATTTATTTCTGGTCCTTTTATGGGGAGGGGGTACTGGAGATTGGACCCAAGACCTCACACGTGTGCACAAGCAGTCCCCCTTGGCTGCATCCTCAGCTGAGTCGTCTGTGATGCATATTTCCACAGTTCTCACGCGCTGCCTGCTCACAGGCATAATAGCTACAAGGGAGGGCACATTTGTGTTTTTATGGAATCTTGCTTATTCTGAAAGATTATATGATTATGATAAAGAAGAAAGTCCTGAAATAATCTGTAGACATTTAAAATAGGTTTAGAGTTAGTTTAATCCTGTAAACATTTAAAGTTTTATTCTTTTATGAAGCATTCTTGCACAGTAGTTTTCGCGGAGCTATGATTGGTCAGTCTTCTGTCTGCTAAAGGAAGAATCGTCCCAACTCCAGACTTCTAGACATGTGTCTGTTTGGCTAGAAGAGTGAGGCTTCTTGTGTGGAACGCAGCAGCGCCGTCTGCTGTGCGTGCGTTTGTCCGGGGTTTGGGATTTGTGTGCTTTTTGCAGTGTGTGTTGGGGAGCAAATGCAGGGTCTGTGTGGCGAGGCAGGCGCTTTGTTGCTGAGCTAAACTGTCTTTGTCCTGCATTCTTCTGTTGTGAGACTGGAACCTGATCATGTTCCTCTTTCCCTTCCTCCGTGTTTCCCTAGTGTGGCTGTCACCAGGTCCAGAGATGTGCCTTCCTTCGGACCTCCCATCCCTAAAGGGGTCACGTTCCCCAAGTCGAATGTGTTCAGGGACTTCCTCTTAGCCAAAGTGATTAATGCGGAAAATGCTGCTCATAAATCAGAAAAGTTCCGGGCCATGGCAACTCGGACTCGCCAGGAGTACCTGAAAGATCTAGCAGAAAAGAATGTCACCAACACCCCTATTGACCCTTCAGGAAAGTTCCCATTCATTTCTTTGGCCTCCAAGAAGAAAGAGAAGTCCAAGCCATATCCAGGAGCTGAGCTTAGTAGCACGGGGGCCATCGTGTGGACAGTCCGGGCCAAGGACTACACCACGGCACTGGAGATAGACTGCCTTCTGGGGGTCTCCAATGAGTTCATCGTCCTCATTGAACAGGAGACCAAGAGCGTGGTCTTTAATTGTTCCTGCAGAGATGTTATAGGCTGGACTTCAACTGACGCCAGCCTTAAAATCTTCTATGAGCGAGGAGAGTGTGTTTCCGTGGAGAGTTTCATTAACAATGAGGATATCAAAGAAATTGTCAAAAGGTTGCAGGTGAGTCTTTTCCTCTCACACATTCACATGCAGTTTCTCTTTCATAAAGTTTTCAATACAGATTAGCGTCCAGTTACTGAAGCTTATACAATTTTATTAGCTCCTCTGGAAACTCCTTGGTGTGTTTATCTCAGTTCTCTGTTATCCAGCATTTCTCAGAAACATTTCTGTGTTGGGGTGGGACACTCACTTGCCCCTGAGCTGAACCCACTGCCATGGCTACTGGGGCTGTGGCCCAGCCAGTCCAGTGATGTTGAACAGAGCTGTCTGTACCTGCGGCCTCAACTTCAAGGGCAAGTTGAGTAGCAGAATAGCTTTCTCTTTGCTTCAGGGAAACCAATGAGCTCCTTAAATGCAATAAATATGCTCCTTCTGACCTAATAAGTAGAAACCAGTGAAGGAGAAATAACCAGCGTGTTCTTCAGCTGGCTGAGGGAGAGGCCTATTTGTAACAGCTTCCTCCTTCCACACCCATCACTTGATACCTTAAGGCATTAAACTCCAGTGTTGATTTCCTTGTCTAGTTTGTTTCAAAAGGTTGTGAATCAGTGGAAATGACTCTGCGAAGAAATGGGCTGGGACAGCTCGGATTCCACGTCAACTATGAGGGCATTGTAGCAGATGTGGAACCCTATGGCTATGCCTGGCAGGCAGGGCTGAGGCAGGGCAGCCGCTTGGTGGAGATCTGCAAGGTGGCTGTGGCCACGCTGAGCCACGAGCAGATGATCGATCTCCTGAGGACGTCTGTGACGGTGAAGGTTGTCATCATCCCCCCGCATGAAGACTGCACCCCACGGAGGTAGGTCTGACCCGGTGCTGGAGGCAGGTTCACATGCCGAGTAGAATGGCTCCTGGTGGGTAAGGGAGCGGGGCTTGGGAAGACTACCTGCGGCCGGAGCGCTTTCCATGGGAGGTGATGCGGGACACAGCTCCCTTCCAGGCTG
This sequence comes from Octodon degus, assembly GCF_000260255.1. Classification (NCBI taxonomy): domain Eukaryota; kingdom Metazoa; phylum Chordata; class Mammalia; order Rodentia; family Octodontidae; genus Octodon; species Octodon degus. Next base: position 30,211,936 of record NW_004524583.1, read on the forward strand.
GGACGGTGGCAGCTAGGAAGAATGACCAGCTGGGGCCAGTCCTAAAATTCACATTGCTGGGCTTGTGAAGTTACTGTGCAGATAGACAGGTGTCTGTGCCAGCAGCCAGGAGATGTCACGCGTTGACACTGAAGACACTCAGCACCTCACACGGTCAGCTTCCTTCTTGTACACTCCGGGACACTCACATTGCTCATTTTTACTGAGTTCTGCAGTCGGTGCTGCTTTGAGCCCTGTGCTCTCCGCTTGGCCAGCTGTGCCGGACCTCAAGGCTTTCTCCCGCGCGCATGTGCTGGGAATTGGCTCCGGAGGAGCTAGCGCAGCTCCCGGGGCTTCAGCAGCTCGGTCTCCCTCTCTGGAAGTCTAACTCTGCCAAGCCAGGAGCACCGTTGAAAACTGAATTTTCTGTCTCTGGGGAGGCTTCTGGATGGAACAGATCTGATCGGATCGGATGTGTCTTTTCTCCTTTGGGTTTGTGCAGGTTGTTTTTTTTTTTTTTCTTTGCCATTTTAAGAAATACATTATTTGCTAAGAATTTTATCCTGTTTTTCTCCAGAAGAACCAGTCCTGTTCCTGGGCCTGTGCTCTGTCTTTTGATTGTGAGATGGTAGAATGTAAATGGTGAAATAGGATGTTTGTGTCCTTTAAAAGGCGAGCGCCAAAGTGGAAATGGGTTGCACCGGCCGCCCAGCACTGCGGTAGCGCTCCCTCCCGGTGCTGCGCGCCTCCTCGCGGCCCGGGCCGCGTCCTGAGGCGCAGAGCGTGAGGCCCTGTACTCTGCATGTCTTATGAGCTGCTTGCTTTTGGTTGATTGGGTTTCTCAAGAAACCAAAATACACAGTGTAGAACTTGGGAAGATGTTCTAAACCCACCCTACACACCTGCCCTGTCTTAATTAAACTAAGTACGATGAGAGTGAGGAGTCAGTCCTGGACGTGGGTCCCCAGCCACAGCCTCCTCTGGCCCTCACTGTGATTTCCACCTGAGACCCTCTCTCAGCCCTTCCAGGCAGGTGGGACACGTGCCTTTGGAAGACTGGAGGCTTGCCCTCCCACACTAGACTGACTTCGAGGGAGCCACTGAAGCATTAACACTTGGGTACAGTTTCCAACAAAATAAGATAATGCTCTGCTGTCATTTTCCCTTCTCCTCCGCACTGCACACTCCCACTGCTGTTTTGCTAGCAGCTAATTACTCTGTTCTTTGACTAGTCACTCTCCTCTTTGTCAGCATTCCTTTTACCAGCAGCACCTGCAGGAGCCAGAGCAGGTCCTCTCTGGGAGCACAAGGGGTCACAGGTCCCTGAGTTTCTAGGTTCACATGGGAGAATTGCTCGTTCTGAAAGCTTTTCCAGTTATATAAAATAAGGCCTTTTCTCCCCCGTTGTTGTAAAATAAGCAGTTGCTTCCAATTGCAAGTTTTTAAGAAAAGTACTAGAGAAAATAAAGTCAAATTTCTGAACTCCTACCATGTGCGGTTTTATGTCCATTGAGTTGATGAGGAAAATGAGGCTTGCAGGGTAAGGTAGAGGCTCCTGGAGTATGCAGTTGAGAAGGGATCACAGCTCAGGGTAGTTGTCCTGGTTCTCTGTCCAGAATGTGTGCTGCCTTCAGACACCTGGACCAGGAAAGTCCTCCTCTTGACACTAGGAAAAATGCCTGGCTAGCAGACTGCACTGTTTTGAACGGTCCTGCGTGGGAGTGGTGAGCCTGCATTCTGGGAGGGCCTCTAGCCTGCAGGTTTAGGGGGGCGCTGTTTTGGGTTCTTTTACGTGCGTGCTGGCAGCGCAGCAGGATAACCGGCGTTGCGTGGAGATGGCAGTCACCACCAGCATTCCATCGGTCATAAAAGCAATCAAGCTAGAAATAAACAACTTAAATTAAGACCCAAGTATTTTTAAGGTGGAGATTTGGGACCCAAAGAACCTTTTAAACAACAACAGATCACAAGGTTTTTTTCTTTTATTGAAAGTGCCAAAGCATACCAGTATTAAAATTCATCTGACTTAAAACCCGTTTGTCAGATGAAGAACTTGGGGTTGAAATAAGTTGCATGGCTTTCTGCGCCAGCCTTACTGGCATCTGGAGGCCCAGCTCACCCTGAGACTCCGCACTGAGATATGCTGGTCACTGTGTGTGCTGCTTGACCGCGTCTGCAGAATCCGTAGAGCCTACAGGCGTAGTGAGAAGCAGGAAGTGAGGCGACAGGACTGGGAGCGAGCATAAGGAGAAGGAGTGGCTTCTCATTTTCTGGTTTCCAAGGGTCACCGCAGGTCACTTTTTGCACTGAAATTATAATTCTTACTGACCACATGTCTTCGGGTGGGTTTCTGTAAGTTGTTGAATGTTCTGTGGCAGGCTGGTCCTGAGTGCTGTGTGATGGTTGCTATAGGTGAAGGATGTCTAGAGAGCTAAACTGTTGTTCTTAGTGACGCAGATCAACCTGCCAGTAGACACATTTCATGGATTTAAAACTTGGTTCTGCCACTTCCTGGCTGTGTCAACTGGGACAAGGTAATCTGTCCAGGGCTCCATTTTCTCATCTGCACAGTGGAGACAGGAATAGTGTCCACTTCATAGAGTTGGTGCAGTGTGGCTAGACTGTGCCTGTCCCATAACAACTTAGGCGTATCAGCGGTTACATTTTTTTTTAATTAGTACTTGGGATTCTTTATTAGTAAATTTTACTTCAAATGACAGTGAAACTTCTTTCTTGAACATTGAATGTGTGGCATTAAAAGCCAGCTCTTAATCATTGTTCCTCAGTGTACTGCCTACTTTGTCCTGGCGTATTGCAGAGGTAGGAGACCCGGGAGCTGGTTCTAGATACCCTTGACCATCAGTAGTGAGTGGCTAAGGTTTAGCTCAGTGTGAATGTAATTCAGATTTAGAAGAACATAAAATAGCTTACTTT